>NW_028258457.1:666762-982596 GCF_053883595.1 Heterocephalus glaber
ATTCACCTGCCTCAGCCTCTGAGTGCTAGTATTGCAAAGATATGTCTGTCTGTTCAGCCCCATTTTACAGCTGAGGAAACTGAGGTACAGCAAGATTAAGCAACAGGTCAGGTCCAGGGTCCCACCTAGTACAGTTAAGTTCCTCGTTTTCCTCTCCCAGAGTGGGGAGTGGGAGGGAGCAAGACCTTTGCTCCAGCTGGACTTTGGCTTCAGCCTTATCTCTGGTTCTTAGATAAGGACCCTGGGCTCCTCCCTGGCCCCTTCCTGGCTTGCTGTTTCTTTCTTCCTCTCACCACCATGCTGTTTAGATTCCTTGGTTGGGTGATTGATCTTTTTTCTTCTTTCAGAGGGGTAAAAACTTCCCTAAGGGGCCAATTTGTGCATGCTGAGCCCAGGGCTTTCCTGAGGACAAAGTGGCTTGTTTGTTGATAAAACCAAACTGCCTGAGATACACCCTGTGTGAGGCCCTGCAATCTTAGCACTTTGGGAGGTTGAGGCAGAAGGATCCCAAATTCCAATCCAGCCTGAGAAATTTATCGAAACCCCAGCTCAAAATAAAAAATAAAAATAAGGCTGTGGGCCAGGGATTTAGCTCAGTGGTTATGCCACCTGCCTTGCAAGCGCAAGGTCCCAAGCTCGATCCCGATCCGGTACCAAAAAAACCCAAAAAACAAACAAACAAAAAACCCAATATACTCTTAGAAACAAGGCTGGGGACTTAGCTCAGTGCAAAGACACTTATCCAGTGGGTGGGAGTTGCTGAGGCCACCCCCCCACCTCCCACTCCTGCTGGTGTCAGGCTGAGCACACAGGAAGTGGATGGCTTCACCCTTTAGACCTTAGGGTGGGCAGGGTCTGTCAGGCAGAGGCCAGAGCGGCCGGGCGTCAGGCCAGTGACCTCCCGAGGCCCTCGGTCTTTCCCTTGTTCCTGCCCGCCCTTCCACGGTGACCTTGCTTGGCATCTCAGCACCAGGAAGAGCTCAGTGGGGGTGCAGGTGGGGCTCCCAGCCCCACGTCCCCTGGGTGGCTTCTGCAAGCCTCCTGAGTCTCCAGGCAGGGCGACATTCCACCTATGCCCTTGGTGCCCCTGGAGTCCTTCCAGACTCTGCTTTATAAACAGCTCCTGGAATTTTCAAAGTAAGGGGGCCGAGAGAGTATAGCTCAGTGGTAGAGCACTTGTCTGGAATTGTCAAAGTACTGTCACTGGGCCGGGGATTTAGCTCAGTGGTTCCACCGTCTGCCTTGCAGGTGCAAGTACAAAAAAAAAAGTATTATCACTCTGGGGACAGGAAATTCCCTCTGGAGAGGAGAGGAGAGGTTGAGTACTCCTTCTCCTTCTCCTTCTCTTCTTCTCCTCCTCCACCCCCACCTCCTCCTTCTTTTTCTTTCTTTTTTCTTTTTTTGTTGTTGCTTTTCAAGACAGGGTCTCACTATATAGATCAGGCTGCCTCAAACTCACTGTGTAGCCCAGGCTGGCCTTGAACTTGCATTCATCCTCCTGCCTCAGCCTCCAGAGAGCTGAGATTACAGAGGTGCACCACCACACCCAACTGGGATGTTTTGTTGTTGCTATCTATTGCTGGTGATGGAACCCAGGCCTGAGTTCGAGCTAAACCTGCACTCCACCCCTGAGCTGCACCCCAGCCCCAGCATGGGGTACTGAGCATCGTCCTGGCCTCAACCCACAAGGATCCAGTCGTGACTCCATGCCCCACTGTACCACCAAAGATGTCTCCAGCGTTGCCCAGTGGTGGTGGTGGCGGGGCATCACACTACCTGCCTCTGGCTGCCTCCTCCTTGCTGCTTGGCCAGTGTTTCCCAAGCTTGACCAGGCTCCTGTCCTGTCTTGGTGATGGAGGTGCCTGGCAACCTGGGGTCATAAAGGCCACAGGCAGGGCCACCAGTCTAGATCAAGGTTTTTATTGTTTTTGTTTTTTGCCATTGCTGGCGATAGAACTCAGAGCCTCATGCATGCTAGACAAGCACTCACTACTGAGCTCCACCCCTAGCCCTTTTTATTTTTTATTCTGAGACAGATTCATACTAAGTTGCTAAATTGCCCAAAATGGCCTTGAACTTGGGATCCTTCTGCCTCAGCCTACTGAGTAACTGGATGACAGACACCACCATGCCTGCCTGGATAGTCTTTCTCTTGGCCCTCCCCTCTTTCTGGAGAGAGGGTGCCAGCTTGCCAGCCCCTGGGGGCTGGAGTCAGGCTATTCTCTTGCTCTGGGCTACTGGTGGGGGTGGCCACCCTGAAGCTGAAGCCGCTTCCATATTTACAGCGCTGGTGGCAGGGCAAGAGCTCCAGACCCAAGGCCTCTATGGGCAGGAAGGAGAAACCAGACTTGAGTCATCCACCCACCTTGGCTCTGGGCCTTCAGTGACTCATGAGCTGCTGGCCCAGGGTGGGTGAGGACCTTGACTTCCACTATGCAGTGGCCCAAGGGCCAGAACCCTGAGGCCAGACCTTAGACCACCTGCCTCCTCCTGCTCAGCCCCTGTGCAGTCTGTTTTCCTGCTGCACGGAGTTCAGGCAGAATAGTGGATCTGAGTCTGTCTGAACCTCGTGTGTGTGTGTGTGTGTGTGTGTGTGTGTGTGTGTGCATGCACGCCGGGTGGTACATTCCAGGAGAGACCAGGGGCTGGAGCCAGGGTGGGGAAACTCCTGCTTTCTCTCTTTTATTTATTTTTATTTTAACATTTTATTTGTTGTTGTTTTGAGACAGGGTCTCACTATGTAGTCCAGGCTGGCCTCTCCTCTTGCTTCAACCTCCATGCCTGGCAGCCTTCTCTTATCTATCTATTTATTTATTTATTTTCTTGTTTGTTTTGTTTTTTGAGCCAGGGCCTCCCTATATAGTTCAGGCTGGCCTTGAACTCCGGGTGATCCTCCTGTCTCAGCTTCCCCAGTGCTGCCCGGTGCCTTCTTTTTAATGACAACTTCCAGGTTGGCAGGAATCTGGAGCCAGACTGAGAAGTGGGGAGGAGAGGAAGCTCGGGAAGTAGGGTCATCTCAGAGGCAGAGGCTCTGCCTGTGTAGACTTCGAAAGGAACCAGGGGCGTTGGGGTCGCACTCAGTGGTGAGCGAAGGCCCAGCATGCTTGAGCCCCTGGTTTCCATCCCCAGTACTGGGGGAAAAAGAAAGAACCCGGTGAGGTGGCCCAAGTCTGTCTCAAAAAACCCAAACAAACAAACCCCTCAGCAAGGCTGGCGTCAGGAGAAGGGTGCTCCCAGCTGAGGCCCAAGGCCCAAGGCAGGGAGGCGGCTCTGCAGAGAAGGCTCAGCACAGAGGCTGGGCAGCAGGTACACTGTGCTGACTGGTGGGCTGTAAAGCGACCTGTTCCTACCTCCCTGTGTCCATGTTCATCTGAGCAGCTCCCTGTGGGCAGCCCAGCCCCTGCCAGCGTCACCAGCCACGGTCCACAGCCACATCCGCCACCAGCTGCTGTCCCTGAAAAGGCTTCAGGATAAGAATGTTATTTTTTATTTTTTATTCTTTTTCTTTCCTTGTGGTACTGGGGATTGAACAGAGGGGCTTTGCACTGAGCTAACACTCTCAGCCCTTTTTCATTTTTCTATTTTTTCTTTTTTTTTTTTTGAGGCAAGGTCTCACTGAATTGTTAAGTTGCCCAGGCTGGGCTCAAATGTGCAATCTTTCTGCCCTCAGCCTCCAGCAGTGCTGGGATTACAGGTTTGCACCACAGGAGTGAGCCGCCTTGCCTGGCCTGTTCTGCACATTTCACCTCCATGGAGTAACCAGTCTGCGGTGTTCTGTGTCCAGCTTGTTTCACACAGAGTCATGTTTCTGAGGTTCGTCTGCCTCGTAGCCTGGATTGGTTTTATTGTTTTGTTTTGTTTTTTTGGTACTGGGGATCGAACTCAGGTCCTTGTGCTTGGGCGGCAGGGGGCGGAACCACTGAGCTAAATCCCCGGCCCCGGTGTTATTCCTTTTAAAGCTGAACAGAACCAGTTGTGTGGGTGGACATAGTTTATGCTTTCATGTGTTGATGGACACTGGGTTGTTTCTGCCTTAGTGAGCTTGAACCCATGTATCATCTGTCTGTCTATCATTGTCTGTCTATCATCTGTCTATCATCTGTCTATCATTATCTGTCTGTCTATCACCTGTCTGTCTGTCTATCAAGGTACTGGAGCTTGATGGCCTTGCACATGCTAGAGAAGTTCTTGCCCACTGAGCTACAGTCCAGCCCTTTTTATTTTTTATTTTGAGACAGGTCTTGGTATGTAGCCCAGGCTGGTCCCTCAAACTTTCGATCTTCCTGCCTCAGGCTTCTGTGTAGCTGGGACTACAGGCCTGCTCTGTGACTCCTTAAGCCGATGCTTTTATCAAAGGAAGTCTAGGCCTGGCCGCTGTCTTGGGCTGGCTGTGGGTCCCCACTGTTCTCAGGATAAAGTTGAAGGCACAGCAGGAAGTGGCAGAAGGAGGGACCAGTTCTTCAGGAGCCAGGAGGTGGCTCTGGAGTACATGGCGGGATGCCTTATTGCACATGGGGCCTAGGGGCTGCACATGCATAGCAGGGTAGGGCCTGTGCAAGTAGAGACATTGTCAGCTGGAGGCGGGGCTCAGGAACTGCAGGCTCGAGTGACCCACGACTCTGCCCTATGGGCATTCAGAGCTGAGGCTGGAGTCGCACCAACCAGGGGCTGGTGCCCACGGCTGACTCAGGACAGAGCTGCCTCGGGCCCCAGGCACCTGCAGCTCACATGTTCCAGGGCCTAGCTCTGCCGAGGACAGAGAGAGGTCCTGAGGGTACAGTCATGCCTGGCTCCGCCAGCTGGTGGCTTCCTTGACACTGATTCTAAACACAGCTGTCACCAAAGTCTCTGTGCACCTCAGCCACAATGAATGTGTGAGGTGTCAGCCAAGGTATGGCAGTGAGGGGTGGCATTGCCTGGCAAGCTGCGACCCTTCCCACGCTGTGGTTCTTTTTTTTATATATATATACTTTTTTGAGACAAGGCCTCACTCTGTAGCCCAGGTTGGCCTCAAACTCATGGCAGTCCTCCTGCCTCAGCCTCCCAGGTGCTGGGATTACAGGTGTGGGCTACCAGGCCTGGCCCCTTACGGCTCTTTTTATAGCTTGCAATTGTTTATCTGTTTTGTTTTTTTTATTTTTTATTTTTAGACAGGAACTCACTATGTCGCCCAGGCTTGCCTCAGCCTCCTGAGTGCTGGGATGACAGGCATGTGCCACCACGCATGGCTGTAGCTTGTGTTTATGGAGCCTGTGTCCTTCAGCTTGGGCTGTTTGAGGCTTTGAGGAAGGGGTGAGAGGGCAGAGGGGGGCATTTGCAACCCTGACACAGGGAGCGGCGGGGGGAGGACAGGGTGGCGCCTGGCTCTAACGCCGTGAAGCAATGAGATTATCATAGATGAAGAAATGAATAAAAAATAATCTTAAAAAATAATTTAAGTTTATTATCATTATTTTGCAGTGCTGGAGATGGATCCCAGGCTCTCATGCACACTAGGCAAGTGCTCTACCACTGAACCGCAGCCCTGGCCCTCTGATTGATTGATTAATGAATCATTTGTGGTGCTGCACATGCAGAGAATTGAGTCTAGACCCATATCTCTCACTATGTACAGAAGTAAAAATGGATCAAAAACCAAATGTTAAAACAGAAAGAACCTGCTGGAAGACAAAATAGGTAAAACTCCCGAAGACAAAGACATAGGCAAGAACTTTCTGAACAGAACCCCACTTACACAAGAAATAATATTGAGGATCAACAAATGGGATCATATCAAATTAAAAAGCATCTGTACAGCAAAGGAAGAAACAAACGGAGTGAAGAGACAACCTACAGAGTGGGGAAAAAATTTGTCAGCTACAAGGTGGACAGAGAACCAATATCTAACTTGCACCATGCTCAACACACAAACGGGTTTTAGAAATTCACAAATACTGTTCCTAGTTTTCTTTTTTTTCTTTTTTTTGTTACCGGGGATTGAACTCGGGACCCTGCACTTGTGAGGCAGGCGCCAGAACCACTGAGCTAAATCCCCGGCCTGAGAACCAATATCTAATATCTAGAGAACTCAAAAAAATTAGCCCCCCCCAAAATAAAAGACTCAATTAAAAATGAGCAATGGAAATTAATAGGCACTTCTCAGAAGTACAAATGGCCTATAAACACATGAAGAACTGCTTACTATCACTGGTCATTAGAGAAATGCAAATTAAAACAACACCGAGATTTCATCTCACTCCAGAAAGAATGGCTGTCATCAAGAAATCTAGGGCCGGGGATTTAGCTCAGTAGTTCCACCGCCTGCCTTGAAAGCTAAGGACCCGAGTTCGATCCCCGGTACCAAAAAAAAAAAAAAATTCCTATAATAACAAATGTTGGTAAGGCTGTGGGAAAAAAGGAACCTTCTTATATTGCTGGTGGGTGTGTAATCTGGTACAACCACTATGGAAATCAGTATGGAGATTCTTCAAAAATCTAAACTAGAAATTCCATTTGACCCAGCTTCTAGGTATCTTCCCAATGAGTTAAAGGCATCTTCTTACACTGATCTATGCATACCTATGGTTATAGCAGTACAACTCATAATAACTAAATCTTGGAAGTGACCTATATGTCCATCAACTGAAGAATGGATAAAGAAAATGTAGTATTCACATGCAATGGAGAACTACTCTGCCACAAAGAAGGATAAATCTGAGTCATTTGTAGGAAGATGGATGCACTGTGAGACCATAACATTAAATGAAATATATCAGCTAGACGTGGTGGCACACACCTGTAATCCCAGCACACAGGAGGCTGAGGCAGGAGGATCACTGTGAGTTCTAGGTCAGCCTTGACTAGATAGTGAGATCAAGGCCAGTCTGTACTACAAAGCAAGACCTTGTCTCAAAAAAAAAAAAAAAAAAAAGAAGGGGGAGGGATTTAGCTCAGTGGTTTCACCGTCCACTGCACAAGCACAAGGATCTGAGTTCAATCCCTGGTACCAAAAGAAAAAATGAAGAAGATGAAGAAGATGAAGAAGAAGGAGAAAGAAGAAGAAAGAAATGTATCAGACACACAAGCTTAAATATTGTATGGTTTCTCTTATATGAAAAACCTGAAGTATAAATACAGAGCAAAATAAAAGATAGACAATAGGGTACAGAGAGATTTTCAAAAATGGGAAGGGGACCAAGAACTGGAGGAAGAGGGAGAGTGGAGAGGGGAAGAGGACATAAAAAGAATGAAATGGGTTCTGTACATGTACCCGCATTCTCATGAATGTAATCGGTATGTATGGCAAACACATACTAATAAGACTAGAGAAGAGAAAATATTAGGGTACTGGGGGCTGAAGCCAAGGCCTTTGTACTAAGCTATATTCTCAGCCCTTTTTGTTTGTTTGTTTGTTTGTTTATTTTTTGTTTGTTTTTGGTACCGGGGATCAGACTCAGGTCCTTGTGCTTGCGAGGCAGGCAACAAATATTTATTTCTTTACATACAGGGTTTTGCTGTGTAGGCCAGGTCACTATGTACTGCAGACTGGCCTCAAACTCATGGCAATCTTCCTGTCTCAGCCTCCTGAGTGCTAGGATTACAGGTGCGCACTACCACATATGGCTTTTTTATTCTTTGTTTTATGTTTTTGTTTTTTGAGACAGGGTCTTGCTATATAGTTCTGGCTGGCCTCAAACTCTCAGTGACCCTCTTGCCTCAGCTTCCTGAGTGTTGGGGTCACAGGCATAAACCACCACACCAAACCTAACTATTGCTTTTTAAAAATTTGAGATGGTTCTCATTACATTGCCTAGGCTGATCTCAAACTGCTGGGCTCAAGTTATCCTCCTGCCTCAGTCTCACTAATAGCTGAGAATCTATGTGCATGCCACTGAGCCCAGCAGCAGGATGATATTGCCAGGCTGCTTCTCTGCTTGTACCATGGGTCCTGGCCAGGATGGAGGGGTTGGAGCAAAGTCTGCTGGGTCCTTGTTTCTTCCTACCAAGGCTGCCTTCTTCTGCCTCTGCCCAGCTTTGCAGTAGAGTGGACCCTCAAGTTGGGGTGCTGGGCCGGGGATTTAGCTCAGTGGTTTTGTTGCCTGCTGCGCAAGCACAAGGACCTAAGTTCAATCCCCCCTCCAAAAAAAAGTTCAAGTTGGGGTGCTCACAGAGGACTGAAGGCAGCCATGGTCCTATGGTGTGGACATCATGTGAGGGTGACCCCTACATGTTCCCAAGAGTTGGAAGCTTAATCCTTAAGGAGACATTAAGGAGTGACTGGGCCTTTAAAAGGTGGGGTCCAGTGGGCAGTCCCTAGGTCATCAGGGGTGTGGCCTGGGTGAGTCCTGGGGAGGGGGTTTTATTTCTTTATTATCATAATTATTACTATTTTGTGATACTAGGGAATTACCCTAGGTCCTTCACAACCCTTTTTACAATTTAAAAAAAATTTTTTTTACAATTCTTGTTTTTTAAAATCTTGAGACAGCTGGGGATTTGGCTCAGTGGTTATGCTGCCTCCCTTGCAAGCACAAGGACCGGAGTTCCATCCTCAGTACCAAAAAAAAAAAAAAAAATTCTTGAGACATAGTCTTATTGCTTCTCAGCCTGTTGGCTCATATCAAGTTTTAAGACAGGGCTTTGCTAAGTTGCCTAGGCTGTGCTCAAACTTTCGATCCTGGGGCTGAGGATTTAGCTCAGTGGTTCCGCTGCCTGCTTCGCAAGTGCAAGGTCCCAAGTTCGATCCCCGGTACCAGAAAAAAAAAACAAACCAAAAAAACTTGCGATCCTCCTGCCTCAGCCTCCCAGAGTGCTAGTATTAGAGGCCTGTCCACCATGCTGAACTTTTATTTTTAAATTAAATTTAATTAATTCATTTTCATGGTAGTGGGGATTGAACTTAGGGGCTGCACACTGAGCTATGTCTCCAGCCTTTTTAATAATTTTTTATTTTGAGATAGGGTCTCGATAAGTGTTCCTAAGGTACCCAGGCTGGAACCTGAGAACATGAGATCTTCTTGCTTCAGCCTCCCAGGAGCACTGGGATTCTGGGCATGCAGCACCACCATGCCCGGTTTCTAGTCACTGACTGGGAGGCAGAGGTTGGGGGTTGGGTATGTGCGTGTGTGGGATGTGCTTGCTCACGGTGGCAGAGCAGACTCAGGACAGAGGGAGGAACCTGCACCTGGTGGCAGGGTGGGGGTGGGGCTGAGGGCTCCAAGGCTGAGCAGATGGAGAACACTGCCAGGTGCTGGAGACTGGCACCGCTCGGCCCAGGGCAGGGCCTGCAGCCACAGCCACAGCTCTTAGCCCTTGGGATGCACCCAGTCCTCGAGGAGAGGCGCCCTGAGATGTGAAAGCCACACAGATTGCACAGCCACAGTGTCAAAGGCAAAGGCTGCAATAACTCCACATTGGTTACAAATGGAAAGGGTTCTTTTCTGAGTATGGATTTATCTCAAGGTAACTTCACCCCCCCTTAAGAGGTTCAACATGAACCGAAGGAGATGGCACATAGCGGAGGCTAAAGCAGGAAGAGTCTGAGTTCAAGGTCTGCCTGGGCTGAATAGCAAATTGGGGGCTAGTCTGAGGTACACAGTGCGACCCTGTCTTGGCTGTTGTTGTTATTGTTTTTGTTTGCTTGTTTTTTGTTTTTTGGGTTATTTTTGGTACCGGGGATCAAACTCAGGTCCTTGTGCTTGCGAGGCGGGCAGTGGAACCACTGAGCTAAATCCCTGGCCCTGTTTGCTTGTTTTTTGAGACAGGGTCTCACTGTGTAATCCAGGGTGCCCTTGAACTCACTATGTAGCCCAGGGGGGCCTTGAACTCATGGCAATCCTCCTGCTTCAGCCTCCCAAGTGCTGGGATGATAGATGTGCATCACCACATCTGGCTTCGAAATAAAAATTTAAAAAAGGAGCTGGGATGTAGCTCAGGGCTCCCTGGGTTCAAGTCTCAGCCACCCCTCCCCCCCCAAAAAAGTCTCCGTTGGTTGTGCGGGCATTGGTCTCTGCCTGTGACTTCCCCGGTGTCCCAAGTCTCTCCCAAGGCTGAGATTCTGGGTGACCTCAGGCTACCAAGGCCTCTTCCACTGTCACCCCATACCTGGCCTCTCCCAGCACTCAGCGGCAGAGGCCAGGCCTCAGCTGTTTCCCATCTGCCCTCTAGGTGGCATCACCAGCCCTTGGTTTGCCACCCAAGCAAGAGGTCTGGTTCACCCTGGTCCAGAACAAGCCCTGGACTTAGTTCTGGGTGTTCCAACTTTAATTTAATTGTTCAGTTGAATGACTTTGTTGTTATTATTGTATTGGAGATTGAACCCAGGGAGCAGAGAGCCCTTTTATTTATTTTGTTAATTTTTTTTGGGTACTGGGGATCTAACTAGGGTCCTTGCACTTGGAAGGCAGGCAGCGTAACCACTGAGCTAAATCCCCAGCCCTGTTTTGTTAATTTGAGACAGAGTCTTGCTAAATTGTTAAGCCATTTTTTACTTTTTATGTTGAGGCAGGGTCTCAATAAGTCACTAAGTTGCCCCAGAGTGCTGGGTTGACAGGCATGCAGCACCATACCCTCCTGGCGGGGAGTCTTGAGGCCCAGGTGGCTGTGGCTCTTGTGCCAGCGCTGGAGCAAGAAGGTGGGGGCAGTGGCCCTTGGCAGGGTCAAAGTTGGATGTTAGGGAACCGAGGGTGGGAAGGGGCTGGGGGATGCTTGGGGAGCTCAGGGGTGTGGGGTGTGTGGTGGATTGGCTAATGGTAAACTTGTAACGCTTAACTGAACTGAATCAGTGTGGTCTGGGCATGGAGGATCCATCTGAAGATTGTTACCAATAGCCATAAAAAGAGAACTGGAGGGCCGGGGATTTAGCTCAGTGGTTTCGCCGCCTGCTGTGCAAGCGCAAGGACCTGAGTTCGATCCCTGGTACCCCCCCCAAAAAAAGAGAGAAATGGAGGGGAAGATCTTGGCCTGTTGATTTTCTAGGAGAAGCTTGCTGTGGATGGTTTTCCTGATGTGAATGGCTGCTGTTTTCATCAGGGGAGCTCTGATCTTTACTGTGAGCATTACTTCCTGGCTCCAATGTGGATCCCTCAGGCTGGTGGCACAAATCCTTCATCTCACCAGTGCAGATTTTCTGGCTTCCACCACAGGCCTTTGGGCCTTCCAGGTGCAGATCCTCAGTACAGACAAGCATGAGACATTACAGTGGGCACTAGGCTTCTGGCTGGCCTCGAGGAGGACATTGCCTTTGACTCTAAGCCTTTAGCTGGACTTGTGTGGGAAACTGCTGGGATCTAGGCCCTCAGCTGAATCCTTTGGGCTTCTAGGGTGCAGTTAATCTCTTGTACTCCTTTGCATTCGACTTTCTGGGTAATTATCATAAAATAACCTTATAAGTTATGTGTCCTGTATTTAATGTATTCCCTTGCCAAACCCTTCTGACTACAACAGGGTGTGATGAGGAGGCCATAGGGATCCGTTCTGAGCAGGAGCGGGGTGGCACGGACAGAGGCCACATGGAGCGTGGCCATCCTGGCTGACTCAGGGTGGGTGGGTGACAGCCGTTTCTCTGTGTGCCCCTCTGCTCTCTGGGAAGACTGGTCTAGTGGGGTGAGTGAAGGGGTGATGCCTCGGGCCATTATAATAAAATACTGCCAGGAATTTATACACAACAGATATGGTGGCCACACCTGTCACTACCCTCAGAGCCTATCTCAAAACAGATAAATAAACAAATATCATTAAGTGGCTGGGGGTGGAGCTCAGGGGTAGAGAGTCTCTCCAGCATCCATGAGATTCTAGGTTCAGTCCACAATGCCAGAAAAAGAGACAGAGAGAGAGAGAGAGAGAGAGAGAGAGAGAGAGAGAGAGAGAGAGAAAAGAAGGAGGTGGAGGAGGAGGAAGAAGAGGAAGAAGAAAGCTCGAGATGAACGCTCCCTGTCTGGATTGTAGTCCTGCATCACCACACCTGGCTGCCCTCAGCCTCCAGAGAAGCTGGGATTCAATTTTAATTTCTAAATGGTAAATGCCAGTAGCTGCAAGCCACATAAATAATTAATCTTTGGGATCCTCCTTAAGAAGGATGGGGATGCTGAGATCAACAAGTTTAAAGTGCTCCTGCCTGTTTTTTTTTTTTTTTTTTTTTTTTTGGTACCAGGAATCGAACTCTGGTCTTTGCACTTGCGAGGCAGGTGGTGGAACCACTGAGCTAAATCCCCGGCAGCTCTTGCCTGTTTTTATGGATAAAGATTTATTGGCACACAGCTTCACATATTCACATACTGTCTACAGTGCTTTCCTGCCGCCACAGACAGCGGGGTCACAGAATCAGTTTTTTGTTTTGTTTTGTTTTTTTCTTTTGAGACAGGGCTTCCTTGGAGTGCAGGCTGGCCTTGAACTCTGAATCTTTCTGAACTCTGAATCTTTCTATACCCACAGCCCCCCAGTGTGGGGATTACAGGTACCGCCATTGCACCTGGCTCAGAACTAAAGCTTTAAATATAATTTTTGACCCAGGACGGGTGGTACCTACCTGTAATCCCAGCACGGAGATTGGCTGAGGCAGGAGGATTAGAAGTTCAAGTCCCACCTCCTAAAACCCTATCTGGAAAGTAAAAAATAAAAAAAGGCTGGGATGTATTTCAGTGGCAGAGGACCCCTGGGTTCAAGCCCAGTATAAAAACAAGCAAACAAACACCAAAAACAAAAGCTTTAGAGCTGGAGGTTGAACTCAGAGTCTTGTTCATACTATCCAAGGGTCCTTCTACTGAGCTACATCCTCAGCCCTGAAGGTAGTTACTCTGATCCCTTAAGGAAAAAAAATGTGCTGGGTGTGGTCGTGTGCACCTGTTATCCTAGCACTTGAGAGGCTTAGGCAGGAGAATCTCCATGAGTTTGAGGGCAGCTTGGGCTATATAATATAGTGCGACCCTGTCTCAAAAAGAAAAGAAAAGAAAGAAAGATGCGCTAAGCACTATGGAGACTATGTGGTCTCCAGTTTCCAAGAACAGCTCTGTCATTGCTTGTTTCACTGGTGGGAAACCAGAAGCACAGAGAGGTTAAGCCATTTGCCAAAGTTGGAGCTGAGTGTTGGGGAATTGTCCTTGGGGAGGTGGTGGGGTCAAGTGCGTGGTAGCATCTGCCTGACCTCTTTCCCTGCACACCATGTGTACCTCCTTGTCTTCGGCTTCTGGGGGACTCAGAAGCCCTGTCTAGAAAGGGGAGCGCCTTTTCCAGGCCACAGCAAGCCCCCTGCCCCAGCTGAAGCCGAGTGATAAGTGGCTCTTTGCTCCCGTGAGTGGGCATGGCCTCCTCCTCCTCCCTTCCTAATTAAGTAAGACACAGTTTCATGGCCTAGTATGGCGGTGGATGCGGCTGATCTGAGCTACTCAGGAGGCTGAGGCAGAAGGATCGCAAGTTTGAGGCCACCTTGGGCAACTTAGCAAGACCATGTCTCAAAATAATAATTTACAAAAGGGTTGTGGGAGCATAGCTCAGTGGTAGAGCAGTTGCCTAGCATGTGTGAGGCCCTGGGTTCCATTCCTGGCACTGCAAAAAAAAAAAAAAAAGTACAGTTTTATGGTTTTACTGTTTTTTGTTTTGTTTTTTTGGTAACAGAGATAAGACTCAGGACCTTACACTTGGGAGGCAGGCACAGTGGCACTGAGCTAAATCCCTGGCCCCTATTGATTTTTTGAGACAAGGTCTCACTATGTAGTGCAGGGTGGTCTTGTACCCGCTATGTAGCCCAGACTAGCTTTGAACTTGTGGCAATTCTCCTGCCTCAGCTACCCAAGTGCTGGGATGACAGGCCTGTACCAGCACACCTGGCTTAGTTTTACAGTTTTAGGCTCTATTCATAGGCCCTGTCAGGGGGCCAGGCGGAGTAGATTTCCTATTGTAGAAGGCTACAGGGAATGACTTCAGGTACATTGTGGGCACCCAGCAAGCCACACGCGGCTCTGTCCTTGACCTTTTGGATAGACACCCCCTCCCTGTGCTCCTTTAAGGAAACCCTTGCAGCAGGCACGGCTGCTGGGGCAGGAGGTGCAAGCCAGCACCCAGGCGCTGGGTAGGGCTATCAGTCCTTGTGGAATATTCTTCCCCAGGGTGCAGGCACCTTGAGCTGTTTTTCTGTTTCCTTTTCGGAACCCAGTGTCACCAAGCTACACCTTTTATTTTTTTATATTGAGACAGGGTCATCCATAGTTGCCTAGGTTGGCCTCAAATTTGTTATCCTCCTGCCTCAGCCTCCTGAGTAGCTGAGATGACCAGCGTTTTAAATGGCACTGGTGATGGAACAGCAGCCGCTGTCCTAGGAAGCCACAGCCCAGCATGTTAGGAAATTTAAGCCCAGTTCCAGGAGTGACAGAAGCCCCTGCCGCTCTTTTCCTAAAAGACCCCCGGAGAGCTCTCGGCTAAGACACAAGATGATTCCAATCCAAAGCCCTTGGGTTCAACTTTTTTTTTATTTTTAATTTTTCTCTTTTAATGTCATGCAATAATTCACAGTCCCAAGCCCACGGTTTTCAAACAAGGTAGGAAAAAAAAAAATTTTAAAAAAATTTTTAAAAAAAAGAAAAAAAAAAAAAGAGAAGCAAAGGAATCGGTGGTGGTGGTGGTCGTGGTCTTTTTTTTTTTAATCTCTTCTTTTGTTATTTCAAGCAAGACCAAATGTCAGAAGAAAATGCTTCTTTTTCTCAATCATTAATTTTTTTGTCCTTTTTGAAATTGTTTATTATGATGATTTCTCTTTTAAACTGATTTTTGCAGGCAGTAATAGTAGGGTTCGGTGTTACCAGCAAGCACTCCTGGTCTGAGACGCGTGTGGGGTGTGTCTGGTTTGGGGTGCTGGGTCCCACTGCCTTCCTTCGTCCTCTGCCCTCCCCGAGGCTCCTCTGCCACAGCAACCACCAGCTTCCTCGCTTGCCAGGGAAAGGAAAGATTCCACTGAGATGATAAAACTCATCAATAGAAGCTATTTGTTTTCTCCTCGTTTTTTCTTTTAAAAATGGTAGTGTTTTTTATATATAGATTTTTCCATTTTCCCCAAAGTTGTCCAAAAAGAGCTGAGTTAATTCGAATCCCTCAGCTGTGTGGCTGCTCTGCCCATCCCCCACCCCAGGCCTCCATGAGGGGAAGTCGAGGCTGGGGGATGCCCTGATGCCCAGGAGGGTCTGTCTTGGCCTGGGGGTGCTCTGGGGACCCCCGGCCCCTCCAGAGTCTGGGATCTCCATCGATGGCCGGTTCTCTCCTGGGCCTGGGGTACTGGGCGGGGACGGCTCCTCCTGTGGGGTGTGTGCGCGGGGTGCATGGGGGAGCCAGGCGGGGGACGGGGCCGCCTCGCCCGGACTTAGCACCAGTCGTCGTCACTTTCACTGTAGGGTTCGTGCAGGCCTTTCCGGGAGCCAGGCGCTGCAGGCCTGGCCAGTCCATGGACCGGGTAGTAGCCATTGGGGAGTCTCCGGCCGTGCCGGGAAGGCGAGGTGCAGGCCGGGCCTGCGGCCCGGGGAGTCCTGGGCGATCGCCCGGCGGTCCCCGAGGATGGGTGTCGTGTGGGGGGTGGCACATCATAGGGCCCGGCCATAGCCTCCTCTCCGAGGCCACCGCTGCCACTGCCCAGGCCCTCGGCCTCATCGTAGTCGGAGCCCCGGTAGTAGCTGTGGTGCCGGGGAGCCTCGGGCATGTTTGGACCAGATGCTGGCCACCAGGCCCCTCCGTGGCGACAGGTTCTAGGAGACTCGCTCCGGGCCAGACCGGGGGCTCGCCGCTCCATGCCAGGCGACCGGCTGCTGCCGTGGCCACTCGTGGGTGGCCGTTCCCTGGCCAGGGGCTCGGCTACAGGTCCCGGGTACCTCCGTGGGCCGCTGGTGGCCACCCGGGCTGGCCTGGCCACTACCTGCTGTGGCTGCTGTGGGGGCCCCGAGGCGCCGGCCTTACGGATCACAGGGGAATAGGACACGTGTGGCCGGGGGGTGGAGGGGGTCTGGGGGAGCTGGCGGCGTCCCCGCCTCGGAGTGCTGGTACCAGACGTTGAGGGGGCTGGGCTTCCACTTACAGAACTACTGCCCTACACGAAAATTGAAACAAAGGAAATCAAAACAAAAGATACAACCAAATCAACCGGAAGGAGAACGGGAGGAGACACAAAAGAGGAGGGGGAGCAAAGGAGGCCAAGGAGAACAAATGGGACAGGAGAGGGGACGCGGGGGATGGAGACACAGGGCACGGGGATGGAAACAAAGGAGAAAAGCAACAGCCACAGAGGAGGACGGGAGGACGGGGCGGGGGGGGGGGGAGTCAAAAACCAACACAACAAAGTGAAAAGAGAAATGAGAAATGGAGTTTTGTAAGTTTCGGGGTTAAAATAGCAGAAGTTTCCAAAAATTACTCACAGGCGTCCATAGGACAGAAATCATAATTGAAACGGAAAGGGAAGCCGGGTTAAAGGAAAGCGAAAGGACCACGGTGGCCCCAACTCAAACGTGATCCACAAGAAGCAGCTGTGGGCAGCAGGCGGAGGGATAGCAGCAGGTGGCAGGGGCTGGGGATGGAGTGGGGATCGGGAGGGGCAGGGAGCGGGGTCCGCCCAGCCTGGAGCCTCCCTCGGCCCTGGGACACTGGCGGTGGCGGGGTGCAGGTGGAGGGGGCTGCCCCGGGGGTCAGGGGCCCTGGCCTCAGGTGGCTGGGCTCCCCCGGGGGTGTGGGCGGCCGGGGCCCTCTCCCGCTCCTCTCCTGGGCCTGGTCCCGGCCTGGCTCCCTGACCGCACCCACCTGCCGGTGGGCTGTGTGCTCCCGGCCCTCACTGGGTGAGCGGGACCAGTGCTGGTCGCGGGCGCGGGTACGGCTGTGGTCTGGCCGCTCCCGCTCCGGGCCATAGCGCTCCTTGTCGGGGGGCGGGTGGTGGTGGTGGTGGTGGTGGTGGTGGTGCTGCCGCTGCTTCCTGTCCTTGGGCCGGCCCCTCTCCTGGTCCCGCTCTTTCGATGGCAGTTCCCCGGACTGGGTGGTCATGCTCAGGTCTGTCCCCAAGCCTGGGCCGGAGGGACAGACGGATGGATGGATGGGTGACCACGAGGGAGGTGGGGAGGCAGGGTGGGCTGCGCGTGCCGGAGGCCATCGAGGGGCCAGGTGACCCCGGGGATGGGGACTCCAACAGATCTGGGGCCGAGCCTGGTGAGCATGCTGTCAGCCAGCTAGCTCCCTGCCCAAGCCTGGGTGCAGATGTCCCCTGGTCCCTTGTGCCCCCACCTTCCCTCTCTTTTCCTTTCTTTTTTGAGACAGGGCCTCGCTATGGAGTCCTGGCTGGCCTTGAACTTGTAGTGATCCTCCTGCCTCCGCCTCCCGAGTGCTGGGTGACAGGTATGTACCACTGCACTGTGGTCCCACTTTTCTTCCTCCTTCCAAATTCCATCCTCCTCTGTCCCCTCCCAGAGGCCCCTGTCCCTGGGCCCACCTGTGTCTATGTCGGTGTAGCGGCCCAGGGAGCGCTCTGAGGCCCGGTGGCCCCGGTCACGGCGGCGTTGGTGGTGCCTCTGGTTGTCCTCGGGCGGGACCCGCTCCAGTGAGTAGTCATCCAGGCGTCGCGCTTTGGGTCCCAGCACGGAGGCAGAGCGCTTCATGGGGCTGGTGTCGGAGATGGTCTGGGGGGACAGGCCATAGGTTGGGGTCAGTGGGAGCCATGGAGATGCCCTAATCCTTCTCCGATACACGATGGCTGTGTGGCCCATGGGCAGCTGCCCGTGGTGGTTATGGTGTGGCCATCAGGGACTGGGTCCTGGGGGTGCCACAGCTCCAGGGTACAGCCTGCCCCCCCAGACAGGGTTGCCCCTTTTGGACCATTCTGGGGTCTCCCACCTGTGGCTGCTTGGTCACCCGCTGCAGACCAGGAGCCCAGGCTGCAAGCTGCCCCAGCCCCTCTGAGGGTTGGGAAGCTGGGCCCCAGCTGCCCCACTCAGCACCTCCCTGACCCCCAAGTCTGGCTCCTGATGCCCAGGCCCAGGCTGTGCTATTTGAGGCCCTGGGGTGGGGGCCTCCTCAGCCTGCACCCCTGGGGTCAGGCCCTGACTTGGGGCCCATGGCTCTCCACAGAAGGCAGAAGAGAGGAGTTGGAGGGACACCCAGACACCAGGCTTGCCCAAGAGCCAAGGGATGTGAGGCTGCAGGGCTGGGCTAGGTGGCGGGGCTGGAAAAGCAGCTGAGATCGAGGTGCTGCTGGGGGCTGGGGACTCCCGGCTTGGGGCCCTGAGAGGAGGGGTGGGGGGGTGTGGCCCCTGCACACACAGGACACACACAGGGAAGGGTGAGGTTTGCAGAGCGAGGGTGGGGTTGGGGACAGGGGCAGTGGGCCGGGGTCCCCCGCGGGGGGGTGGGGAGGAGCCGGCGGCCGCAGGGCCCGGTACCTACACTGAGGTTACTCCCACGTGGCCGGCCCCTTCTCCTCTGTCACAGCCCCACGGGATGGTGCACACAGAAAGACAGAAAGGAGAAAATAAATATAGAAGCCTGGAAAGAGTGAGGTGGTGGGGGAAGTGGAGGAGGTGTGGGGAGCAGTGGAGAAGAGAGAGAGAGACAGAGAGAGAGAGAGAGAGGTTTCCATCTCTGGAGGGTGGAAGGGGGTCCCAGGACCTGGCTGGCTGCCCCCCCCAGGTATAGCGGAGACAGACAGGAGACACACAGATGGTGGAGGCACAGGAGACGGACATGGGATGGCTCGGCCACAACCCCGGCCCCTCTGCATGCCATGCTCTGAGCCCGGGTAGTGGATGTCTTGTTCCCTCCCTCTCTTGGCACCCAGCAGCAGAGTCCTGATGCAGGGACTGGGCAGCCACATGCACCAGGGTGTTCCCCTCGCCAAGTCAGAGCAGCCAGAGGCCAGGCTCCCATGGTCCGGGCCCAGCCAGGCACAGTGCAGCCGTCCGCACACACAGGCTGGGAAGCTCATGTGGCGCTGTTCTCAGCTCCACACAGGCGGCTGGCCGTGCCCTCCTGTGTCCCCGGACAGGTGGCCCCACAGCTGACAGAAGCCGGCACACACAGACACACACACCAGGCACACACTCTGCCCACCCTGCAGCCCACAGAGACCAGACAGGGACTAGTACAACCCAGACCCACAACCCGCCCCAGGCACAGCTCGCAGGCCCCAGGACTCATGGGTGCAAGTGTGTGCGCACGTATGGACACGTAGGCATAACCCACGTCTGTGTGCACAGGTGTGCATGTATGTTGTATGTTTGGGGATTCATGTGTGTAGTGGCTTTCCCCCCCCAGCACCAGGGATTGAATCCAGGGCCTTCGCACTGAACTCCATCCCCAGCCCATTTGTATTTCTTATTTTGAGATAGGATTTTGGGACTAAATTGCCCAAGTTGAGCTTGAACTTGGGATCCTCCTGCCTCAGCTTCCCAGAGTGCTGGGATCCTAGGCGTGCCCACCACACTCTGTTGGCAGTTGGGATTCTCCATTGCAGCTCTCAGACTGACAGGTCCTCTTCTTGCCTCACCCCAAATTTCTCCCTCAGCACCCCCAAATAAGACATAGGGAAACTGCTTGGAAGCGACTACCACGCTCAGCCCACAGGGGGTGCCCTTCCCCTGCGAGGAGAATGGGTGCGGGAGGGAAGAGAAGCAAGGCGGTGCCCCCATGAAGGGGCGCAGCGGGGTTTGGGGCGTGCAAGCCCTCACCTGGTTCTCGGCCGGGAGCCGAGGCATGGAGGCGGCCCGGGCCTGGCCCTCCATGGGGAGGTAGTGTTCACTGTCCGAGTAGCCCTCAGTGCTCATCTCTCGCATCTCCACCGCCTGCGGGCAGAGGGGGCACAGGCTGAGCCGGAGCAGAGAGAGGACCCCAGGGGCAGCTCCGTGCATGCAGAGCAGTGAGCTCAGGGTGTGTGGTGTAGGCACTGCCTCCCAGGCACCCAGGCCAGCCCAGGGACTGGGGGTAGAGGGGCAGCAGCACCTGCGGGTTGGGCTGGCTGTTGGGCAGGTCGGAGGGGGGTCCACGCTCTGGGCTCCAAGTGCCAGTCTTCTGGAACATCTCCTTCGCCCGCTGGGTCACCCAGGATGGGCTCTCCTTCACACTGCTGTCGTGAGCCATCCTGTGGGGACAGAGGCCAGGATGGCAGGCGGCACCAGGGGTTGTGGAGTCTGAGCCCAGCACCTCCCTGCCCCATGTCTCCTGGGGGCCATGGTGACACTCACAGGCCTCCACCAGGGTCCAGCTGGGTGGAGGGGAGGGCGTTCTGGCCAGGTCCCCCTTCCTGCGTCGGGGACGGGGGCTCCATGCGCTGGAACATGAGTGGTGTCCGGTTCTGGGCAGGCAGAGAGCAGCCAGGGGACAGATGGAGGGAGTATCAGAAGCTCAGGTGCTAGACAAGTCTTTTTTTTCCCCTTTGAGCTGAGCCCTACATTAAGTTGTTAGGGCTGGATTCCAATTTGGCAATCTTCCTTCCTCAGCCTCCCTAGTAGGTGGGATGACAGGTGTGTACCACCAAGCCCTGCTTTTCAGAAGTATTTCTGGCACCTTCTGGCACTCACACACCCAAGTTTGACCTGTTTGGATCTTTCTTTCTAATCCTCCCTGAACGGGATCCCTTCTCACGGCAGCATTGGTATCTCCCACCTGGTCCAGCGCTGGACGGCTCCTCCCAGGTCTCCTAGCAACTGCCCTTGCTCCCTGCAGTCCTCCCTCCAAAGCCACCAAGGGGCGCCCATGAGCACCCAGCCCAGTGGGCTCCCTCCATTCTGAAACCTTCAGGGCTCCCATTTCACTAGGATCCTCTGTACAGCCCCCAGGGCTGTTCTGCCCTATCATCTCTCCCTTTCTCTCTCTCTCTCTCTCTCTCTCTCTCTCTCTCTCTCTCTCTCTCTCTCCCCCCTCCCCCTCTTCCTTTTTCTTCCACCAACTCCACCTCACCCAAACTCAGCAGGTGAGATATAGCCCCAGGGCCTTTGCACCTGGCATCCCTTTTGCTGAACCCCTTCACATCGCACCCCTTTTCCCTCCTTCACTGGCTCCACCTTTTGCTCCCAGGCTATTTAATTTAGATCTGCTTTTTTGGGGGGGAGGGGGAGGCCGGGGATTGAACTCGGGACCTTGCTCTTGTGAGGCAGGTGGTGGAACCACTGAGGTAAATCCCAGGCTTGATTTAGTTGTCAGAGGGATACTGGTCTGTTTTGCTTTGAGCTGCATCCAGGCCCTGCCATAGCGCCCCCAGAACACAGTAGGTGTTCAATCCGTGTTGCTGGAGGAAGTGAATGGGTCCAGCTATCCGTGCACCTGGCAGGGACCCGTGAGGGGGGCTTGGCCACGCCCCATGTTCTGATTGGTCCCCTGCTCGGTGGTCCTGATTGGCCCCCAGTACCGAGCTGCCCAGTAACCCAGTGCGGTGGTGGCCATGGCCACGGAAGACGCACCTGCTCCTCGCGCATGGCCTGCAGCTTCTTGGCCTTGCTCTGACGGTAGTACTCCATGATCATCATGGCCGCGTAGATCTTCCCCACTGTCAGGTCCGTGGCTGAGGGCACAGAGTGAGCTTACCATGTGGCCCTCGCCTTCCTGCGCCTACCCGGGCCCCGCTTTCCCTCCCCGTCGTCCTGCCTGCGGGGTCACGGCTTGGCCAGCTCGCCCCTTACACTTGTGCGGGGTGACCAGTAGGTCCAGCGTCTTCTGCGACAGGTTGGGCCAGATGGCCATCATCTCCTTCCGCAGCTCAGCGTCCATCTGCTGTTTGTCAGCTCCGCCTGAAACGTGGGCACAGGCAGATCCTGACCTTGGGTCTGGTCACCACGGGGCGGCCCAGAGCAGGCTCAGGCAAGACTGGGGGGCGGCCCCATGAGTGTGGGTCCTGGGCAGGGCCCGATGGTGGCCTCATTACTCTTCGTCTCCGTGCCTGTTTCCCCCTCTCTGAAAGGGGGATGGCAGCCACAGCCTATGCCTCACTTGGTGGTCTGATCAAGAGCAGCTGGCACGCATGCGGCGTGGGGACAGTGTCCCCCCCCCAGGCACTTACTCCAGCACCGTGGTTTGGCTTGTCCCCTGCAAACCCATGTGGTGAGGGACAAAAGGAAGAAACCTAACCCAACTGTGGGGTTCAGATTTGGGGCCTCTGGGAGGTGAGTGAGGTTAAATAAGGTCACCGGTGTGGAGTCCTCGTGAGGGGGTCTTGGTGACTCTACGTTCTCTTTGCGGTACTGGGGACGGAATCCAGGGCCTCGTGCGTGTGAGTGCTCTACCCCTCAGATGCGCCCCCAGCCCTTCTTAAAGTTTTATTTATTTATTTATTTTTGGTACCAGGGATCAAACTCAGGATCCCCGAGACAGGGTCTTGCTAAATTGTTCAAGCTGTCCTTGAACTTGTGATTCTCCTGCCTCAGCCTCCTGAATAGCTAGGATTACAAGTGTGTGTCCACCTCATGGTATTTTTTTTTCGTTCTCTTTCGTTCTTTTTTTTTTTTTTGAGACTGAGTCTCACTATAAATTCTGGCCTTGAACTCACTATATAGCCCAGGCTGGCCTTGAACTTGTGGTGATCCTCCTGCCTCAGTCTCAAGAGTGCTGGGATGACAGGTGTGTGCCACCACACCTGACTTCACTTTCTTTCCCCACATGGCCACAGAGTTTGGTGACACAGATTTCCTGTGGTCCCTGGGGCCAAGCTGAATGTGGTGGAGCTGGCTGGATTCAGGTTGGGAGGGCCAGGCCATTGGGGGAATTAGCACCACCCTCTGACGGTCTTTTCTTCCCCCAGGAATTCATTATTATGGTGGAATTCATTATTATGCCTGCCACTATCATGGCTAAGAGAGGTTCCCAGGGCCTGTGCAGCCACTTCTTGGCAATTAGGAAGGAAGAGAATATTTCCCATTAAAAGTGACTCTTAGGCTAGGTGTGGTGGCACACACCTGTAAACCAGCACTTGGGAGGCTGAGGCAGGAGGACAGGAAGTTTGAGCCCAACCTGGGCAACTTAGTGAGGCCCTTTCCCAAAATAAAAAAGTAGAAAAAGGCGGTGGGGGTCGGTTGTTGCTGGGGATGTAGCTCAGTGTGATGACCCTGGGTTCAATATGCAATACCCAGTACTGGAAAACAAAGTGACTTTCTGGGGAAGGGGAGGTGTAGTGAGGGATTAGTTATTAGGGACAAATTTACAACTAGGAGGAATGAATTCTAGTATTTTATGCTACAATAAGGTGATTATTGTTTAAATGATATATATTTTAAAATAGCACTGGGTGTGGTGGTGTACGCCTGTAATGGCAGCACTAAGGAGGCTGGGGCAGGATGATTGCGGTGAGTTTAAGGCCAGCCTGAAACACAGAGCAAGACCCTGTCTCAACAAAAGGCCTGCTGTCCTCAGAAGAGGAAAGAACCTGTGAAGAGGAGCAAGAGGGCGCCACTAAAAGCCAAGAAGCAAGACAGCAGGAAAGACCACACCTGCCAGCGCCTTGGGCTTCTGGCCCCCAGAACTGGAAGTTTCAGCCACTTGGCCTTCGGGGCTCAGTTCTGTTGGCTGTCAGACAGGTGTGCCTGCTCTCAGCATGGGAACAAGTGAGGGGTCATGGCAGGGACCCTGGACTCAGCACTACTGGCCTTTGCTGTGGGGCTTCCTGGGCACTGTGGGACGCAGAGCAGGAACGTGGCTTCTGGCCACCAGATGGCAGCAGATCGCCACCTTGGGGCCCACCTTTTTTTTTTTTTTTTTGGGGGGGGGTGGCACTGGGGATTGAACCCAAGGCTTTGCACTGAGTTACAGCCCCAGCCCTGTTTTTATTTTGAGACAAGCTTTTGCTGAGTCACTAAAGTTGCCCAGGCCGGGTTCAAACTTTTTTTTTTTTTTTTTTCTGGTACAGGGGATCAAACTCGGGTCCTTGCCCTTGTGCAGTAGGCAGCGAAACCACTGAGCTAAATTCCAGGTCCCTGGCTTTGAACTTTTGATCCTCCTGCCTCAGCCTCCAGAGTGCTGAGATCACAAGTGTGAGCCACCACAGTCAGCTAATTCTCTTCTGGTGATTGGGTTTACATTAACTGGCGAGTGGTCAGAGCTGGCCTTCCTGCCTGGGGTGGGGAAGACCAGAGAGGGGAGAGTGGAAGGGATGTGGCCCTGGGAAGGGGGCTTCCGTGTGCAGGCACAATGTCTGGGTGCAAAGGAAACATGATGGAGATCCTGAAGGATGGAGTTAGCCCATCCCCCAGGGGCCTCCCAGCTTGCCTCAGAGGAGGCTCAGCATTCTCAGAAATCAGACAAAGTGGGTGTGCTGGAGTGTGCTCAGTGGTGAGTGCTTGCCTGGTCTGTACAAGGCCCTGGGTTCCACCCCCAGGACTGCAGAAGAAAATAAATAAATTAAAAAAAAATTAAGCTTGTGATTCCAGGTCTCTGAGAGGCTGAGGCAGGAAGGTTGTAAGTTGGAGCTTGGCCTGGGCAATTTAAGTGATTCAGTAGGACCCTGTCTCAAAATAAAGAATAAAAAAGGCTGGGGAAGTAACTCACTGCAAAGCGCTCGGGCTCAATCCCCTGTATCAAAACAAAATAAAACAAAACAGAAGCAAAGTAAAGCCAGCCAGGAAAGGGAGACCCCAGTCCTATGGCCCCAATGAATTGGCTGCCAACACCTGGATTCGCAAGTTCAAGCCCAGCCTGGGCAACTTAGTGGTTTAGCAAAACCATGTCCCAAAATAAAAAAAAAAAAGGGCTGGAGAGGTAGCTCAGTGTGAAGGCCCTGGGTCCAATCCCCAATACTATGAAAAACAAACATCCCCCTAAATCTGTGGTACTTGTTCTATGGCTGTTAATGGTTTGGCTTTGAAATGCTCCCCAAAACTCGTGTGCTAAGGCATGGCTGCGATGGGCTTTGGGAGGGATCTAAACACTGTTATCTAGGGATGCCCTCACGGGGCAGTCCTGGTCTCTGTGCGAGGTGTCCCCAGGGAGGCACAGACGGAGGTCTCGGATTGCCTGGGCCACAGGGCTCAGAGGTGTGGCCTGGAGACTGGGCTGAACTTGTCCATGGACTCCTCCCTGAAACCCACCCACTGATAGCTCACAGCCACAGGGGCTGAGGGAAGACATGGCCCAAGTGGTGGTGGCGGTCACCCGGGCTAGGCCTTCAAAGGGCAGTGCATCTGGTTCCTGGTTCCTTCCTTTCTCTCTTTCCCCTCTCTCTGCTTCCTGGCTACCAAGATGTGAGCAGCTCTGCTTCCCAAACCCTCTGCCATGATGCTCCTGACTTGGAGCCTGGGACCAAGGATTGAAGCCTCTGATACCACGAGCCAAAGTAAATCTTTCTTCCTGTAAGTTGCTTTTCTCAGGTATTTTGTCATAGTGAGAAAGCTGACTACCACAGTGGCATAGACAGCAGACACGGGCACTGAGGTTCTCAAAAGTGGAGGTAAAAAAGCTTTTGCACAGCAAGTGAAACCACCAACAGAGTGAAGAGACAACCCACAGAACAGGAAAAACTTTTTGCTAGCTGTTCCTCAAAGGATTATTATCTAGAATATATAAAGGAGGGAGAAAGGAAGGAAGGGACAAGTAAAAAAAGTGAAAATAGAAGGAAAAAATGGGAACAAAGCTTTTGTACATAGAGGGAGGGGTCTTGAGGGGACGGGGAAGGGAGAGAAAAGAGGTGTATCATGTACAGGTGCAAACTCCCTATGATGAGTGTTATCACTATGTATGCCTAAAAGGTACTAATAAATGTTTTGCTATAAAAAAAAGTGGAGGTCAAGGGTTCTGGTGCAGATGGACCTCCCAACCTCCCAGGACATGACTGTGCCATTGTGTCCCAAGATGAGGGAAGCACTGCTCACCTTCTGCTTCCTTGCCTGCCTGGACTGACAGACCCCCAGCCCTGAATGGTGACTTGCACCCCACTGCCTGGCAAGTCACCTGCACAAGCAATGTCCACCAGGGGCCAAGCAGGGGCTCCAAGTCCTCTTCCCCTCCCTCCCACTGTCCCTTGAGTATTACCCTCTTGCATCGGATTTATTAATTATGTGCTACTGAGATGGATCCCCATGCCTTGCTGTACCACTGAGCTGCACCCCTTGCCCTTTAAAAATTTTATTATAAGACAGGGTCTCACTAAGTGGCCCAGGTTGGCTTCAAACCTGTGATCCTCCTGCCTCAGCCTCCTGAGTAGCTGGGATGACAGGCTTGCACCACTATGCCTGGTTGAAACCTCTGTTCTTTACAAAATACCTGGTCTGTGACACTCAGTGACAGCCAGGTCAACCTGAAAGGAACAGGTGTCCCCTACGCTCCGCTGTCCCTCCTAACGAAGGATCTTCCCACCCTCGGTGGGACCATCTGCTCAGCCCTTGCCACTCCCATCTCTCTGTCCTAGTTTTCACTGATGACCGTTTGTGCCTCTCTCCACCCTGCAATGCCACTCACTTCCAGGTCACATCCAATCCACTCTCAGGCCTCCGACATCCATGTGGGGACTTGGACCCTGACCTGCCTACCAAAGCTGCCCTGGTCACAGTGCACAGTGGTGACTGCTTCCTCTCAGTCTGTCCTGCCTGGGGACCCTGTCCACTGCCTCTTTGTCCCCTTTAGGGATGAAGGGAGAGCCCTGGCCTGGACATTTGGGGATCTCTCTCTCTCCTCTCTGCAGCACTGGGTATTGAATCAGGGGTTTGGCTTTAAGCTACATTCTCAGACTTTTTTTTTCTTTTGAGACAAAGTTTTTGCTAAGTCACTAAGTTGCCCAGGGTGGGCTGGAACTTTCTTTGTTTCATTTTTTAGACAGGATCTCACTATGTAGCCCAGGCTAGCCTTGAACTTGGCAGTGATCCTCTTGCCTCGGCCTCCCTAATACTGGGATTCCAGGCATGTGCCACCATGCCCAGATAGACCGAAACTTGCACTCTTCCAGACTCAGCCTCCCAGAGTGCTGGATGACAGACATGCACCTGGCCAGGAAGTCTCGGGTCACGTAGCCTGTGTCATGCAGGGGTTTTTGGGGGGTTTTTTTTGGTACTGGGGATCGAACTCAGGTCCTTGCACTTGTGCAGGAGGCAGCAAAACCACTGAGCTAAATCCCCGGCCCCATGTGTCATGCAGTTTGGACTCTGGAGGGCCGGGGATTTAGCTCAGTGGTTCTGGCACCTGTCTCAAAAGCGCAAGGTCCCGAGTTCGATCCCCAGTACCAAAAAAATAAAATAAAATAAAGGGGGAAAGTTTGGACTCTGGATCTCCAAAACTGTGAGCTAAATAAAATCTTTTTTTTTTTTTTTTTTTGTACCAGGGATTGAACTTGGGACCTTGAGCTTTTGAGGCAGGTGGCAGAACCACTGAGCTAAATCCCTGGGCCTAAACTTTCCCTCTTTAGGAAGTATCCAGGCTCAGGTATTCCAGGGCAGAAATCAAACTGATCCAGGGCCCCAAGGTGCCTCTTCCCTGTCTGTCATCCTCACAGTGGCCAGCAGGAGTGTGTTCAGGGGTGGACCCTACAAGGCCCTTCCTCCCTGAGGCCAAGTCAGGGCCCTTTATCCTCCGCGCTCATTCACTCCTGCCGCAGGGCCTTTGCACACATGGCCTGGGACCATCCCCCTATATCCGTGCAACCTATCCTCTCCTTCAGGATCTTCCCGGGGCGCCCCTGGAATGTAAGCCCTTGCGGGGTGTCTGGATTCTCTGGATTTCCAGCTGGCCTTGCTTTCCCATCCTGCCTGCTCTGCCCTTACCCTTGGCAATCTTGATGTCCAGGGCTGTGCGGATCAGCGCCATGAGGGTGGAATTGAAGTGGACAGTGTTGTCATCAGCGACGGGCAGGTCCATCCGCAGGAGCCTCTATAGAAAACCCCAGGGGAGGGAGGTCATTCTGACGCCCCCTGCCTGGGTCCCTGTGAGCCACACCCACCCTGCCCAGGGAGCCCCAGGAAGAACTCTGAAGGCAGCACAGCCCTGCTCTGGCCACCTGTCCCACCATGAATGTCCTGATGCTCTCTGGGACCAGTGAGGTGGATGCCTGGGGCTCTTCCGTGATCCTAAGCTCCATTCTCCATTTTTTATTTGTGGTGCTGGAGATAGAACCCAGGGCCTTGCACATGCTAGGCAAACAAACGCTCTACCATTGAGTGTCATCCCAGGCTTTTGAAAAATTTTGTTTTGAGACAGGGTCTCCTTCACTTGCCCAGGCTGGCCTGGAACTTGAGAGCTTCCTGCCTCAGCCCCCTGAGTCACTGAAATCCCAGATATGCACCATTACACCTAATTCACCTCTGCCATTTACTTAACTTAATTTAATTTTTGGGGGGGGGCACGGGGGCTCACACTCGGGACCTTGTGCTTGAGAGGCCGGTGCCGGAACCACTGAGCTAAATCCCTGGCCCTCATTTTATTTTTGACACAGGGTCTCACCCAGGCTGGCCTTGAACTAGCAGTGATCCTCATGCCTCAGCCTCCCAAGTGCTAGGATTACAGGCACGTGCCACCGTGCCCAGCTCCCTTCCTTTTCTGGTCCTCGGAGCTAACACTGCCAGCGTTGTCCCAAATCCTCATCCTGCCCCCAGAGTTCTTCCGGCCGGCTCGGATCCATTCTGACCCCAAAGAGAAAGCGCACAGGCCGGGTCCCAGGAGCGCATGCAGCAGCCAGGCAGAGGGTCCAAGACACAGCCGCCGGCTCCCACCCGCCCCCTGCTGGCCGGGATGGGGCGGACGGATGGCAGAGGGTGGTCATTCCTGGGGAAGCGCAGGCGGAGGCCCCCGGGGACATGCAACGAGGCCAGACACTGAAGGAACAGACAGGGCGCATGCGACGAATCTCGAGACTCAGTCATAGCTCCATGGGAAGTGTGTCGGGGTCAAGGCCGGGCCTGGCTGTCTGCGGTAGCGGGGAGAAGGGGTGAAGGGCATTCCTGTGGCTCGGGGGAGGAGAGTCCCTGTGTCCCAGGCAGGGGCTCTGTCCTCCGCGCTGAGGGGCTGGGGGTGGGGGGTACTGGGTGGTGTGAACCAGCTCCGGCTGGAGTGGCACGGAGATGAGAGTCAAGGGCAGGTTTGGGGCTGGCCAGGGGAATCAGATACACACTGGTAGAAGACACAGATGGGAAACAGGGTAGGGGATAGTAAACGGAGAGGAGGATACAATGTGGGGGTTGGGAGCAGGACAGGAAGGAAGGCAAAACGTACAGACAAGGGGGTGTGCACAGCTGTGCATGTTGGGCACGGAACAAAGGGATCCCTGTTCTATTTTTGCTTTTTTGAGACAGGGTCCCCCTATAGAGTTAGGCAGGCCTTGAACACTGTAGCCCAGGCTAGCCACGAATCCTCAGCCTCCCAAGTGCTAGGTTTATAAGCATGTGCCACCACACCGGGCATGGCTCCCTATTTTAGAAATAATTTTTTTTCCATAGTGGAAATTGGACCCAGGGCCTTTGTATTGAGCTACATCTGAAGCCCTTCGACAAATTTTTAAACTTGAGAAAAGGTCTTTCTAAGTCATTATGTTGCTCAGGCTGGGCTCAAACTTGTGACCCTTCTGCCTCAGCCTCCCATAATGCTGAGATTATAGGCATGTGTGACCATGCTCAGCTAGATTTGCATGTTTAATATGACAGCTTTTTCCTAGATAGCAGAAGTGTCTTTTTTCTCACCCTATGGGTGTATTTCCAGTGAGGTGTTCTGTGGAAAGACTTTTTTACACCCCCCCCCCCCCCCGCCAAACCTGCAGAAACCAGGAGGGGAGGGTTCTCCTTCCCTCTCACAGCTTTCAAGTAGAGGCCAAAGAAAAGGACAAGAGGGATGCTTGAGGGGTGGCTGGAGGGTGAGGAGCCAGAGCACTCACAGACACGGGAGGGTGGGTGGGGAAGGGCTACAGGGTTAGCTTTGGCAAGGGCGGGCCACCGTTAGGGTCACTTCCAGGGGGTGAGTTGCGGGAACAGAGCGTCTGTCTGTGGGCGCCGAGGGAGAGTCCAGGAAAGGGTCTGGGGGGCCGGGAGGCCCCTGGCCCTCAGCCAGCATGCAGCGCCCCTGGTCCGCCGCGGTGCCTGCCCCCCAGGCCCCTCAGGCCCTGCCAGGCAGCGTGCACGGCCTGCGTCTGTGCCACCGTCTGGGGTCCAGCTGTGCCTGCTGCTGGCTGGAGCAGTGGGAGGTGTGTGGGGTCCTGGGGGCGGGGAGAGCTGCAGGGAGGGGAGAGGAGGGGAGGCTCTGTCGGTCCCCCGAGGCCCTAGGTCAGAGATCAGCTTCAGGTGTGTGTGCTGGGGACTCAAGGTACCAAAGATGGGGCCCTCGCCTTCTCTCGGACCGGCATCCCCTTGCCTGGGCATGGGGCCGCTCTGGGTGGGCACAGACCTGACTTCGACTGCCCTGGGGTTCCAGTTTGGTGGCCCGGGGTGCTGGGGACCTGGGTGCTCCCTGCCACCCTCCCCGGGCTTGTGGCCATAATGGAGTCTCAGAACACATAGACACTCATCAAAAGGACGGACATTGTGCTGCTGCGTCAAGGGATGGTCATGACCCAGGTACTCAGGAGAAAAGAAAAAAGGAAAAAAAAAAAAAAGGAAGAAGAGGAGGAGGAGGAGGACGGCTGGAAAAAGATTCGGCTAGGTGTTTCTGATGAGCACTGAAAAATCCCCAGTGCTGGGCACGGGTCGGCAGAGATAAACTACCTTGTATGCCACTCGGGCCGGACACTTCTTCCCCAGCCCCAGGGGAGGAGACATGTGTCTCAGCATCTGATACATGTCCGGGTATGGCATGCGGCCCCTGGCAGCACCGAAAACAGAACACGGGTGGGTGGGGACGGGAACCAAAGGGGAGCGGTGGGAGAAACAGAAGAGAGGAGGGGAAAACCACAGGAGCCGAAAAAATAGAGAAAGATGCAGAAAATGATAAAATAGATATTTCAAATAAATGGAAAAGACGAGGGAAAAAATGGGAGAAAAGGTAATTAAAAATTATTATTTCACTGCTCACCAGCAGGGAAGAGAGAGAGAGGGAGAGGGAGATTGGTCAGATTCAACTTGGACCCTCAGCTTTACTTCCGGCAGAGGGAAAGGAGGGTTCTCCTGTTGGATTTTTTTTGGGGGGGGGGCTTGAGACAGGGTCTCAGTACGTTGTCCAGGCTGACCTCAAGTCAGGATCCTTCTGCTGCAGCCTCCCAAGTGCTGGGATGACAGGCATGTGCCACCATGCCCAGCTTCATGGTCATTTTGGTTTTTTTTGAGACAAGGCCTTGCTACATAGTTCAGGCTGGCCTTGAACTCACTATGTAGCCCAGGCTGGCCTGGAACTCACAGTGATCCTCCTGCATCAGCCTCCTGTGTGCAGGGATGAAAGTGTGCACTACCATGTCTGATTTTTCATGGTCATTTTTTAAGTGGGGCCAAGTTCTCTGGTTGGGCTGAGGCTGGTCTCTGAGGGGGCCTAGGCGGGGAGGGGAACTGGAATGGGGGAGGGCAGTTGGGGGCTTGGGAAGCCAGGGGTGGAGGAGGGGAGAGTGGAGGTGATGGTGGGGGGGCAGTGCAGAGTTTCGATCCCCCAGGATGTGTCTGATTTGGGGTGCCGGTGAGACCCCGGGATGGGCAGCTTCAGCTAACAGCAAGCAGGGATGGCTGAAGGGAACAGAGAGATATGTTCCATGCTTCATTGAGTCTACATGGCGGCATTCTGGTGCCTAAGAGAGTTTTCTAGTTTAATGCAAGAAAGAGCGCTGGCTCTGTGTTGTAGGTATATATATATATATATATATATATATGAAATATATATATTGAAGAACCCCAAGCCACACTCATTCCATTGATGCTAGCAGGTTTTAGTGGAAATCAAACCTTGCAAGCAACCCTATGAGGACATTTCTTGCCTAAGCCGAGAGGGGGAGATATTACTCGCAATAAACTGTACATGTCCTTATAATGAATGCGGCCGCTGCAAGGAGAAGAGAGGGGTTAGTGGGGCGAGGGAGGCGTGCTCACACTGGCTCCCGCACGCAGCAAGGTTAGGGTGCCAGGCGCTGGGGACTCCTGGTGTGGAGGTGGGCAGTCAGGGGTCAGCCTCTGACCACGTGCCCAGATGCTGCCCAGAGACTCTGGTGTGGGGCAGGGGGCTTGATCTGGGAACGCTAGGGGCTCTGGGATGGGAACGCCTTCCCCGGGCTCTCCCTGCCTCTGCCTCCTGTGCAGTCTACATGGGCTGCATTGGGGGGCTGGTGGAATAGAGGAAGAGGGGCCAGGATCCAATTGCTATGACCTAAAATCAAAAGAGGAAGAGTTAAGAATCAGGCAGAAGCAAAGCCCCAGCCCTGTGGCTCATGCCAGCCTCCAGTCTCACCATCTAGGGCTGCAGGAATGGCACAGGCCACCTCTACCCTGTTTTCCTCACAGGGCCAGAGGAAGGTGGACGCTACAGCCTCTGAAGGCCCCCAGCAACCCTCCTCCAGGCCCCACACCCAGCCTGAACTAGAATCCTCTGCTGGAGGCTGGTGCTGTGCAGGAGCTTAATACAGGTGTATGGGCAGCTGCTCTCTGGAGCCCTCCTGGCCAGCCGAAAGGGGCGCTCTTGCTCCTTGGAGACCGGAGAGCTCTCTCTTCATGGGGATGAACACAGAGACACAAGGGCCCTGAGCTCCGTCCCAACCTGGCCTGTCTGACCACCTGCTGTCAGCTGCTTCCTGTGGTGCTGAGGAAGAATCCCAGGACACCACACAGCTAGACAAGAGCTCGACCACTGAGCTAAACCTCAGGTTTTGTCCTGAGTTTTAAACTTTTTTGTACCAGGGATTGAACCCAAGGTCTTAACACTGAGCTACATCCCTAGCCTTTTTGTTTGTTTTGTTTTGTTGTTTTGAGACAGATCGGCCTTGAACTAGTGGTGATCCTCCTGCCTCAGCCTCTGGAGTGCTGGTATTATAGGTGTGTGCCAGCATGCCTGGTTTTACTTTAAATTCTAATTTATTTATTTTTATTTAAATGTAATACATGTAGATGTTAATAAAGAAAATGATAAAAAGCACTCTTCTATAAAAAATAAAATTTCATAACAAAATAATCAGAGAATAACAATAGTTAATATGCTGTGTACCATAATCTTAAAAGAATGGCCAAAATGTTACTCAGGGTCATAGACCAAAAAAAACTCTCTTTCTTACAAAAGAGATAACAGCACAAAACTTTCTTTTCAATGAACTAAATAAAACAAATTATCATGTCTATTGAAATATGTTTGAAATAACAGAGTAGAGAATTTGAGGAATTGTTTGAACTCCCTACTTCCTATTTCTCTGTCTATATTTTGCTCTTTATTTATATGTGTATATATTTTGAGTTTCACATACGAGAGAAATCATGTGATGTCCGAGCTTGTGTGTCTGATTTCCTTAACACTATGTTCTCAAATTGTATCCATCTGCCTACCAAGGTCTGCTCCACCCTAAATCCTGAGCTGGGCTCCAATGTTGTCTCTTCTGCCCAGTGTGGGCTACATCCCTCCCCACTCCCCGGCCTCCTGGCAACGGACTGCAGTGCCCTTGGCTAGGCTGGGGGCTGGGGCTCCGCTGCCCGGTCCTGACTCCCACCCTCCTTCCCTTGGCAGCCTGGGGTTCAGGCAGGGAGGCTACCCAAGCCTTCCACCTGCTGAGTGTGAGGCTCAGGGTCCTCATTCCTCCTCTGCACTTGGCCGGCTAGGTCCCTGCTCGGATCCAGGGACTCAACGCCCGGCATCTGGGACCTGACCCAGCCCGTGTCCCAGCCCCAGGGAAAAGTGGGCAACGTCGCTGGGAGATTCAAGGTGACTCCTTACCAAGCTGCAGGGTCGTACTCAGCCCAGACACGCACGTACTCATCCAGGTGATGGGGGCCCAGGATGGAGGAGTCACGGGTGAGGTACTCAAAGTTGTCCATGATGACCGCCACAAAGAGGTTCAGCATCTGGGGGACAGGGGTGGGGGTGCGGGGGGACGGGGTGTCAAGAGGAAGCACAAGGAGAGAGAGTTGGGGTGGGGAAATGCATCTCAATGCATGCTTGCAAGTGCATGGGGGCAGGGGAGATGGGAAGGGTGGGGAGCCGGACGGAGAGAAACAGACACAGGAGGGATGGGCAGAGAGAGGAGGAGGGAGAGACAGACAGAGATCCAGAAGAGATGGGGGAAAAGAGATGAGACAGGTGGAGAGGGAGAGATACAAAGACTGGCAATGATGAGAAGTGACAGAGTTAGAGGAGGGATCTGTGACTCGTGGCAGTACAGCCACGTTTGTCCTCTGCAAGGCCAGCCAAAGTGAGCTGTTTCCCTGGGTCTCCAATGGGGGACATTTTTGGTTGTCACCATGAGGGCACAGGGCACTACGTGTGACTGGTGCCTGGTGGGTGGGTATCTGGCACCCCGCAGCACTGGGGCAGCCCCGGACAGGGTGTCCTCCAGCCCTGGGTCAGTGCCGCTGAGGCTGAGCAGCTCGGGGGGTCCCTGCATCCCAGGCTGGCTCAGGGCAGATCTCCAGGCAGCAGGAGATCTGATTTGTCCTGGACAAATCCAGCCTGTGGAGTTGGAGCCATGCGGAGGGACAGCTCTTTGCACATCCAAAGCCTCACCAGAAATGAGCAGAGGAAGATGAAGGAGACAAAGTAGAAGTATGCGAATTCGTTGCCGCAGTCAGCAGTCAGGATCCCGGAGTTCTTGTCGCATGGTTTCCCGCTCAGACAAGACAGCATGATATTGTGCCAGGCTTCCCCAGTGGCGCTCCTGGGGACAGGGGGGGTCAGGGACCTGCACAGCGCTGACTGGGCCCTTTCGCGCAGGAGAGCATACACGCAGCAATAAGCGTGTGGGCTCTGGGGCTAAACGTGCTGGGCTCAGGTCTCAGTGAGGTAGGAGCAAGAGCAGGGACAAGGAAACCCCAAGAAGCCATGGGGCACAGGATGGAGAAGCCATACAAAGCAGAAGTGTTCTCTGTCAAAGCATCGGAAAGCCAACAGGTAAAGGTCACCCTGTCCGCAACACATCCAGGAGTGAGCAAGCCCGAAAACCCGTGGTCCTGGGCTGATCCAATCTCATCGGTTTTGTGGCTTTGACGCTACCCCGTGGACTCTGATGCCTTGGTGCTTCCTCTAAAACCCTTGTGTGGTCAGAAACTCCCCCTCCCGACGGGTGGCTGAGGCAGGCAGCCACTGGGCCATGGTTCTGTCAATCTCCAGCTCTAGATCCTCCCATAATCTCTGGACCTGCAGACCTGTCTGCCCCTGTAGGGCTGTGAGCTCTTCTCCCTGGCTCCTCTCACCCACCCTGACGAGGGCATCGTTGCTTCTTCCCTTTTAATAAATCTTGCTTTTTTTTTTTGAGACAGAGTCTCTGTATAGTTCAAATTGGCCTTGAACTTGCAGTGATCCTCCTGCCTCAGCCTCTTAAGAGCTGGGATTTCAGGCATGTGTCCCCACACCCACCTATAATCTTTTTCTTTTGGTACTGGGGATCGAACTCGGGACCTTGCGCTTTCGAGGCAAGCGGCAGAACCACTGAGCTAAATCCCCGGCCCACCCAACTATATTCTTACTCTTTTTGAGCGACCTGCACAATTCTTTATTTGGGACACCAAGAACCTAGCAGTGACTCCCCAGGACTCTGCATCTGGCAACACCAGAAAGAGCCCCTGTCTTTCTTAGCAGTCCCCTGGGTGACTCTGCTGTGGCCACACTGGGCTTCTCATTGTCTTCACACGTGCCAGCCCCACTTGGACTTTTGCACTGGCTGTGCCCTCTGCCTGGCTGCTCCTGTCCAGCTACCCGCAAATGTCACACAACGGAGAGGTGCACCCTACTGATCTCCATTCCTTTCTTTCTGATGTCAGATGAAAGTTTTCTGTTTACATTGTGGCTAAATATACACACTGTGCAATATACCATTTTAATCACTTTGAAATATACAATTCAGTGTCATGAAGCATCTTCATATTATACGCAACTATCACCGTTATCCATCTCCAGAGCTTTCTCATCATCCCAAACAGAGACTCTGTCCCCATTAATCACTAACTTCTCATTTCCTCCTCCTCCAGCCCCTGGCACCTGCTGTCCTACTTGCTGCCTCTAAGAATTCCCTCATTCTGTGTACATCACACAAGTGGTGGTGTGTGTGTGGTTTTATTTTTTATTTTTTCGAGACAGGGTCTCCCTATGTAGTTCAGGTTGACCTTGAACTCACTATGGGGCCCAGGCTGGCTTTGAACTTGCAGTGATCCTTCTGCCTCAGCCTCCTGAGTGTTGGGATTGTAGGTGGGCGCCACTACAACTAGCAGTATTTGACCTTTTGTGTCCCCATTCTCTCCTGATCTTAATTTTTATCCCCTTGCTCCCAAAGTTTTTAATCTCCCTGTAGTATCCTTTATAATTAGTTTACCAATTTTCTGTCTTCCCCACGGGAACACAAACTTCCAGAGTGCAGAACGGGTTTTTCTCTTTTCCTGTCCCGTGTTCCTTGCTATATCCCACACACTATAGCAGTGTCTGGCACACAGTAATTGCTCCTCCGCCTCCATTGAGGGATGGAGGGACTCTAACGTGCAGGCAGGGTCCAGAGTCAAAGATCAAGGCTCCGAATCTGTATGTCTCCACCTCCAGGGTGGCCAGCAAGTCAACGTGATAATACCGGGAAAAGGACTTCCGGGCCCTGGGCTCCTGCCCGGCCTGGTTCCTTGTGTCCCCATTCCCATCCCAAACCTCATCAGAGGAGCAAGATGGCTTCGAGGAACTGAAAGAGGTCTGGACACGCCCTCACCTGAGGGGAGGAAGAGGACAAGTCCCAGGGAGAGACCCAGAACAGACCGGGGAAGCCATGCCCCCGCCAGAGTAGGCTGACCCCCCTCGATGAAGCCACGCCCCCTCTCACCGGAAGAGAAGCATGAGGGCCTGGAAGAAGGTCCGAAAGTTGTTGTGCTCAGTGATTTGGAACTCATCCTCGTCACTGTCTTCATCCTCCCCATCTATGCCAATGTTGCCAAATACCTGGGGAGGTAGAGGATGACAGCCAGGAGCAGCCACGCCCCTGCCCCTTTCCACCCCGTGGTTCCAGGAAAACCCAGGTAAATCCCTATGGTTGTCGCCGTTTGGGGGTCCTTGGACCCTTCCCTGCCTAAGGGTGCTGCCCTCCTGGGGAGGCTCTGGGGACCTCCGGGATTTGGCACTCACCTGCATGCCGATGATAGCGTAAATGAAGAAGAGCATGGCAATGAGCAGACAGACATAGGGCAGGGCCTGGTGGGAAAGAGGAAGACAGTGAGGAGGGGCTGTGGTCCCTTAACCACACCCTTTCCTTCCCTGTTTCCTGGCCACATGCCGGCCAGTCCTTCAAGGGCTGGTGGGTAGCTTTGAGGGAGACTAGCAGAGGGCCTTGGAGGTGTGAAGACAGGGCAGGGGCAGGAAGTTAGAGCCAGTGGAGAGCAGACCCTCAGCCAGGCTGCACCACAGAGGTGCTTCTGGCCTGACTGCCACGTTCCTCCCTGCACAGGGAGCCTGGGGCACAGGCAGGGCAGGAGCTCACCTTGAAGGACTGCACGAAGGTCCAGAGGAGAATTCGGATGGTATAACCCTGACGGAGGAGCTTGATGAGCCGGGCGGCCCGGAAGAGGCGGAGGAAGCTCAGGTTGATGAAGTTATTCTGGGGAGACGGGAAAAGAGGGGTGACCATCCACCCACCAAGAGGGGCTCAGACTTGTCACCACTCACAGAGGCCCCTACATGAAGCCAACCAACAGGAATAAAGCAAGCCAGACCCCAAATAAGGAGGGAGAGGAGAGAAAGCACTATTAATGCAAATGGAGCAGAGGAAAAACTCGAAAAAAGGAAGGAAGTCAGAGGGGAGAGAGAGGGAGGGAGGAAGAAGAGCATCAACTCAAAAGCATACGTCTTCCCTGCCAGCCCCACCCACAATGGGGAAAAGGAAAGAAAAACAGGGAAGGAGGAGAAAGAAACCAGGGGGCAGGAGGGAGAAATAACAAAAGAACAATGAAAAGAAAATATATCCGAATCATCCAATCAGGAAAAAAATCGAGATGGTTTTTGTTTCTCCCAACAACCAAATGCACTGAGACAGAGGACACAAGCGGGTCAAACTGCAGGACCCATCACAAGGGGACAAGGCACAAACACCAGGCAGGTGGGGTTGGGGTCGCCAGCACCAGGCCTGGTGGACACGTGCAGGTTCCGAGGGCATGTTACGCTCCGGGCCAGAAATGCATCTGCCACGGGACTCACCAGGCACCTGCCCTGCCCTGCCGAGCTGCCCACCCGCTCCTGCCCGCCCTGATCTCGCTCAGCGGCCAAGAGGAGCAGCGGCTGGCGCCAGGGGAGAAGCAGAAGAGCATCTTTTCTTACCCCCTTGGCGAGCGGGAATGGGGAGGACGGGAGGGAGCTGGGGCTGTTCGGCTGCAGGGTGAGTCCTCGCTGCCCGCTGAGTCGGAGAAGATGCATTTGGGACCCTTTCCCCCCTCTCAGGGATGGCTTCTCAGCTTCTGGGACTGGGTGGAGTGTCACGGGACCAGGCCTGCGGGAAGCAGGAAGGACTCAGCTCCCGGGGGCGGGCGAGCTGGGGATCAGCCCTGGGCCCACCGAGGGGCAGGTGCTGGGGTGGGAGGTGGGGCCATCCCTGCCCCCAGGACCTCCCTGGGTGGCCCCTGCCTCTGCTCCAACCCCCACCCCCACCCCTCCCCGTCTAGTCACTGCCTCTTTCCTCCTGCCTGAGCTAGAAACAAGCTAGAAACTGTGTACACGGTGTACACGGCCTGCTGCTGTGACAGGACTGTCCCGGAGCTTTGGGGATCCCTGGCAGAGGGTGCAAGGCCAGACATTGAAAATGGTGACCTGATCTGGCCAATGAAGCTAATTAGTTGGGCCTGAACAGTCTTTTTAAAAAATTAAAAAGTCTGATTTAAACAAAAATCAGATTCTGCCCACCTATCTGGCTTCTTGGAACCCCGGCCTCTGATGGCTGTCCCTTGGAAGCAGGTGACATCCTGTCTAGTTTTCCAAGGTCCCCTGGAAATGACACCTGCTTTCCTAGTGCGCTGGTGTCTGCTTGGCCCCCAAAGGCATCTGAGACTGAGTCCTGTGCAAGGCAGATTTGGAGACGAGAAATCACCAGCCAGTGTCCAGCGGGCTGAGGGCTGGAGGGTCCCCCGTGAAGAGGGGCCTTGAATGGACTCTGATGTGTGGGGTTTGTAGGAGCCACACAGCAAGATTTATCTCCGCCTGGCTTCCCCCAAATGGCTCGCAGTGACTGTATAGGTTCCCCTGACAACCACAGCCGGCCTCCTGCTTTGGCAGTGAGTTCTGTGGGCAGTCTTTCTCCTCGGCATTTCCTGGCAGGTTCTTACCACCACCAGGTCTGTGTCCTGCACTAGCTGTGGCCTGGGAGCTGAGAGGCAGGGACTGGAGCCCAGGGACTCTGGAGGCTTGCAAGAGGCCTTTGGGTTTGCTGGTACATCTGTGTTTTCTGGCTGATGCCAGTCGACCCTTAGACATCAGGGTGGGAAAGGAGCTGGAGCCTTCTACCCTGGACTCTCCTGCCCCAGCCTGTCATCCCAGGTGCCTCATACAAGCCCCCAAACCCAGCTTGGTGAAGAGTCAGCTCGGTGCTTTGCTGATCTGACTCCCAGCCCTGCCTGGCACCAAGCTCCATCTGGAGATGGGGGTGATGACCCAGGTGTCCCCAGCATCCTCCCGTGTACTCCCAGAGTACAAGCCATCCCTTCCACGGGGCGGACCATAACATGTGGGCTCGGTGGGACATGCACAGGCAGGCAGGCTCTGGGAACAGCCTCGGGGTGGAGCTGCCACTACAGAAGCAGCGGGATGTACAGAGAGCATGCTGTCCTGGCGCAGGAGAGGGGGCACACGTGAGGGTGGGGTGGGATGGGGGAGGGGGGGTGGGGAGGCCCAGTCAGCCCTGTTCTGCCCTCCATGGCTTCTCGGGTCTGCACTATGACTTGGGGTGTCCACAGAACTGCAAGGCGCCCCCTCCTGGACCATTCCCTCTGCTCCTTGTCCTTGGGGTCCTCTCTGTTCTAGTGACATTCCTGGGGGCAGCTGTCCCTCAGGGTGCAGCAGCACATGGAAGCCACCTGCCCAGGGGCTCCAGAGGAACCCTGCCATTGCAGACCCCACTTCCAGCCCTGAGCTCACATCCACACTCCAGACCGTCCACCTGCCTGCCTGCCTGCAAGGCCACCTCGATCTCACCATGTCCACACTTGCTCTTTCCCCCAGCCCAGCCCTTGCCTGGCCCTGCCTAACTGCCACCTCCTGGTTTCCAGCCAGGCTTGGGAACACCCCACAGTGCCTCACATCCCCTCAACCCAGATCTGCCCCATCTCTAGGTCTTGGGGAGGCTCCTGCTGTCTCTACCCCGTTACTGACAACTCTCACTGGTTTTCTCCCCTCCAGCCCAGCCCCATCTTGCTTCACAGCTGTGGTGGTCTTGTCTAATCACAGTCCTGATGGCGCCATCCTTACATCAAACCTTCTTTGGCCACTCTTGGTGCTTAGGATAAAGCTGATTCCACACCAAAGTCCCAGGATCCTGCCTGCTTAGCTTTCTGAGGCAGCCTTCTGCTTTCTGTGCTCCAGTCAGAGTCCCCACTTGCCCTTTCCAGACTCTGACTCCTGCACACTCTATCCTTCCTCAGGACCTTTGCATGCACTGCTCTGGGGCCTGGAATGTCCTTTTCTTCCTTTTCCACTTTGTCAATGCTGCTCAGCATCAGCCTGCAGCACAGCTACAATTTCAAGTGGGTTATCAGACCAGTGCCTGCCTCCTTATCCTCACTGTAGGCAAGGGGTGGGGGCAGTGATGTGGCCATTTTTGTCCACTACGCCAATGGTGCCATCAAATAAGGACTCATTAGCTGTCCGGTGGATGGATGCATGTGTACTGCCCACAGGAAGGGTGCCCAGTGCAGGCCCTTCAGAGGCTCATTGGTCAAGGGCAGGGCAGGGCAGGGCAGGGCAGGTGGGTTTGTTGCAGTGAGGGCTGTGAAAGGGACCGGGAAATGGGGAGGGGGTGTATGCAGGGTTGTGGGTGTGACGTGCAGGGTGAAGGATGTGACAGAGAGGGAGAGAGGGAGGGAGAAGGGAGATTGAGAGACCCAGCCCGGGGATGGGGGGAGGTCTGGGAGCTTTCTGATGCTGAGAAGCAGTGGGAGTGGGCGCACCTCCAACAGCCCTGAGTGTGCGTGATGTGTGTGGGGTGAGGTGGCCCTCTAGTCCTGGCAGAGAGGCCCACAGGGAAAATCACAGCCCGTCATCTGCAAAAGACCCACACCTACTCAGACTGAAGCCCCAATCTAAAGCTGGATAAAAAACACCACAGGGATTTAGGGACACAGAGGGCGAGGGGCTGGGTGGGGCCTGGGAGAGGACAGACGGACAGAAGGGAGGCGGGGCACAGCAGGCATCCGCAAAAAGCCGGGGTGGGTCATGCCATAGAGATGCGAGAGGTGCGTTCACAGTTAATGTAGGGCATTTAGACTGCAGAAAGAAGTAACACCAACCGGATTCTAGATGCAGATGTTGAAGATGGAGGGGAAGCGGGCGGGCGGGGGCGGTTGGGGAGGCGTTTCAGCGTTTTTTAGGTTGATTTGTAACCAGTGCCAAAAAACCAATGGGTTTCGGTTCCCGGGCGGGGAGTGGGGGTGGTGGTGGTGGCGGGTTGGGAGATAAAGTCATTGGTGTATGAGTACATAGACCACGTCACGGATGAGCAAATGGATTTCATAGTGCATTTTGATTGGATGAGTTTTTCAGACGGCGTTGTGCCAATATACAGTTTAAACAGCAGGCATGAAAAGAGACAAGAAACACAGTCATTATCCATTGAGTACAGGACAAACCCACGCCACCCCGTCCACCTGGGGGCCAGCAGCTGAAGCCGGCCAGTGCTGGCGTCTCTGCCCTGCAGCGCCCCACTCCTGTCTTCCCCAGAGCCCCTCCCCAGGCTCATCCCAGCTGAGCTCTGGCCTCAGACCTGCTGGCCTTACCTGGGAGGCAGAGAGGGCAGTTGATCTAACGCAGGTTAGACCTGGTCATCGTGTGTGGCCCAAACCCACCTGCTCTCTTTCCCTTAAAATGACACCCAAGTGCATTCATGGCAACAACAGCAATAGCAGTAATAATAACCACCATTTGGGAACTATTACCTAACGGGTTCTGTGCCAAGCACTTTACATTGATTGCACTTTATTTTTTAAGTTTTAATTTTAATTTTTTTGCAATATGGAGGGCTGAACCCAGGGTCTTCATACTCAGCGTTGGCCCCAGTCTCTTTCTTCTTCTGTTTGTTTTTTGTTTGAGACAGGGTCTTGCTATGTAGTTCAAGCTGTCCTTGCACTCTCTATGTTGGCCAATCTGGCCTTGAACTCACAGCTACCCTGCCTCAGCCTCCTGAGTATACCACCACAAGCATGAACCACTACACCTGGCTTGACCGCTCTTTCTTACAAAAAAAAAAAGTTGTCTCCCTCCCTAGAGCATTGGTTCTTGGGGGGCAGGCATTCTGCATGCCTATCTGTCTTGCCCCTGTGCTCCATCTCCATCATCTATAACAGTGCCTGTTGAATGCATGCATGAATGGGAGTCTGTAAAGAGTTGATGAGGTCAGCTGCAACTGTGGATCCCAATCTATGCAAGAGTAGGTAATAAGCTGTCCAAGATCAAGCAGATGGTCGGGAGGGCTGTCTGGCTACTGCACAGGTCCTGACGTCTGATTGGCTTCTATTCCTCACCATCCTGCCCTTCCCGGTGCTGCCAAGCAGGACAGGCAGTCAGGATCTCACCCTATGGGTCTGTCACCAACAATCACAGGTTTCAACTTCTTCCACCTGCCCTGCTGGACGCTAAGCAGTTCCTCAACTCTGGGATGCAGGCTTAAGGTCACCATGGGCTCAGCTGGGCTGCAAGCACTCCTGACTGCCTGCCGCAGTCCCCACCTCCCTCGAATGCAGCACAGAAGACAGCAGGAGCAGGTTCTGCGGGGCAGCCTGGGACATCCTCAGGCTGGCACTCGGGAGTTCCTAGGCTTGGATATGTGACCTTGGGCGGGTCCCCTGGCCTCTTTCTGGTTCACCTTGGCCAGTGGGTGGTGCTGGCAGGAGATGGAGGCAGCAGGGGACAGAGGCGGGGATGTCTTTTCCTCCTGCTCTCTGCTGGCTCTGGCTCTGGGCTCTACCAGGGCTCTTCCCACTTCCACACCGGGCAGGTGACAGCTCCTACGGAGGCCGAGGGCTGCGCCCTACCATCCAGGTGTGTCCCCTTCCCCTCCCTGGCATGAGTCTCTGTGTTCAGATCCTACCAGCTGGATCCTTCGAGGAAACTTTTTTGTTTTTTGTGGTCTTACGGATTGAACCTAGGGCCTTCACACTGAGCTACATCCCCAGCCCTTTAAATTTTTTTAAAATTTTGAGACAGGCTCTCACTAAGTTCTAAGCTGTCTGGACTGGGCTCAAACTTGCAATGCTCCTGCCTCAGCCTCCCAGAGCACTGGAATGACAGGCATGAGCCACTGTGCCAGGCTGAAAGAATTCTTAGGCACTGCTAGGAGACCCTCAACAGAAGCCAATCCATATGACATGCTTGGCACAGCACCTGGCCAGCAGCCAAGGGTACGACCCTCGCCAGCTCTTATTACTGTCATTGTTGTTAGGGTGCTGCTGTACCTGCCTCAGTTCCTGGTCCCTTTGCCCCTGGGGGAACACCCTACCCTCAGTGCATCTCCTGAGGGTCCCCAAGCCTGGGCTCACTGGCAAATGGCCAAGGACAGGGTCTGGGACAGGGACTCTGGGCCCCCACATTTCGGAAAATGAGAAGGGATGGTGTGTGAGGTGCAGAGTCTCCACCTGGCTCTGCGTGGCCCTGGAACCTTGCGCTGTTTGGAACAGGGCTCCTTGGGTCTGGTCGGTGCAAACCCACATTATTTACTCAAACCCACGGCCCAGAAGTGGGGGTGCCCACTCTGGGGGGCTGGCCCTACCCTGGGGCTCAGCCACCCCCCACTGCTCCCTAGGGGGGTGCCTGTGCCCCCCACCCCGTTCTCCCCCAGTGGCCGCCCTGGATGTGGCCATGGTCCTCGGGACCTGCCCCACCCCATTCCTCACCCCATTTAGGCCGGAGCCACCTGGAGAAAAGCCGGCGGGAGACTCACCCCAAACTCCGTCACGAGGATGTCTGTGATGCTGCCCAGAACAGTCACAAAGTCGAAGATGTTCCAGGCATCACGGAAATAATTCTAGAACAGGGACCCATAAGACAGAGATGCCAATGGAGGGCTCCATGCCGGGACCCCGGGCTGATGGGGGCACGTCAGGGGAACCACTGTCGCCATTCAGGTGCATGTGTTACTACAGTAGTGGCTGTTTCAGTGCTGGGGATGAAACCCAGGTTCTTCCCACCAAGCTGCATCCCCAGGCCTTTTTTTTTCAGTTTTTTGAGATAGGGTCTGGCTTTGTAGCCCAGGCTGGCCTCAAACTCAATCCTCCTGCTTCAGCCTCCCAGAGTGCTGGGATTATAGGTGTGGGGCATCAGGCCCACCAGATCCTCTTCTCATCTGATCCAAGTCCCCCTTCTTGGGTCTCCCAGGCCTTGCCATGACTTGCTTGGCTCCAGATGAGGCTTCTGGTTTTGTTTCCCCTTTGCTAGGCTAGAGGCTGCCCACTGAAGTGGGGTCTGTCTCTCCAAGCCAGGTGCTTTATGAAGGGCCTCATGGGGGTCCTCACAAGGGTTTCTTAGGGAAAGAGCTTCACCCATCTCCTGTGGCCACCTGGGCTTGGAGACGAAAGCTACTCATCTGCCTGAGGAAGCACACAGAGGTGTGCAGCCAGGATTTGAACCCAGGGTCCAGGATCTGCATTCAGGACCCCACTGTCTATATGGCACACTTGCCAAGCAGGCAGACTCTGAGTTCAAATCCCAGTTCTACTACCAGAGCTGTATGGTTGTGGGCAAGTGGCTCAATCTCTCTGGGCCAACATTTCCTGATCTGGAGGAGGACAATAACAGAGATGTGGCCTGGGCTTGGGAACAATGGCCTTGAGCCTTCCAGCACACATGAGCTGTGCTTCCTGACTCCTTGTGGTTAGGTGGGGCTTCATGGCTTCTGTGAGCAGAGGTAGTGTGGTCTCTTCCTGGCCAGAAAGGGGGTCTCCACAATTCTCTCAAAACTGGGCCTGGCAGGCTGGGGATTTGGCTCAGTGGCACTGCGCCTGCCTCGAAAGTGCAAGGTCCTCAGTTCGATCCCCCGGTAAAAAAACAAAAACAACAGCAAAAAAAACTGGGCCTGGGGACCAGCAACATCCAGATAGGAGCTACTCCATGAGCCCAAGTCCCTGGGCAACTAGGAAGAAAAAGCCCCGCCCCTCCCCTCAGTGTAAAAAAACCCAAAAGAGGGCTAGGGATTTAGCTCAGTGGTTCCGCCCCCTACCTTGCAAGCACAAGGACCCAAGTTTGAACCTCGGTACCAAAACCAAAACAAACAAACAAATAAAAACCCAAAGGAGAAAACAAAACCATTTTTGGGGGGAGGGGGTACTGGGGATTGAATTCAGGACCTTGCATTTGCAAGGCAGGCACGGTGCCACTGCACTAAATCCCCAGCCCCAAAACCATTTGTTGATGGAAGCCACTGAGATATAGGGCATGTTTGTCACTGCAGCTTAACTTGATCTTTCCTGACTGATACATTGCTGGGCTGAGTGCTGGCTGTACATTGGTACTGGTGCATTGTTACTGTGAAAATGCTGAAATAGCCCATGCTGTTTGGTGAACACAACAGCCCCCAACCCTCTGAGGACCCCCTGCTCTCCTCAAATTAGCACAGAAATGGTAGTGCTTGCTCCTTTAGGAGGGAACCGGACTCTGACTTATGAGTTCACTCCTAGCAACACCTTGCCTGGAACTAAGAATGAGGTCCAACGGGGGCTGGCCTTCCCCGGGGCCTGAGTGGGTCCTGTGGAGAACACGGGCCCTCAGGGTCCTCACCAGAGCAGTCAGGGCTGGGGCTGGGGCCTCAGAGCATGCGACCCTGAGGCAGCCCTTCTGCTTCCTGGGTGTCTTCCTGTTCTCACTCTTCTTCCCTTTTCCTCTCCTATCCTTCCTGGGGTCTTTTCCCAGATAAACTCCCTGGACTTAATCTTCGTCTCAGGCTCTGCTTTTGAAGAACAGCAAATGAAACCATCTTCTAGGTATCTGTACACAGCCTTTAAACCTCAGGGCTGGAAGGTTTCCTTCTAGTGCCTGAATGCCATATGGGGTTATTCTGGGCTTCATCTACAATGGAAAAGGGATCAGCGCAGGCTACTTCAGGATCAGGAGGGAGATGGAGCCTTAGCTCCTGGCAGAAGAATCAATCACCTTACCACTAAAAGAATGAAACAACTGCATACCCAGCTCCTCTCTGTCCTGGGGGCCAGGTGCAGAGAATCCCCATCCTGTACAAAGAGGCCAAGGAGCTGGCTGAGGCCATACAGCTACAGAGGGGCGGAGGCAGGATCAGAAGCCAGAACTGTGCACAGGAAGCTGGGTTCTTCCCTATCCACGTTCTGCATCCGCGTCACACAGCCCATGGGTGTCATCCTCAACTCTAGAAGGCCGGGCCGCTGTCCATGTTCAGATGCAGGTGTCTCCTCTGACTGGGGGCCCTAAGTGCCATGCCCAGCAGCCCCGTGGGACCTTGGTTTTCCCTTGGGACCCTCATTAGAAACAGGGGCTGCGCAGCCAAGCGAATCAGAACTTTTGGAGGTCCGTTGGGGGCACCATGCCATTTTTTTCTTTTTGCAGTGCTAGGGATTGAACTTAGGGCCTTTGCCTTGAGCTATATCCCATTTTATTATTGCCATTATTCCTTTAAGTTTTGAGACAAGGTCTTGCTTAGTAAGTGGCCCAGGATGGGCTTGAACGTGTGATCCTCCTGCCTCAGCCTCCCAGAGTGCTCGGTTACAGTGCTTCATATGGGTAGATCTCCTCCCCAGCAAAGCCACTGCTTCAGAGAACAAAGGCAGGTGGGTATTTTTTTTTATTGTGACCCTCCCTAGCACCAACAGGCACTCACTTCACACTGGGCTCTACTCTCAGTTCTTCGGACACAGGCATACTGTTCAGTGCCCTTCTGATGACAGCCAGGGGCAGAACCTGTGCATGACATGCATGAGGCGGGGTTTGGATTCAGGTTTCTCCAGCACTGACGCTGATGCCCTTAGCCACCTCAGTAAGCCAAGGTGGATCCAGGCTTTTGAGAGCCATTCTCTTCAGAGGTGGACTGGACTCAACCAGTCATTAAGAAAGTAGACATCCTGGCTCAAGTGCCAGCTCAGCCATTCACTGGGGACCTTCAAAAAGTCATTTAACAAGTTCCTCCATGCTATCATTTGGATCCTCAATGTCTTCCAAAGGTTTATGTTTTATCGCAATCTGTGATAAACCAATCTGTGGAGCCACAAGGAGGTAGTGAGGCCTTTGAGAGGTGGAGCCTAGTGGGAGGAAGTGAGGTCACTGGGGCTGTGGCCTTGGAGGGGCTGTTAGGACTCTAGCCACCCCCCTTTTTGGTACCAGGAATTGAACTCAGGGCCTTGTGCTTACAAGGGAGATGTTGTGTCACTGAGCTAAATCCCGGCCCTCCCCAGCCCCTTTCTGTCTTTTCGCTTCTAGGCTGCTCAGAGGTGAACAAGCTTCCTCTGTCAAGGGCTCCCGCCAGCATGGACCATGCCTCCACAGGTCCCAAGCTACAGTGCCAACTCAATGTGGACCAGAACTGTGAGCTAAAATAAATCTCTCCTTCCCTTAAGTTGATTATTTCAAGTATTTTGTCATAGCAATGGAAAGCTGACTAATATATTCCAAGTCACAGCCTATCAGCAGCCCTTTCTTCTTCTTTTCCTTCTCCTCTTCTTTCTCCTCCTCCTTTTGTGTTGCTGGAGATGGAATGCAGGACCTTTGTTCTGAGCTACATGCACAGCCCTTTTTCATTCTGAGACAGGGTTTTGCTAAGTCTCTAAGTTGGATAGGCTGGCCTCAAACTTGTGATTCTCCTGCCTCAGGCTCCCAGAGTGCTGGGTTTACAGCTGTGTGCCACCATGCCTGGCTCTTTTCTTTTCTCTCCCTCCTCCTTGTTCTCTCCCTCCCTCCCTCCTTCCTTTCCTTCCTCCTTTCCCCTCTCTTCTCTCGCTCTCCCTTCCTTCTTCCCTTCCCTTCTCTCCCTAACTCCCTTCCTTTCTTTTTTTGTATTACGATCTCCCTTAGCCATCTTGAAAGACTTTCTCAGAGTAACACTGGTAAATCCATAAAATAAAATAGCCAGGGCTGGGATTTAGCTCAGTGGTTCCGGCACCTGCCCCGAAAGTGCAAGGACCGGAGTTTGATCCCCAGTACAGGAAAAAAAAAAGAGAGAGAGAGAAAAAATAGCCAGAATCAGAAGGAGAACTGTTCTTCTGATTGATATACTTTTGCAAAAAAATTTTTAAAATAATGATCCAACACTTCATGTACTTCATCAATACACCAAATACTAAGTTCTCAATGTAGGTCTAATGGCCACCAGCATTTTAAAACAATAATGATCATGGATAAGAATCAGAGGTATCTGCAACCCCTGTCATGCACTGTGAAAATATCTGATTTTTACATGTGACATGGACCATACTGATAATACTTCATAGGTTTTGTCATCTGCTGCTATGCTTTGGATAAGTGTCTCCTAAAGGCCTATGGGTTGAAGGCTTGGCTCCTAGCCTACAGGCTACACTGCAGGGAGGTGGTGGAATCTTTGAGAGGTGGGGCCTAATGGGAAGAAATGAGGTCATGGGGTGTGGCCTCAAAGGGGTATTAGGACCCTGGCTCCTTCCTGTCTCTCTCTGCTTCCCAGCCATCATGGGGTGAGTGGCTTTGCTCCATCACATTCCTGCCATAATGCTCTGCTCACCCCAGGTCCAAATGCAACAGGGCAACAGTCCATGAAGTAAAACCTCAGAAACCATGAGTCAAATAAACTTTTCTTCCCTGGAAGTTAACTAACTCAGGTATTTTGTGACAGTGATGGAAAGCGAATGAGCACATCAGCCTTCAAGATGAAACAAAACGCTGCAATTAAGTCAGTGGGTGGTGAAAAATGAAGATGGGAGGTTTTTTTTCCATCTAATTTCCGTGAGGCCACAATACCCCACCCTCATCTGCAGATCCAATCTTAGGGGCCAAAAGGCTGTAGTTAAGACTGTGTGCATCAGTGGAGATGAAATCAAGCTAGTGGCTCATAAAATCCATTTAAAAGAAAAAGAAACAGATCTGAGTAGGGTAGAGTCTAAGGCATGTGGCGAGATTAGATGCTGATTTCCTGAACATTTCATGCTGGTTATCTGCACACCTGTTGGCACGCAGGGCTCTATGAGTGACAATTGGTTCTGTGGATTGAGGTTAAGACATCGTGAACATCATGCACTTGTTAGCTTCTGATTGTGGCCTCCTTATCTCTAAATGAATGACAACTGCTCTCTCAAGGGATCCTCTGGAGGAGTAACTGAATCCCTACAGTTTTGGGTACAGTGACACTCAAAAGCATCGGTCTCAATGGAATTATGTGGTGAGCACAGGGATGCTGAAGTAGGGTTTGTAGCCATCAGCATGATGCCTAAGCCACCCTGGGGGGTGGTGGTCCTGGAACTGAGTGGGGAGACTATCGCCCAGCATCCAGTGACCCCTGGCTTCCCCAGCCCACAGTTGTGCCCATGGCCATACTTACCAGAATCCCAAAGGCCATGACTTTGAGCACACATTCCAGAGAGAAAAGGGAGGTGAAGACGATGTTGAACACCCTCAGGGCATTTTCATAAGCAGCTGAGGCTCCATAGAACTAGAGGAGGAAGAGGAGAGGGTGGCAGGGTCAGCCTAGGAAGCCAACTTCCTGAGTGTCCTTCCTGGGGCAGGACTTGGATACTAGGAAAGGACTGAGCAAAGGCTCCAAAAAGCCCAGATCTTCCCAGGTCTGTGGGCATCTTTTCATATTCAAAATAAAAGAAAAAAAATTTTTTTTGAGACAGGGTTTCGCTATGTAGTGCAGGCGGGCCTTGAACTTGCTATGTAGCCCAGACTGACCTCAATTTGAGGTGATCCTCCTGCCTCAGCCTCCCAAGTTCTGGGATAAAAGATGTGTACCACCATGCCTGGCCAAAAGCTTTCTTCTGATCTGTCTTGGCATCCCAGATCCTAGGACAGCCTGGTTTGGTAAAGCCCTGACAGGATATAGAGGGAGGCATCCTGTCTGTGGTTGCTTTCTTTGACTTTTCCTTTCCTTTCTTTTTTTTTTTCCAGAGTGGTTCTTCAGTTTTTTAAATTTTTATTTTTTTACATTAAGTTTATCGGTGCATTTTAGGTATACAACACAGTTACATTCATCATTGGGAGCTTGTACCTGTACATGGTGTATCTTGGTTCTTATTTTTTCCCCATTCCCCTGTCCCCCCTTCACCCCCTCCACCCTTCCCTATTTACAAAGGTTTTGTTTCCATTTTTTCCTTTTCTCATATTTTTTCTTTTCCCTTCTTTCCTTTCCCTTACCCCTCCCACTTCCCCTACTCCTTTAGACCTTTTCTTCCTATTTCACAATATCAATCTTTTCTTTTTTTAACAATCATTTATGTGAAAAATTTATAATTTGTGATAAAATATATGATTTTTCTTTTTAGGTATTTTTATTGTAGAAAGCTTTAAAATATATATGTTGGGCCAGAGACGTAGCTCAGCGGCATAGCACCTGCCTCGCAAGCATGAGGCCCTGAGTTCAGTTCCCAGTACAAAAAACAAAACAAAACAAAACAAATTTATACATATATATGTATTTGGGCATGGTGGTGCACACCTGTCATCCTAGCACTTGGAGGCTGAGGCAGGAGGATCATTGCCAGTTCAAGACCAGGTTGGTCTACATAGTGAGTTCAAGGCAGCCTGAACTACAAAGCAAGACCCTGTCTCAAACACCCAAGATCAAAACTAAAATTAAAAAGTATTTATGTATAATTTAAATGGCACATAATAGTTTACATGTTTTGGGGGTAGAGTGTGATCTTTCAATACATGTTATAATGTATAATGCTTAATTTGGGGTAACAAGTGTATTTATCATCTCAGATACATCACTTCCAGATCCCCCGTCTTTCTCTCTCTCATTCTCTTTCCCTTTGTGGTACGGTTGAACCTAGGGTCTTTGCACTGAGCTACATCCTCAGCCCATTTATATATATATATATATATATATATATATATATATATATATATATATATTTTTTTTTTTTTTTTTTTTTGGTACCGGGGATCGAACTTGGGACCTTGCGCTTGCAAGGCAGGTGCTGGAACCACTGAGCTAAATCTCTGGCCTGCCCATTTATATTTTGAGACAGGCTCTCACTAAATTACCTGGGCTAGACTTGAACTTGAGATCCTCCTGCCTCAGCCTCTCAGAATGCTGGGTAGTTGTCCAGGTGGGCCTTGAACTTGTGTACCTCCTGCCTCACCACCAAAGTAGCTGGGATTACATGCATATGCACGTGGCAGTTTCCTTGTGTGAAATGGTTCAGAACAGTAAAAATGGAAAAGTAAAAAAAAGAAACTAACTTATTTATATAGTAGTCCCACCTTATCTTACCATCTTACCAGTTACCCAAGGTCCAAAAATATAAATGGAAAAATCCCAGAAATAATTCATAAATTAAAAAAACTTTCCCCTCCTTGAGATAAGATTCCACTATGTTGCTCAGGCTAGCCTCAAATTTCAGGGCTCAAGTGATCCTCCTGCCTCAGCTTCCCAAGTATCTGGGACCAGATGTGTACCACTGCACTCGGCTATTCTGTAAGTTTTAGCTAACATTTATTATAGCAGATTGTCATGAATGTTCTACTTTATTATTAATCACTGTTGCTAATCTCAGTCCTGTGCCTTACTTATTACTTATTTGTTGCTGGGGATGGAATGTGACGCCTTTGCCTTCCGCATGCTGAGTATTCTCTCTGCCCCTGAGCCACACCCAACCTCCTGTGCCTAATTTACACATAAACTCCACTCTAACATGTATGTCGAGGAAGAAACCCAGCACAGGAATATACTGCAGAGGGCTGTGCCATGCCTGGTTTCAGCCCCACCAAGCAAGGAGGTCACCATAGGAGAGAACTTTCAGGAGTGAATCAGCCCAGCCTTCCCGCCATTCAAGAATTAACAGCTAAGCTGAGCGTGGTGGCACACACCTGTGACCCCAGTGCTCGGGAGGCTGAGACAGGAGGATCACCATGAGTTTGAGGCCAGCCTGGGCCACGCAGTGAGAACCTGTCTCAAAAGAACAATAAAAAAAAGAATTAACAGCTAAGCTGGGCATGGTGGTGTTCTGGGAGGCTGGGGCAGGAGGATTGCAAGTTGGAGCCCAGCAATTTAGTGACTTAGGGAGACCCTGTCTCAAAATTAAAATTTTTTTTAAAAAACAGCTGGAGATGTAGGTTCAGTGCAAATGCTCTGGGTTCAATCCTAAGTACTGGAAAAAAGAAGAATGATTAGCTACATGTATTAAGTGCTAGGAAAGCACTAAGATTGCCTGGGTTTTCTCATCCAATCCTCCCATTTTATTGACAGAGAAAGTGAGGCCCCAGGACATCACTGGGGACTTGTGGGAAATGAAACAGTGAGTTACATGGCAGAGTTGAACTTGAACCCAGAACTCTGAACCTCAGGGTAACAGATTTTGAGATTTGACCATGAATAGGCTCTGAGGCCCTGCAACTCATTCCTCCTCCCTCATTTCACAGTGCTTTCTTTTCCCCTCCCTTCCTTCCTTTGTTCCTTCCTCCCCCTACCCATCTTTTTAGCACTGGGGCTCTGCCCTGAGCTACATCCCCAACCTCTTCTATTTTTTAAATAGAAACAGGGTCAGGGCCAGGGATTTAGCTCAGTGGTTCCACTGTCTGCCTCACAAGCACAAGGTCCCCAGTTCAATCCCCGGTACCAATAAAATAAAATAAAAGTGCCAGGGATTTAGCTCAGTGGTGCTGCCACCTGCCTTGCAAGCACAAGGTCCTGAGTTTGATCCCCGGTACCGAAAAGAAAAACAAACCAAAGCTATCTTTGAAACAGGGTCTTGCTAAGACACCCAGACTGGACTCGAAGTTGGAATCCTCCTACCTCAGCCTCCTGGATTGCTGGGATGACAGGTGTATCACATACATTCCTGGGGGTGTCCTCCTGCTGAGTCAGACCCTGGCTGAGGTCTATGGATTCAGGGCTGTGGCTCCAAGAGCTCTTAGGATGGTGGAGACTCCACTGAGTACTCAACACTAACTTCCTCGTGTCACCAGGAAGCCGGCCAAGACAGGGTCTGGCGCAGTTTGGGGCAGTCAGGGGAGGGGTCCTCTGGGGCAACTGGGACCAGGAGCTGGCCAGAAAGTGTGGTGGGAACAGTGTGGACAGCGGAGGGAGCAGCTGGCGCGAGGGCTGGGAGGTGACCGAGTTTGTTGCCGAGGGGAGAGGTGGCCATGGCTCACCTTCATCATCAGCACGATGGTGTTGAGGGCAATCATGGCCATGATGGTGTACTCGAATGGCGGGGACACCACAAACTGCCACATGCGGTACTGGAAGCTCTGCTTGTTCTGTGGCATGTGCCGGGTCAGCGGCTTCGCACTGATGGCGAAGTCGATGCAGGCTCTCTGGGGTGAGGAGACAGACACGTAAGGGGCCGGATGTCGAGCCCTCTGCCCCCGACCCCACACAGCTCCCAGGCGCAGCTATCCAGATGCCGGGGCTCCTGCTACTTGTTTTCCTCAGAACTGCTCCCCTCCTCCTGCACCACAGCTGCCCCGGAAGCTGCACCCTGCCGGCCAGCTTGTGAGTGGGGAGGCCTCATGATCTCAGACTCTCCTCAGCCAAGACGAGTCTATAGCCTGCTCTGCTGATGAGGAATACAGGCTCAGAGAGGCAGAGCTGCTTGTCTGAGGAGGCACAGCGGCCAAGGGGGCTGAGTCTGGACTCAAATGAGAGCCAACTGCATATCATAGCCATTCTTTCTTGAATATCTCGCTTCTCCTACTTTTTCTTTTAGGGAGGTGGAGAGGCAAAGATTGAATGTGCTCTAGGTCCTTCCCTGCCCCTGACATCAGACACAGACGCAGGATCTGGTCTGGCTAAGGACGGTGTGAGCAAAGTGGTCTGCCCCCTCGTTTGGCTCTGAAGGATCTCAGAGGAAGGTGGCTGTGCCAGGCTGGGGACAGAGTAAAGATACCACAGAAAAGAGCCAGTCTGCAGCATGGGAGAGAATCGGCCCCTTTGTGCCAGTGCAGGAATGCTCATTACTGAGGCATAACCTGGTCTAAGCTGACTCATACACGTGCCATGTGACCGATGGCTTTTCCCTTAGAGACTGAGGGAGGGGTCACCCTGCACACTGTGCCCTGATTGGGGCCATTGCTGTTCTGCCCCGGGGCCCTGGAAGCTGGTTCCTGGGTGAGTTTGTGTGCATGTGCATGCGGGACGGGGCGGGGCGGGGGGGGGGTTCCTGGGTGTATGTGGTATCTGCGGGGCACCAGGATGCAGTACCTCATTTTTCTCCAGGCTGTACTCCTCCATCATCTTGTCCCCCTGCTCCTGGAAGGTGATGATGATCAAGGCCACAAAGATGTTGACGAAGAAAAAGGGGAAGACCACAAAGTAGACGACATAGAAGATGGACATTTCCATGCGGTAGCCGGGGCTGGGGCCCTGGTTCTCAAAGGTGGCATCCACGGAGTGCTTAAGCACCCTGCAGAATGGTGGGGTGGGGGGAGGAGGGAACACGGAAAGAGGATGGAAGAGAGATGAAAGTCCCCTGGTAATGGTGCCAGTTATGTCTATGGCTACGTATCATGGTTTATTGTGTGCCAAAAATAATGTTCAACATTTGTTTTCCCAGCAAACCTCTCAGGGAGGTGATGACCAGTTCCCTTTTATGCACAAAGAAACTGAGGCTCGGCAATTTAAAGGGAGCTGCTGTGGTCCCTTTGGGATTTGAAACTAGATTTTTTTTTTCAGTTTAATGTAACATAAGAGTCTTCCTTTGGTGTTTTTTTTTTATTAATTTCATTGGTACATTTTAGGTATACAATGAAGCCAGATTTGTGCTGATGAGTGGGAGTGAGCAGGGAGTGATGGCAGGAGTATGTCAGTTGTGCTGCAGGAGGTGGTGGGCCCTGAGGAGGTGTGATAGGGATGCATGTGGGAGAGTATCTGTGCACAGCAGCTCTGTAAAGCTGCACAGGTTGTGCACTGCCCAAGAGGTCTGTGTTTCATCAGTGCTACTTCATATAGTAGCCATGACAGATTTGTATATTTGTGATGATTTTTTTTGGCAGGTTGCCATTAAGTGTCTTATTTGAACAAAATCGTTTAGGTGTACAGCAATGATTTTCTGACACACAGAAGTGAAGCCTGGTAAATGGGCAGCTTAAAAATAATTCACTTGAAGGTGCCTTGTGGCTAGCACTGACTTCACTTGTGTGGGTCCTAGAGGTGGGCATGGGGTGTAGACGTGCGTGTTTGGGTTTCGTGTTTGATGGGGAGGGAGAGAAGGCATGTGCTGGGCTCTGTCAGCCTCCAACCAGACATCCTCGTGACTCAAGGAGGAAGCCCAGGGCAGGATGAGGAGAGGAGAGGGAGGCGTCTGTCCTGGGTAAAAATTATGAGGGCTCCCAAAACACAAGCAATCAGGATTTAAAAAAAAATCTCACTGTGGTATTTTAAAAAATCAAAATGAATGGCAAAAAGTTCTTGATGAATTAAATATTAGGTTGGGTTTTTTGTGGGGTATTTTGGTACTGCTGAGGACTGAACCCAGGGATGTTCTACCACTCAGCCACACTCCCAGCCTTTTTAATTTTTAAGACCTCAAATTTGCCATCCTTCTGCCTCAGCCTCCTGAGTAGCTGGGAGAGAGGTGTGGGCCACCATGCCTGGCTCAAGATTTTCAGTAAAGACCAGGTCCATTCTTGAACTTGCATGATTCAGCTTCCCTGCCTCCCCCTAGCCCACGGCCCCTTGGATCTACAAGGCTCCCCACCTTGCTTGTGAGGCAGGCGGCAGAACCACTGAGCTAAATCCCTGGCCCTCCCCACCTTGTGAAGCAACAGCCACCCTTCTCCCAGCCCCTCATCCTGCTCCCCAGGCCCTGAGCTCCTCCTGCCTCAGCCTCTCCGTGTGTACTCACTGTGGCCATCCTTCTCCTGTGGACACTGTGAAGAGCGTCAGCAGGGCCCAGAGGACGTTGTCATAATGGAACTCATACTTCTTCCACTCTCGGTCCCGGGCCTTCACCTCATTTTTCTCATACAGGAGGTACTTGCCGCTGCCGTGGACAGGGCACCATTAGTCAACAGGAGGAGGGCTCGGAGCATTGGCCTGCCTCTCTCTCTCTTTCTCTCTCTCTCTCTTTTCTCTCCTACCTCCCTCTCTTCCTTTTTTCTTTTGCAGTACTGGGGACTGAACCTAGGGCTTTGGGGCTGAGCTACATCCTCAGCCCTTTTTTATTTCAAGACAGGGTCCAGCTAAGTGGCTCGGTTGCCCAGGCTGGGCTTGAACTTGTGATCCTCCTGCCTCAGCCTCCCAGAGTGCTGGGATCACAGGTGTGGGCCGCCATGTCTGGCTATTATGCCATTTTAAGAGCCTCGAGCACCTATTGAATTTGGTATCCAAACAGATTCCAGAATCAATCCCCTGGATATCTGAGAATCAGTCATGACATTGGCTCCGTGACAGGGGAGAGTGCCCTGAGGTCACAACCCTTCTGCACAATTCTAAAACCCAGGAAGGTCTGAGGGCCAAATCTCTTCCTCCTCATGCAGGGACTGGTCAGCCACAGCTCACAGCCCAAACTGGACCACTCACCACTGTAGGGCCTGCAAGCTGAGAACATTTACATTTAAATAACATATGCTTTCATGACAATTAAAAAATCATATAAAATTCAAATTTCAGGAGTGTGTGTGTGTGTGTTTGTGTGTGTGTGACAGGGTCTTGGTATTTCTCAAATTTCAGTTTCCAGCCAGGTGTGTTGGCAAATACTTGTAGTTTGAGTTACTGTGGAAGCTGAGGCAGGAAGGTTCCTTGAGCCCAACAGTTCATAACTAGCTTGGACAACATAATCCCTGGTGTGTTTTTTTTAAGCATTTAGTTTCCAGAAATAAAGTTTTATTGGAGTACAACCATGCATGTTCATTGGTCTAGTACCTACATCTACTTCTGAGATATAAGCGCAAAACTGGGCAAGCAAAACAGAGATCATGTGGTCTGCAAAGACAAAATTACCTCTTGGCCCTTGGTCAGAAAGAATTAATGATGAATGTAATTCATCTGGCAACAAACCCAGCCCTGATTGGATGGAACACTCTTTATACTCATTATTTACCATATTTGGGACAAATTGCTGCATGTTTCTCGACAGAAATATTCTGTCTGATTTCAGGGCTGCTGGGAGTATTCATGCCTTAGGTGGGGCATGCAGTGTACAAACTTCCTGTCTCAAAATATGATGAAAATTTTTTTTGTGCTATTGAAGATCAAACCCAGGGCCTCATGCATGACAGGCAAGTGGTTACCACTGAGCTGCACCCCCACCCTATGATACTGAATGCTGGAACAGCTCTGTCAGAAAGGTTTCAAAGAAAGCTTGATGGATGTGTTTTAATATCTGCATGTGGCAAGCTTCAAAGGAGGACCCATGCAAGTGTATTAATGCCCCCATGTGACAAAGGAGACAAAAGTTTATGATTTTCCTGCTGTGATGGGGTAGGGTAGGGTATTCAAATTCCCAAACTTTTCTTTTTTCTATCAGGGATCAAACTCAGGACCTTGCGCTTATGAGACAGGTGGCAGAACCAATGAGCTAAATCCCTGGCCCCCAAACTTTTCTTATCCAGATCCAGGTTAGTTACCATCGATTCCCTCTCAACACCAAAGGGCTCCCATCTCCAAGCCCTGGTCATTGGTGCCCCTGGCCATGGCCTAGCCTGTGCCAGCCCCAGGGAGTGAGACCCACCGACAATCCTTCTCAAACTCCTTGGACTCGTCAGTACAGTGGAAAAATTTCCCCTTGAAGAGCTGCACAGCCACCACCGCGAAGATGAACATGAAGAGCATGTAGACAATGAGGATGTTGAAGACGTTCTTGAGTGAATTCACCACACAGTCAAACACAGCCTGGGGGTGGGCGAGAAAGAGGAGAGGGGCTAGGACCCTGGCCAGCCTGTTCCAGCAGCCTGTGCCACTGAAGGAGAGTTGTCCCCCTCTGTTCCTGTGGGTTCTATTTTTTGGGGGGGTGGGTGAATGGAAGGACAGAGTCTCCCTATGTAGCCCAAGCTGGCCTTGAACTCAAGATCTTCCTGCCTCGGCCTCACGAATAGCTGGAATTAGAGGCATGTGCTACCCATGCTGGGCACCCATAGGTTATCTATGGACTCAACCAACCTTGGATGGAAAATATTTGGAAAAAATTCTATCTGTCCTGAGCATGTAGATTTTTCCTAGTCCTGATTTCCTAAACAGAACAGTATAACAATGACTTCCCCATATTTTCATTGTACCAAGGGTTCTAAGTGATCCAGAGATGGTTGAAAGACCACTGTCCTCCCTCAGCTTCCCTTGTGGTCTCCTTTTTGCCTGCTGAGAAGTGGGGAATTCTCTGGATTTCAGAGATGACTCTGTGTGCTTGGGATAAGGCATAGGAAGGCTGCGATATTACTAGCACCTCCTTCAACATAGTGTTTTCAAGCCAGTTGAATCTGTACATGCCAGATGGAATCTCCCATCCTCTCCCAGAGAAGATTAGGGGGTCCCAGCTTGGAATGTCCCCCACCTCACTGACTGCAGCTCTGCCCATTGGACATGGCTGGGGGTTTCTGGATTTGCCTTGGCCTTTTCAGAATGTCTTCTATTTGACTCCAAATTTGCATTATTTCCCAATCACAAGTGGTTGTCAAGGATGGCTGAGGCTAAGGGGCTCATGGGTGGAGTGTGGCCAGCCTTCTCCAGGGTAGGAAGGACAGGTTTTCAGGTGTTCAAGGGGGGTTGTGATGGGAAGATGGTGAACTGAATGACTGAGGTCCCATGTGTTTCAAGCTTTTAATTCTGAAGTGCAGCCATCTCTCTTGTTTAACATGCATCCCCTAAATGGGACACTCATCTGATTTCCAGTCAGGAGGGACACTTTCTCACAAACAGGACATCAGAAGTACCTGAAATCAAGTATTTCATTTTATTTTTATTTTTTCCAGAACTGGGGACTGAATCCAGGGCCTTTGCACTGAGCTCCATCCCCAGGCCATTTTTGTTATTTTGAGTCAGGTTCTTGCCAAACTGCTAAGTTGCCTAGGCTGGGTTCAAACTTGGGATCCTCCTGCCTCAGCCTCCCCAGAGTGCTGGGATGACATGCCTACGCCACCTTGCCTTGCTCAGAGATACTTTTAGATGACACAGGAACCCAGCATAGAATCACATGGTAACAGAGTTATTCCTCTCCAGTTTCCTTCCATTCCTTTTGAGCAAGGGAGAGAGTCCTGCTTTGATGCTACTATGTTAGTGCCTGACCATGGTACTTTCTCTTTTCACTTTGTTTTTCAATTAATTTTTTTGTCTCCCATTCCTCTCCCTGCTACTTTCTCCTAGCCAAGAAAGAGTAGCTATCCATATTCAAAGCCTTTGGCCTGGAGGCTTCTTTGGCTAGCTTTTAGTAGCAGCATTTCATTTTCTTACAAGAAAAGTTTAGTTTTATCTTCTATTAACAGTGGGGTCTGGATTTTCACGTGAGAGATGTGGCAGAGCCTTTTAAGTTTTCTTTGGCTTTTTTGAGATAGGGTTGCCTTGAACTCATTGTGGAGCCCAGGTTGACCTTGAACTTGTGATCCTCCTGCCTCAGCCTCCCAAGTGCTGGGATGAAAGGCATGTACCACTATGTCCAGCTGAGCCTTTCCTTTTAAAATAAGCTCACTTAAGTAAGAAAAATTAAGTGACCTGACTTAATGAAACATATCAAGTGATACAGGTGGCCCTTATGTGAAACCTAAATTGAAAAGGGGTGCTTGAATACCAGGATTCTCCTTATCTCCCCTCCCTTCCTCTCTTCCCTTCTTCTTTCTTCTTTCCATGGTAAGCTTTTGGGAAATGCTGGCTCAGACATTTTGGAATGGGGAAATTGGGAACCTACACTAAGTGGATAATGAGTTAAAGGTTACATAGGACCAGAAGCTTAATTTCCTGCTTCTCAGGTTAGAATGATCCCCTCATTTTGGAAATGTCGATAAAATACCTTCACATGAATTAAGACAAGGAATCAGACTTGACATTTCACATAGTGTAAAACTGCTATAATAGTAAGGGTTGTCAGGCGAATTCACTTTACTGCTACCTGCTAGACATTGTAATAATAAATATACTCTCATTTGTGAAGGTTGTGAAATGTTATCAGCACTCCTTTCCATGTAATATTCCCCCCCCCCCACTATGGCAGATTGAACTCTGGACCTTGTGGTTGCTAGGCAGGTGCGGTGCCACTGAGCTACATCCTTGGCCTTTTTCTTTTGGTACTAGGGATCAAACTCAGGACCTTGCAGTTGTGAGGCAGGCGTGGTGCCACTGAGCTAAATTCCCAGCCCCTGGTGTAATGTTCTTGACAAAAAGTTTTAAGAGTACTGGGAATCGAACCCAGGAACTCACATATGCTAGGCAAGCACTTACTACTAATCCACCTTCCTTTTAATTGTTATTTTTGCAGTTCTAGGGATTGAACCCAGGTCCTGTGCAATGAGCTACATCCCCAGACCTTTTAAAAAACAATATCTTAAAAAAATATTTTGGTTTTGGTACTGGGGATTGAACTCAGGCATGGCACCACCGAGTTAAATCCCCAGCCCCTCTCTTTTTAAATGTTGAGAAAAGGTCTAAACTGACCAGGCTGGCTTTGAACTCGTGATCCTCCCACTTCAGCTTCCTAAGTAGCTGGGATTACAGGTGTGTACCACATCTACCTGACGTGGTACTGAGCAGTGTACAACCTGTTCAATTGTATATGGCAACCCTGAAAGCACCCTCTCCACCCCCACCTTCTGGAATCTCACCTTAAGCTTTGGCAACCGCTTGATGGTTTTGAGAGGTCGTAGCACCCGGAGGACTCGGAGAGATTTAATTGTGTTGATGTCCTTTCCTTTGCTATTGCCACTGTGGAGGGACATCAGGGCAGGGAGAAGGGAAGAGAAAGAGTGGCAGTCAGGAGTGGGAGGTGGGAAGTCTTGCAGCTCCACTGACCCCACCTTCTCAGGTCTAAAGTCTGGTGTGAGCCAGGTGCACCCTGCCCTTCCTTGACAAGAGTTGCCGGGTTTGCCTGCTCCGACTGGGCAGGGGAGGCAGCAGGCTGAGGCTCTTGGGGTTCTGGTCTCAGGGTTGGTTTCTTTTTCTTTTGAGACAGAGGCTGGCTATTGAGGCTGGCCTCAAACTCACAGCAATCTTCCTGTCTCAGCTTCCCGAGTGCTGGGATCACAGGAGTGTGGCATCACGCCTGGCTCGGGTTGGTTTCTGATGCTACCTGGCGTGGGGTGGTCCTCAGCTTGCTGCCCACCCCTAATCCCTGCACAGTGATTTCCAAGAAACTTCTTGGGGTGGGAGTCGAGGGCTCCTGTGCTCTCTTTAAAAATGGTTTTAGACAATGGGGTCCCCCTCTTTCCAACAGGACTGAGGACGCCCTTTGGACAGAGACCTCCTTGTGCCTATCTGGGGCCCACAGGGAGGAAAACACCCCATGGTCATTTCAGATGCCGATGCTGGCCATCATGGGCTCCTGCCTCAGCCTCTGGAGGGCATCTGCACCCATGGCCACCACAGGGCTTCACCAAGATGTGACCCAGGCTCTGCCAGGCCGAGCTCAGCAACGTAGACCTCGCAGGTCCCAGACACCCAGGAAGGGCTGGTGGACAGTGGCACCACCCCCACCCAGGGCCCGCACCAGCAGCTCTGAGTCCCGGCTGCCTGTGCCACCCCGGCCTCCTCCACTTTGGGGCATCTCCCCAAACGTCGTCCGCCTCAGACGCCCCCACCCTTCACCACCTCCTTCCCCAAATCCCCATTTTCTCTTCTTCCCCTGTTTCTGCCCACGGTGGCCGAAGCCAGCAGGCAGAGCAGGTCACAGTCCCTGAGAATCCCGGAGACTGGACTCTTAGCAGAGCTATGCAGACTTCTGGACACAGCCCTCGATGCTCTCTGAAATCCAGCCTGACTCGCCACACTGACCCGGCTCCTGAAAGCTTGCCAGCCTCTGTCTGGGTTTTGCCGTGTGGCTCCTGCCTCAGCCATGCCCTTTGTCTTCGTCCACTCCCAAGGCACAGCCCAACTCCAAGTCCAAGTTCCAGGCCAACCCCTCACTGGCTCTGCCGCCTTAGCCCTGCCTTGGGAGGATCCTGACGCCTGGCACTGGACAGAGGGCCCGGGGCTGGCGCCGGAATTGCTGCTAGCTCCACTTTTTCTGACCCTGGCTCCCGACCCAGCTCTGGCCCAAGGACCCTGAATGGACCCAGGACAGTGTTCCTGGGTGAAAACCTCTTCCTGTGGTCACGGCCCCTGAGGCCCTCACTATGATGAGCCTGCAGAGCCATGTGCAAAAACATCAATTAAAAAAAATTTTGCCTTTCTTTTAGGTACCTTTCTGGTATTCTTCAGGGAGTCAGAAGAGCTACATTTTAGTGCTACAAGACCCAGCAGTCTCAGTAAGTTGTTTTTGAGACAGGGTCTCGCTATGTAGTCCAGGCTGGGCTGTCTCAGCCTCCTGAGTGCTGGGATCACAGGCGTGTGCCACCACACCTGGCGTCTTTATTGCAGCAGAAACTTCAATGTGTGCCGGTGGTCTTATGGCATCCAGACACCCACAATTTCCCCTCATTTGTACCCCAGTACCTCCTGTATGCTAGGCAAGCCCTTTACCACAGAGCTACATTTCCTAGCCTGTTTTTATTTTGAGACAGGTTCTTGCTAAATTGCTGTTACCCAGGATGAACTCGACATCCTCCTGCCTCAGTCTCCCAAGTAGCTAAGGGCTGAACTCTGCATGTGCCAAAGGACTGCTGCTGGAGAACTGTCTGCCTGGGTGCCTGCGTTCCCTCATCTGAGATGGACCCCACCAGCATTAGTGCTCTCTCCCCCAGGAGGAGGAAGGACCCGAGGCCCAGAAGCTGTCCTGAGAGGACCCCAGGGAACACAGGCACTGTTCCTGAAGCCAGACTTGCTGCATGTGCAGACACCTCGAAGGGTGCACCTGCTCTCTCCAGCTAGAGCCTCCTGGCTTCTCCCACCTGGGGAGCCAGAGGCCCCGACTCTGCTAACCGCCCGCCCCAGACCCCATCGCCTGCTCTATTTTCTGCCAGAGCTGGTGAGTCACGGCGAGGTCACAGCCAAGAGCCCTTGGTCCCCTTGGCCACGGGAGAGTAGATTCTGGTCATCATAAGCAACAGGACAGCCGCAAGGGCACAGGGCCATGGAGAAGAGGCCAGAACTGACGTGACTGCACCAGAGCACGGAGGACGAGAGACAGAATGAGAGCGAGCGAGCGAGAGCGAGAGACTTTACCGTGTGCTGCTCCTGGAGAGGTGGCGTTGGAGGGAGAGACAGGTCGTAAGCGGCCTCAGAAGAGAACACAGGACACGCACAGACACGTACACACGACACCGCCGCATGGTCCCCAAGCCCCCGATTCCCGCCCGGGGACCCGGAGGGGTGGATCAGGACGGCAGATCTCGTCATGCCTCTGGCCCCACATCCACCAGACTCGATCCCTGCCTGGCCAGAGCACCCAAGGAAGCCACATTTCAAGTAGCTGTGGGCCACCAAGGCGAAGGAAATCCCTTTTGTTCCCAGAAGTTCTGGCCTGGGAGGGTGAAGCTGGTCTGGAAAGATGAGCTCTGGGTTGGGAGAGGGCCTGGGTTTAAATCCTGCTTGTCTCTCCTGACCCCATCTGGGAAATGGGGTAGGGTACTCATACACTTCATGGGTCCCATGAGCCCTTGGCTTTAGTACATATTTACTATGTTTTTGGGTTTTTGAGACAGGGTCTTGCTATGTAGCCCAGGCTGGCCCTGAACTCATGGTGACCCTCCTGGCTCAGCCTCCCGGAGTGCTGGGATTCCAGCTGTGCGCCACCACGCCCCGCAGTGTGTCCAAGGATCAGCGCACGCAAACGTGGACAGATTCTACTTTGTGGACAATTGAAGGAACTTCCGTTGACAGTGATCTCTGCTTGGGTTGCTGACTTTGAGTGCAACCCGGAAGTTCTGTGAACGTCACTGCATCTGACTTCATGAAGATGGGACTGTGATGCCCACTTGCCAGATGAGGAAACTGAAGCCCGGAGAGGGAGAACAATTATCCCTAGGCCATGCAGCTGGGCAGTAGCAGGCTGTTTCAAACCCAGGCTCGAGAACCCACCTGCTCCTCTTTCCATTTCCTCCCCCACAGGGAGAATAATGCCTTTCAAGTGGCGTCTGTTTCAAGATAAAATGGAAGCAAAGGGGCTCCTTCTGTGGCTTCCTGGAAGTGTGGCCCCTATGGGTGCAGGCACGGCTTGATCCAGGCACTCTGTCAGCAGTGCTGGCCTGTAGTCCCGCCTTGGGGGCAGGAGCCACACCTGACGGGCTTCTGGCAGTGAGGACAGGATCGTGGTCCTGCTGAGTGTTGTCAGCCACTGCCCCAGGCCTGGGCAGAGTGTGTGACATTCGGGCGATGCCAATGGCTTGTGAAATGGTGTGCTGATGGAGTCACAGGGACACGGACACGGTAGGGGATGGAGGACACACACACAGTCTCGGGAGGGTGGGGGCGCTCAGGTCGGGACCACAGTTTCGGCCCAGGCAGAGTCCTGGCCTCTGCACTCGAGAGGACCGGCCTCACCTGGCCTGGGAGATCCTGCACCTCCTGGGGCCGCCTCAGGTCCGGGCTGGACCCACTTCCCTGTGTACCTCAGTTTCCCCATCTGCTAACCAAGGCTGACAATAGCCCTGCTTTCGCACTGTGGATGCAGATTACAAACAAGGCTGCAATTGTTTTTGTCTGTTGTTTTTGAGACAGGGACTAGCTATGTAGTCCAGGATGGCTTTGAACTTGGGGCAGTCCTCTTGCCTCAGCGTCCCAAGTGCCGGGATCACAGAGCCCAACTGGGTGGCGTGTGTGTGTGTGTGGGGTCACTGTGTTTATTATGGCCTAGTCCGCGTTCCCTGCTGCATGGGGAAACTGAGGCACAGGGAGGCTAAGGGACTGGTACATCCAGAGAGAAACCTGACACTTGCTGGGAGCAGACAGGGACAGATAAAGCAAAAGACTAAGGAGAAGAAGCAAATTGAGAGCCTCGGACCTCCTCTACTCTGCCCACAAGGAAAGTCAGAAAGCACTGCGCTCACAGGCCACAGAGGTGGGAATCTGCAGTGAGGAGGAGTGGATTCTCTAACTTTCCTTGAGGGCAAAGTAGCAGCTCTGGGCTCCTTCACTGCTTTGGGCAGTTAGAGGGGAGGTAGCAGGACTGGCTTGATCCAGGCCACTGGGGCTGTGCGGGGCCTGTCCAGTATTCAGGCAGTGACGGCCCCAGATGCAGTCTGCCACGGTCCCGCTGGACCAAGTTCCTGGCACTGGCCAAACAATCTCCCCCGCCTCTACTCCCCGAGAGAGTCCAGAGCAGGAGACGCACACAGAGTGGCCAGAAATCTCTGCCCATGTGCCCCACACAGGGAAAGAACCTTCCAAGTAGGAACGTCTGAGCATGCAGGGTTTCCAAGTCACGAGGAGGGTTCTCAAGTTCACTGCAGCGCAGGCTGCCCAGTCACTGTGAACTGCAGATTTCAACATTCTTTTTGCTGAGGATTGAACCCAGGGCTTTCACACCACGCTACAGCCTCAGTCCTTCCTAAAATATTTTTATTTTGAGACAAGGTCTTGCTAAATCGTTGAGTTGCCTGGGCTGGGGTGGATCTGGTGATCCTCCTGCCTCCATCTCCTAGAGTACTGGGATTACTAGTGTGCACTGTGATGCCCAGGGGCGGACTACTTCTTGACCCTGTACAACTTTATACAGTCAAGCACCGCAAAAAGATGTTTCGGTCAAGGCATCACCATACAATTGCATCACTCATAAAGAAAATGTGTTTACATCCGGCGGAGTACTGCTCTGCCATGAAGAAGGATAAACCTGAATCATGTGGAGGAAAATGGATGCATCTTGACACCCTAACGGTAAGTGCCATAAAGCAGGCACAGAAGGTTAAGTACTGTGTGGTTTCTCTTACATGAGAAACCCAAAGTATAAATAAATTAAAGAGCAAAATGAAGGCTAGATGGTAGGAAACAGGGAGGTAGACTTTGTGGACATGAGAAGGGGCCTGGGGAAGGAAGGAGAGGGGATGGACAGGAGGGGAGGAAGTGAAAAGGACTGAGCTGTGATGTGTGTCTGTACCAACCCTGGTGCTGATGTGCAACATGGGCTCGTGGTGAAAACATGGGGCCTCCTGGTGAGTGCAGTGACAGAGGTGCCCATGACTCGCTTCTTAGGCTGTGTCCCTGTTGCCACACAATGCTCGACTGTGTCTGAAAAGGGGACTCGGCAGAGCTCAGGGCCACAGGCACAGGAACCCTTCTGCTCACGGACCTTAATTTCACTTTATGTTTCTGTGGTGCTGGGGATGGAAGCCCGGGCCTCACATGTGTCAGGCAAGCACTGACCCCTAAGCCACACCTCAGCCTATGACAGGATCTGCTTAAAGAAGAGGCTTGTGGGGCCATTCTTGGGGATGGTGGTGCACTATGGGAAGCCGACGCAGGAGGGTTTCAAGTTTGAGGCTATTTTGGGCAACATGGTGAGACTCTGTCTCGAAATAAAACATAAAAAAGGGCTGAGGGTGGAGCTCAGTGCAAAGGCCCTGGGTTCAATCCCCAGAACCAAAGAAACTCAAAAACCAAAAACCATAACCAAAACAACCCCCAAAGCAGGCTCATGGTGACTCCAGAGCCTGTTGTGAACTTGGCTCATAACAGCACAGGCTCAAAGGTTGGGGACTGGAAGGTTTCTCCGGGCCCGAATCCAGAGGGACCAGATGGCAACAGGTCCCCTTCTCAGAGTGTGGAGCATCAGTTCCCATAGGGCAAAGGGGCACAGGGTGTGGACTGCGGGACACACATGGTCACCCCATCCTTCTCCGGCACCTGGGACTCTGCCCACAGACGCTGCCCACAGGGCCTGGAGAGCTTGCATCTGCTGGGCTTCCTCCTCTACCCGGGCTCTGCCTGGGGCTGAAGGCCCCACCCCAGCCCACCCCACAGCTCAGGTCAGGGTGGTCGGACCCTCTGGGTGGATGGGTGACGGCAGAGGGCTTCCTGCAGGCCACACTACCCAGGGGACCCGGACAGCTCGACTTGGGAGCAGGCTTCCGGGTGGGTGGGGAGAGACAGGATGAGGGCAGAGATGGCAGGAGCAGGGAGGGGACAGAAAGCCTTAGGTCACCTCCTAGGGAACCGCTCTACTCCAGGCTCAGCGTGGTAGAGGTTCTGGCTTTTCAGAGTCTAAGTTTTCTCATATGCCGCCTGCCTGACGTCTGAAGGATCTGCTTAAATAGGAGACGGAGGGAGAAAGAAGCCTACAGCATCACGCTCTCACATACACTGTGATTACCTAAAGTTCTCCAGGCTGACTCCCCAGCCGCCTTTCTCTTGCAGTCCAGGCTGGCCTCGAACTCAAGATGCTCCAGGAATCACAGGTGTGCACCACCTCATTTGGGGCCCCTTTTTATTAGCTATCAGCAGTCTGTGAAACTCCTGTTCACATCCCTTTTTTTTTCCGGTACCAGGGATGGAACTCAGGACCTTAGGCTTGCCAGGCAGGTGCCACGCTGCTGAGCCACATCCCGGCCCTACTTCCTTTCTTAATAGACCTACTGAGATTTAGGTTTTTCTTGCTTTGCAAGAACTTTTCATATAGGACACCAGCCCCTTGTCTGGTCTATGGCAATCTTCCTCCCCTAGTTTATTGTGCATTTATTTATTTCCTACAGAACCTCTCCCAATTCCCCTAGCACTGAGGATTGAACCCAGGGCCTTTGCACTGAGCTCTATCCTCAGCTCAGCTCATTTAAAAGATTATTTTAATTTTTTTTGTTTTTTTGAGACAGGTTCTTGCTGTAGTCCAGGCTGGCCTTGAACTCCTGGTGATCCTCCTTCCTCACCCTCCCAAATTCTAGGATTACAGGTGTGCACCATCACGCCCAGCCTTTTTTTTTTGGTACCAGGGATCGAACTCGGGACCTTTCGCTTATGAGGCAGGCTGTGGAACCACTGAGCTAAATCCCTGACTCACGCCCAGCTTTTACTTTTTAAAATTTTGAGACATGGTCTCGCTAAACTGCTAAATTGCGGAGGCTGGGCTTGAACTTGTGATCCTCCTGGTTTGGCCTCCCACAGTCTGGGATGACAGGGGTGTGCCACCACACCCGGATCCTACAGAACATCTTAATGATAATGTTGCCAGACACCCTGATTTGTTGTTATTTATGATTTCTTCAAATAATAAATACTTAATTACTTTAGAAGAAGGAAGGGAGCTGGAGAGGGAGAGGTGAAGAAAGGGTGGAAAGAGAGGCAAGGAAGGAGACAGTGAGGGACAGAGGAGGAGTGGGGATGTCAGCCAGTCACAGACGCCAGCTGCCCCCTTCATGCCGCGTCCCCAGCTCCAGTGCCCTGAAGCCTGGAGAGTTCTTACCTAGACCCAACCTGACCTTGCTGTGTTTCCAGGGCAGACTGAGGGTGGCCTGGTTTAGCTCTGGAATTGGGAACGGGGCGCTATCCGGGCCCTCTGTCAGGTCGCGGAGACTGTTCAGTACTCCGCCTGCTGAGGAGGGACCTAGGATTTCCCACTGCAGGCTCAGGATCCCTACAAGACCCTCCTTTTGGGAATGACTTCTTTGACAGGACTCTGTGACCTCTGAGGCTGGGTCCTCAAGATCCGCTCCTGAATCTGTCACCTTTTAGTCTGTAACAAAGGTCTCTAATGTGGGGATGGTACTGCTAAACTCACTACCAGGCCCCTAAGGGCTAATGGCTGCTCAGCCCTTGAGGGCTACCCTGGAATGGCCACCCAGGACTCAGGAACCATCTTGGAATGGCAGCTCAGCCCTCGGGCATTACCTTCAAAAGAATGCCCAGAATTCAGATACCATCTTGAAATGGCTGCCCAGAAGTCAGGCACCAGCTTTGGAGTGGCTATGAAGCCCCAGGGTTCCATCTTGAAATGGCTACTAGAAATGGTGTGCCATCTTGAAATGGCTGCCCAGAACTCAGTTGCCATTTTGAGATAAGCTCTAAGAGGAATGGCTACATAGCCCTAGCATGTCATCTGGGAATGGATGTTCAACTCACAGGCACCTTCTTCAAATGGCAATTTAGAACTTTGATGCCATTTTGAAATGGGTATCCAGGACTCACACACCCTCTCAACATACTTGCTAAGCCCTAAGGTGCCATCTTGAAATGGCTGTCCAGCACTTGGGTGCCGTTTTGAAATGGCCTCCCAGAACTCGGTTGCCATTTTGCATTGGCTGCTCACTTCTTGGGCACCATCTTGAAATGGGTATTTAGAACTTTGATGCCATTGTGAGATGGCTGCCCAGAACTCAGGCACCCCCTCAGAATGCCTGTTACACCCTAGGGTGCCATTTTGAAATGACTGTCCAGAAGTTAGAAGCCATCTTGGAATGGCCACCCAGACTCAGTTACCCTTTTAGATAGCTACTAAGCTCCACGGTGCTATTTCGGAATGGCTGTTCAACCCTTAGGCACCATCTGGAAGTCACCACTTACAACTAGGGCACCAACTTAGGGCTGTGTGATGACACATGACCTTGAGAGGGCAGAGTGACCTCAGACTGGTGGGAGAAGTGACACACACACCAGGATGTCATCAGGGCTATGATGACAAGGCCTCTGGCACAAGATGGGGTCAGGATTTTCATGCACACTTATGTCCTGGTTGTCTTTTTAGGGGTTTCCCAAAGAGACAGCAGTGGGGCAGAGGGTGTGGAGTGGAAGGGGGATGAGATGTCCCAGAAAGCGCACAGCAGGGCCGATGATGTGGTGAGCCCTCTGATGTGTGTGGAGGCAGAAGTAAGAGTGTTTCCTCCCACCCCATGGTGCACAGTCATGCACAAAGCTAGTTGAAGCTCCTCCTGGGGGCATGCTGGTGTCCCCACCGCCCCAGAGCCCACATCCCCATCTCTGTACCCAGGAACATGTCCCCCAGTCCAACCACAGGTGGCCTTGTATGGGGCCCTGCATGGCGACTTACGTGAAGGCAAAGGCCACGAGGGCCCCACTGACCACAATGAAGTCGAGGATGTTCCAGAGGTCTCGGAAGTAGGCGCCCTGGTGCAGGACAAGGCCCAGGTCAATCATCTGCAGGGGACAGGAAAGGGTGCTGGGACTCTGGCTCTACCCTGGGCTGTGGCATCCTTTGGACAAGGGTGCTGTTCTTTTGGGCCCACAGCCTGCAGGTCAGCCTAGGCCCAGACTTTGGGGCACAATCCAACCACCAGATGGATCCATCCATATTCGATCCATTCACCAGAAATTCTTTTTCTTTCTTTCTTTTTCTTTCTTTCTTTTCCTTCTTTCTTTCTTTCTTTTCTTTCTTTCTTTCTTCCTTCTTTCCTTCCTTCCTTCCTTCCTTCCTTCCTCTTTTTTCTTTGTACTGGGCATTGAACCCTGGGCCTTTGCACTGAGCTGCATCCCTAGTGCTTTTTTTTTTGTACCGGGGATTGAACTTGGGACCTTGCGCTTTCAAGGCAGGAAGCAGCACTACTGAGCTAAATCCCCAGGCTCTTAGTGCTTTTAAATTTATGTTTTGCTAAGTTGCCCAGGCTAGGCTCAAATTTGTGATCCTCCTGCCTCAGCTTCCTAGAGTGCTGGGATGACAGGCTTTCACCCTGCTCTCTCTGCCCTTACCTTGATGACCATCTCAAAGGTAAAGACGCCTGTAAAAACATAATCAAAGTACCGCAGCACCTGCAGGGAACAGAAAGGCACAGGGTCACATGCTTGCTCCCACAGAGCGCTCTGTGAATCTAACAACACCCTCTGCAACACAGAGTCCCCAACGAGCAGATTTCCACCCGGAGCAGAGGTAGCCACTGCACGCAGGGAAAGGTGAGCACTGAAGGAGACCCTAACTGCCCTTCCTTGCTGGAGGCAGAGCTGTGGGTTGTGAGTGGTGGTGGCCGGCAGAGGGCGACAAACCCCACCAAATCACGGAGCAGTGGCTTTACCAATGCAAAGGACGCCTTTCTATTTGCTCCAAGCTCTGGGTGGACTGAGGTGGTGCTGGGGAAGCCATGGTTGACTGTATCCTTCCCGGCAAGGCCACACCTCTCCTCCCATTGCTTATGTCCAGTGCCACTTTGCCACTGTACCCTCCCCTGGCCCACCTTTTTCAAATGCCACCTCCAGGCATTTGTTCTCCCCACTAAATCTGTACCTCCCCACTCTCGTACCCATCACTTCTTGACACACTATGGTTATGGCTGTCGATGATCTTTTTTATTTTTGTTATCTCAAAACAGGGTCTCACTGTGTAGCCCAGGCTGGCCTTGAACTCACGGTGACCCTCCTGCCTCAGCCTCCTGAGTGCTGGGAGGCTGTTTGTCTTCCTCATCCAGTGCCAGCCCCACGGCAAAAGGACTGGCACCATTGAGGCCCCTCCAGCTCATGACACAGTGCCAGGAACCCAAGCAGGTGCTCAAGAAATGTTTGCTGAGTGAGTGTGGGGCCAGGCTCTGGGATCTGAGGCTCACACCCTCATCTGGGGCGTGATGCTGGGCACTGTAGGCTGCCAGGGCCCTGCCCCTGCCACAAGCATCAGTGTTTCCCCCTCACTTTTAAAGCTGTTTTGTTTCTAAGTCAAATTGTACATCTGTTCTTCCTTCTTTTCTTTTTAGTACTGGGGATGGAACCCAGCCCTTGTGGATGCTGGGCCAGCCACCGGCATTCCAGCAGGATGACAGCTGCTCGGAGGGACATCTTGCTCCCTTGTGTCCCTAGGCTCCCAGCTTCCCCTGCAGTGGCCATGGCCGCCCCAGGTGTCTTGGGGTTGGGGCCCAGGAGAGACTCACGTTGTTGCGTGGCGCGTTGGGCTGCACAGGGTCCTCCGCAGCCAGCGCGATGCTGCTCATGGCGATGACCATGAGGATGCACATCTCAAAGTAGCGCAGGTTCAGGATGTAATGGCACAGGCGGCGCAGGCTGCGGGTACACAGGGTGCTGAGTCTAGGCAGGACATGCTCCGGCCCTCTCCCCCACTGCCCTGTTCCTACGTGAACCCGGGTGTGCAGGGCTCCTCTGCCCAGCCCTGTCTGCCCCAGGCATGGGCACCCTGTCCCCTCCACCCAGCAGTTCTCTGGGATGCCAACTCCCTAACCAGGCTGTCACGCGGGAGACAGAATGGTTGCCACGCACAGCACATCCTGGCCACTCAGACACCTGCGGGTTCAGCAGAGTCCGCCTGCCCTTCCTTCCTCTCTTCTTGAAATTAGCTGTGTGACCCGGGGTGTGTTATGCACCCTCTCTGTGCACTCGTTTGTCAAATGGTCACAGAGTGAGACTAAAAGGGCTGATGTACGCCTGGCACACTGGGAATCTCCGAAATTGAACCCAGGGCCTTAGGCATGCAGGGCCAGTGCTCTACCACTGAGCCACACGTACAGTCCATTTTCAAAATTTTGACATAGGGATCTTGCTAAATTGTCCAGGATGGGACTGAACTTGCAATCCTCCCACCTCAGCCTCCAGAGTAGCCGGGATGGCAGGAGTGGACCCCAAGTCCGGCTAGGACTGCCCTTTCTGACCTGCTCCAGGGCCTCTCCCCAGACCCTGGCCCTGGCCCCTGCGCGGCACTCACGGGTTGGTGGTGGACAGGATGAACATGGAGCTGTAGGGCGGCATGGGCTTGGGGCCGTCTTCGCCGGCGTCATCCTCCTCCTCCTCCTCCTTCTTCTCCTCCTCTTTTTTTGGCAGTGGGTCTGGGTTGGCGTTTTTATTCACTGTGGGGAGCAGAATAGGCAGTGGCCTCCTGCTTCGACGTCCCGTCTGCCCTTGCACGGGGCGAGGATCCAGGCACCACAGGGTGTCAGCTGTCTCTCACAGGACCCTACTGGGGGCTCCTGTTTATCTGAAGTGGTGGGGACTGAACCCAAGGCTTTCACACTGAGCTGGATCCCCAGCCCTTTTTATTTTTTAATTGAGACAGGGTCTTGCTAAGTTGTTTAGGCTGGGCTCAGATTTGAGATCCTCCTGCCTCAGCCTCCCACAAGGCTGGGATTATAGAGTGCTGCACTACTACACCTGGCCAAGGTTGCTACTTCGTAATTTCCATGTGATAGATGAGGCAATCAAGGCTCAGAGAAGTAAAGTAACTTGCCTAAGGCCACACAGCAGAGAAGGAAGAGCAGGGATTCGACCCCAGGCAACCTGGCCCCAGAATGCTTCTCTCTACTACTCTACCCCAAACCTGCTGGGACCCTCGTGGGATAGCATTACTATTAATATTGTTTCGGTGGTACTGGAGATTGAATTCAGGGGCCCCCGTCACTGAGCTACATCCCCACCCATTTTTTTGTTTGTTTTGTTTTGCTTTGCTTTTTTACTTTGAGACAAGGTTTCGTTCGCTAAGACCCAATCTTTTTCATTTTGAGGGAGGGTCTTGCTAAATTGCCCAGACTAGAGCTTTCCTTTTTTTTTTTTTGGTACCGGGGATTGAACTCAGGACCTTGCGCTTGCCCGGGAGGAGAGGTGCCACTGAGATAAATCCCCGGCTAGGAACTAGAATTTTCAATCCTCCTGCCTCAGCCTCCCAAGTGCTGGGATGACAGGTTCATAGCACCACGCCTGGCTTCATCTTCAGTCCTCTTTAAATTTTGAAACAGGGCCTCGAAAACTTGCCCAAACTGCCCCTGACCTTGGGATCTTCCTGCCTCAGCCATCTGAGCTTCTGGGCTTGCAGGCGTGTGCAACAGCGCCTGGCTCTTGTAGACTTTCTTCCTTCCCACTTCTTCCTCCCTTTTCTCAGTGAGTGCCGTGCGTGTTCTTCGCAGCCTGGCTCCCGGGGCCTCCTCCAAGCCCCCCGCCCCACTTCTACACGAGGACCCCACTGTCCCCAATGTGGAGGCTTCTGGCTCCCCAGGGAGTACAGGCTGGGGACCAGTGCCCGCCGCCTCACCTTGCACAACCGTGTGGTTGAGCGGCGGTGGGCAGGCGGGTGCCATGTCCACCGAGGTGTGGTCGGGCTTCCTGGCAGTCTTGGCTGAGTTGGGCTGGGTGCTGCTGGGGTTGGTGACGATAAGGCTGTTCTCAGGGGTCTTGGGGGGCCTGGGGTTGGCCGGGTTCCCTGGGTTGTTGGGCATTCGGCGGCTGGCAGAGTTCTGGGGGTTGGTGGCCACGGCGGGTGGGTTGGGCGTGGGGCCGGGGTCCCCGCTGGGCCCCATCTTGGCCAGGCTCTGGGGCAGCCCTGGGTGGCCCAGGCCGTTGTGAGGACCCGCCGACTCCCCAGTGGCCAGCTTGTTATTCCTCATGTTGTCGATGTCCTCTGCCAGCGGTGGGTCCTGGCGGCCCAGGTCCTGCTGGATGGGCCGCGTGGTCGACAGGTTGGGGCCGGACACGGGCACCCCGGAGCCCTGGTTCTCTCTGCGGAGGTGGACCGAGGGGAAGAAGGAGTTAGGGCCGGAGAGCGACATCGTGGGATCTGTGTGCAATGCCCCTGCCAAGGGCACAGCGTGGACGTCAGAAAGGCATGTCCAGCCGGGCGTGGTGGGCACGCCTCTGATCCCAGCACTGTGGGAGGCTGAGGCAGGAGGATCCCAAGTCCAAGCCCAGCCTGGGCAACTTAGTGACTTAGCGAGCTCCTGTCAAGATGAAAAATAAAAAAGAGCTGGACTCATTTCATTCCTGCTTACAGCGCCAGACTTTTACTGGCCAGGTTTCCATAAATCCTCTCTCTCTCCTAGCATTGGGGATTGAACTCAGGACAGAGACAGCCTCAGCTTCCTTTTATTTTTTGTGACAGGGCCTCACCAAATTGCCCAGGCTGGGTTTAGACTTGCAATCCTCCTGCCTCAGCCTCCTGAGTACCTGGGATCACAAGTGTGCACCACCATGCCTAGTTCAAACTCTTTTCTTCTTGTCATTATTTGCTAAACAATACATTACAACACCAATTTCCACAGCATTCCTGTTATCTCAGGTGTGATAAGTCACCTAGAGATGATTCCGGAGTCTACACGAGGAGGTGCAGGGTTCGGTGTGAACATGACACTAGTTTACAACAGGGATTTGGGCACTGATGGGCTCTGGAATCCAAAGGGGGTCCTGGAAAGCCATTCCTGGAGGGTAACCGGGGACATCTGTGCCATCGCCGTTTTATAGGTGAGAACTCTGAAGCCCAGAGAGGTTGAGGCTCAGCTCAAGGCCACACAGCAAAGTACCTGCTCATAGGAAGGCAGAGTGGTGGGTGCAGGCTGAGCAGCTGGGACAAGGACCTGGAAGCACTTAGGGAAGCCTCTTACAGGGGCAGCACAAAAGGACAGCACAGACAACAGGAAGGAGAGGCCGGCAAAGTATGAAAGCACAGGAGCAGCAGTGTAAAGGCCCTGGGGCCGTCTCAAGCTTGCATTCAGGAGCAGCCAGAAGACTGGCGGAGCCAGCGAAGCTGCAGCAGGTAGGAGTTTGGTGCCTCAGTGACTCTAATATTTCCTGCTGCATGGCCAGAGATGAGAAGCAAAACCTCTCTGAGAGCCCAGGGCACTTGGAGGAGAGGACACAAATGTGATGGTTCCTCATTGGACTTTCTCCAGTTCAGTGCCCCCAGGGACATCTGCTCCACCAGGCAACACAGGATCTCCCTATGGCATTCAGGCTGGCCTTGAACTCACTACAGAGCCCAGGCTTGCCTCGAACTCATGGCGATTCTCCTGCCTTAGTCACATGAGTGCTGGGATGACAGGCATGTGCCATCATGTGTGGCTCGGTCCTCTTATGCCCAGCCCTACCCTCACTACTGGTCACTGAACCCAGGCCAGGCCCTAGCACTCAGCGACATCTCCAGCCCATTCCATTTTGGACAGGGTCTCAGAAGTTGCCCAGGCTGGATTCAAACTTGTGATCCTTCTACGTCAGCCTTCCCGAGTGTGTGTGTCTTTCTTTCTTTTCTTTCTTTTCTTTCTTTCTTTCTTTCTTTCCTTCCTTCCTTCCTTCCTTCCTTCCTTCTTCTTTCTTTCTTTCTTTTTCTTTCTCAGGGATTGAACTCAAGATCTTGCACTTGCAAGGCAGGTAGTAGCACCACTGAGCTAAATCCCCAGCCCTCGAGTGTGTATTTCTGATAGAGAGCGAGCCTTCCCAGAACAGCAGACCCATTTTGGTTATAACCCTAAGGGAACCTGGTCCTTCGGTTGGTATGTAAGGAGGCTGTGGGAAGAGATACCACTGCTGAGAGCTTGAGGCCACTCATGGTCATGTGTTCCAGAGGGGACAGCATGATGCACAGGCCAGAGCCCGTGTGGTGGCTGGGGCTCTGGATCTTGGATTTGCCTCCTGGTGGAGTTGCTGCCAGCTGTGTGTGCTGGGAATTTTAACAAGTGCAGCTGCAGGGCCCACTACCAACCTCAGGAGCTTCCAGCCCAGTGCATGTGAAGGACTCAGAGATGGGCACTTTCCCCTTCCTCTGGGACCAGGTGTGAGCTGCCAGGACAGTGGTGACTGCACAACGCCAGCCAATCCCTTCTGGAGGGACCAGGGACATCACGCCTGGGGTGTGCTCAGCCCGGGGACCCAGGAGATGGACCCAGAGTCCCCTTGGGCAATCACAGGAAGTGGGCCTGTGTCCCCACCAACCAAGGACATAGCATATTCACTCAGTGACTCCTGTAACAGTTGCCATGTGGGGTAGGTTATCAGGATCGGCCCCATTTCACAGTGAGGAAACCGAGGCACAGAGGCACATTTGCCCCAAGTTTAGAAAGGGCTGAGCTAAGTATGGTGTGTTGGCAATACACCTGTCATCTCTAGCACTCTGGGAGGCTGAGGCAGGAGGATTGCAACTCTAAGTCCAGCCTGGGAAACTTAGTAAGTCCCTGTTTCAAAATAAAAAAATCAAAAGAGGGCTGGGGATAGAGCTCAGCTCAAAGGTTGTGGGTTCAATACCACCAGCACCAGGGGAAAAAAAAAAAAAAGCTGAGCTGGATGCCGGTCCTAGAGACTTCAAACTATAGCATTATGAGCAAAGGAAATGAGAATGAATGATTCGGAGTGCATGGAGTAACAGGGCCGAGGAGGCCAGTGAGGAGCCACGGGGTGCTGTAAGAATCTGGGTACTAGAGGATGACACAGTCCCTGGCCCTGCAGGATAAAGGCTCAGAAGCCCAGCAGCTCCCTTCCCACTCTGGTAGGGGGTGGCTGTCATGGAGTCAGACACAGCAGACCTAAGATGCGAATCCAGGGCTGGGCCAGGTCAAACTCAGCCAGGATGGCAGCCAGGGAGTGGCTGGTGCTCTGGGATCCATAGCTTTTTTTGTTGTTTTGATTGTTTTTGAGATAGGGTCTCACTATGCAGCCCAGGCTGGCCTCAAACTTGTGATCCTCCTGCCTCAGCCTCCTGAGTGCTGGGATTACAGGCCTGTGCCACCACCCCTGGCTTTTATCTTCATTGATCTTACTATTATTTATTAAAGTGGATGAATGCCTCATCTTGGCTTTTTTTCCTTTTAAAATGCCTGAGTCACCTGGGCATGGTGCTGTGTACCTCGGGAGGTTGAGGCAGGAGAATTGCTCAAGCCTAGGAGTTTGGGGCTAGCTTGGGCAACACAGTGAGACCCTGTCTCAAAAAATAAGTAAATAGTGTCAAATCTTCACAAAGTTTTATTTCCAAAAACTTTTTAAAAAAATCAACCAAATGAAGAACATGTCTGTCTCCTGGTTCTGGGGTTGGACACGCTGATTAGTACCTCCCACCCAGAAGTAACGTCCAGGTTTTGAACAGGTTAGACCCACTAAGGCCCTGGGGCCAGAAGTAGTGGGCTGTTTTTTGCCTCTGGAGAGGAGGTGGGAAGCAGGGTCTGGGAAAGCTGGATGTTTACCCTGCTCCTGCTAGTGGTTGCCCTTGGGAAAATTCTTTGCTCTTCTGAACCTCAGGTTTCCCTTCTACAAAAGCAAGGAATCAGAGTGGACGAGCTACAGGCTGAGTTTCTATGTCTACCAATGTTATGTCTAACAATCTAGTAATAGGCAACACTTATTGAAGGCTATTACTGCTAAAATAATGTTTCAGGTCATGATGATGTATGCCTGCAATCTCAGCCCTCGGGAGGCTGAGGCAGGAGGACTGCTGTGAATTACAGGCTGGCCTGGGCCCTTCACCACTTTTAAAACCTCTTCCTGGCACATGATTAAGGACAGCTACTCTGTCCCTGTCTTCCTGCCTCCTTCAATCACCACAGCAGACACAATAACAAGGATGACAATCACAGTCATATCTGAAAGAGGAACCACAATGAGAGTAATTACTGCCCTCAGTTCTCACTACCTAAAGAATCCTGTGCTAAACACTTCAGTCCACCTTCTCCAGGGGCCTCTCATTCCCCCGAGGGATCCAGGGTCCTGGGGACCTCATATCACGGTCCCTGTCATTTTTTCCGCTTCATGCTCCATGCCCTGCAAAAAGGTTGTCTTGAGTCAAACTCCACAATCTTAGCACACGCAGCTCAGCTCCCTCTTCCAGTATCTCATAAGCCCAACTTGAGACGCCTGCCTGGCACCATTTCTTGTTCATTTCCCAGAAAGCCTCTGCCGGGATTGGCAAGTGTATCCCAGAATTCACGGGCTGGGACTGGACACCCCAGTTCATATACTGTTGGGGTGGGGGTTTGGGTGATTAGAAGGTGATAAGCAGCAGATGAAATCACGTTGGTGTTGGTGGCTTTGTAAAAAGAGGATGAGACTTGAGCTTCCATGGGCTCGGTCTCACACGGCACGCACGCACTTTCACACAGGCAGCGGCACTGTGTCCTTGGATCTCACAGCCTCCAGAATTGGAGTCAGGTTAAAAAAAACACTTTAGGAGGGGGACTCTGGGTTCAATCCCCAGGGTTTGCTCACTTGCACACAAATGGGAAGGGGACAAGAGATGAAGGGAGGGGATGTAAAAAGGACAATACACGTCATGCGCATGCACCGACTCCCACTGGGAACGTGAAAATCGTTCTGAATAAGGACAATAAATGAATACAAAGATGCGCCAGCTTCAGCAATGGGCCCTTCCAGTTTCCCCATCCGTGAAACGGGCCATGATGGGAAACTCCTATCAAGGTGTAAACCTAGCTCTGTCCCAGCACTCTGGCCGGTGAGGCAGGAGATCGCTGTGTGACCCCGCCCGCGCCCCACTCACTTCCTGCGCCGGTGCCTGCGCTCCTTGTCCTCCCTGCGTGTGTCACCATCGTAGGCGCCCGGGGCCCCCGCGTGCCGGTGCCGCCGCCTTCGCTCTGCGCCCTCGGGCCCATCGGCCTCGCGGTGACGCCTGCGCTCCTCGTCGTCGCCGGGCCTGCGGTGCACGCGGGGCTTGCGCGGCTCCCCGTCCCCGGCGCGTGGCGACCCCGCGCGGCTGTCCCTGCTGCGCTCGCCGGGCCGGGCTCGTCTGCGCGAGGGGTCGCTGGCCTTGGCGCGTTCGGCGTCGCCGTCCCAGGGTGCGGGCTCCTCGCGCGGGGGCGGCAGCTCGCACTCGCGGCCGTAGGGACCCTCGCGGCCCGGAGCGGCGTCGCGAGTGCCCGCCCAGGCCCTGGGCACGTCGGCCGAACCCAGGTCCCGCAAGCGCTCGTGGCCGCGCGCCGCCTTGCGGGCCAGGTCCTGCGCGCCCGGGCGCGGCTCCACGGCGGGCTCGGCGGGCGCACGGCTCTTGTTGGTGTTGTTGTTGCGGTTCTCCTGCGGGTCCACCACCAGCGGCCGGTCCAGGTGCGTCTTCACGTCTGGCCGCAGGTGGCGCGCGTACGCGGCCTTCCAGCGCTCGTCGGCGTCCAGCTCGCAGCCGTACAGCGCCTCGCGGCTCGCCAGCAGGTTCTGCTTGCGCATCTCGCTCGTGCGCTGCTCCCACACGGACTTGGCCGGCTTCTGGTTCTTCTGCTGCTCCTTCCTGCAAGGGGCCGGGGTTGGGGCCACGCTGGGCCGGGCCAGGACCCTCGGGCTAAGGGGCTACTCGTCTGGGTGGGTGCCCAGCGACTGCCCGGCCAGGTGGCCCGGCTAACAGGTGACTCACCTGGCCATTGTCTCAGCCCAGTGAGAGTCTCCCACTCAGCCTGGCTGGACGTCGCCACCTGCCAGGCAGCCTGGCCCAGGTGGGTGCCTCAGTGGCCCTGGCTAGGCTTCTTGGCTTACAAGTGTCTGTACCCACAGGTGGACACCTCGGCCCAGGCAGGAGTCCCTGCTGACCCCTCTACTCTTCAAATGGCAGCACACGACTCTCTGGGGAGGCCTTGATGACCTTAGGCTCGACATGGCCCATAATGGGAGACAGTGGCCTGCCTGGAGCAAGTCCCAGACAGGGCCCTTTAATTTGGATCATAGGCTGCCTAGGGTCCCAAGGAGCAGCCAGGGCACCCAGGGTGGGCACTTGGGGGTTTGGGGCAGTGCTGAGGCAAACTGACCCGCTGGCTGCAGTGTGAGCGTCCCCTGGGCCCAAGGAGATTTCCCAGGTCTTGGGTATTGATCCCCTCCCCTTTTTGGTACTGGGGATCAAACCCAGGGCCTTTGCACTGAGCTACACACCCAGCTCTTTTATTTTCTGTTTTGAGACAGAGTCTTGCTGTTGCTGATTTGCCAGGACTAGGTTCAAACTTGGGATCCTCCTGTTTCAGTCTCCCAGTTCCCACCTCTTTGGCAAGGACCAGCCCAGTGTCTGCAGCATGGTTTGCTGACCCAGCACCCACCTTCACCTCCACAGCTTGTTCCCCAGCAGTGGACAGAGGGTGTTCACTGCACTTGAATCAGGTCCTGATTCTCCTCTGCTCAAGGACCCTCCATGGCTCCTACCAAACTCAGAGCAGAAGCCCAAGTCTCTCCTTATACCACAAGGCTATGCACAACCTGCCTGTCTCCCTCTTCTTCCTCCCTTTCTTTCTCTTTCTTTCCTTTTTCCCTTCCTTCCGTACTAGGGAATGAACCCACAGGCACTCTACCACGGAGCTACATCCCAGATCTTTTTTCTTTTGAGACAGACAGGGTCTCACTACATTACCAAGGTGGGACTCAAACTTATGATCCTTCTGCCTCAGCCTCCTGGGTAGTTGGGATTACAGGCACGGGCCATCACCCCTAACAGGTCTGTCACCTCCTTATACCCTATCTAATGTACCTATCTAATATATCATCTCTCTCCCTGACTCAAATAGCTATACAAGTGAACCAGGCTGAGAACAGGGCTGGGCATGTAGTAGGTGCTCAGGAAACATCCATTGGGTCAAAGTGGATCTGTTCCTAAGACTCAGCCATTACCCTCCCTGTTCCCGACCCCTGCCTGGGAGGGTAGGCAGGGAGGGTGGGAAACTTACACAGCTATGGACATGTTGGCTGCTGACAGGGGACTCACTTCCGCCACCTCCTTGGCTTTCTGTAGAGCGAGTTTCTGGTTGGCCGCCTCCTCCTCTTCTTGTTCATCCTAGAAGGCACATAAGATCCCTGTTCACAAGAACAGGCCTCAGGACCTTGCTCTGCATCCTACTGCTGAGCCGGGGTGTCTCTGTGGTACTTAAAAGCACGCTGGGCTGGATGTTGACCAATCAGAACTGACATCCAGATAGGAATGGGCAGCTGATGTCGGAGAAATGTATTGCTGATACCCTTGTGCACAAGCTCATTCTCCTGCTCTTTTTGTTTTTTTGGTATCGGGGATGGAACTCGGGGGGATGGAACTCGGGATCTTGTGCTTTCAAGGCAGGCGTGGCGCCACTGAGTTAAATCCCTGGCCCTCTCCAACTCCTTTTTCCTTTTCTTTTTTCCCAGTACTGGAGATTGAACCTAGGGCTTTGCACTGAGCTACATCCCCAGACCTTTAAAAAAAATTTTTTTTTTAAGCCAGGTGTGATGGTGCATGCCTGTCATCCCAACACTGGGGAGGCTGAGGCAGGATTACCATGAGTTTGAGACCAGGCTAAACTACATAGCAAGATCCTGTCTCAAACTTGTTTTTTTAAATTTAAATTTTGAGACAGGGTCTCACTAAGTCACTAAGTTTCCCTGGCTGGGGTCAAACCTGTGATCCTTCTGCCTCAGCCTCCCAGAGTGCTGGGATTATAGGCATGGGCCAGTGTGCCTGCCTTTTCCAGCTCTTTATGAACTCTGTTTTGACACACAGCCAGAAGAAAGCCAAAGGAGAGAGAATCCCACAACAGATGTTCCTGCTCCTCTCTGGGGGCTTCGGGGGAAGGCAGAGGTTTTCCTGCACTTTCCAAGTAGACCGAGCCTGACCTGCCCTTTCCCAAGTGCCAAACAGCAGCATGCACAGAAAAGCCCTGAGTCCTGAGTCCCAGGCTCACGCCAGGTGTGGCCCACAGCCCTGAGGACCCCGAACTCTCAGCCCCTGTGGTGGGTGGGGCAGGCCGGGTAGCTGGGTTCAGAGAGCAGAAGGGTGGGGGCCGTGGTGAAATACAGTGCATCCTGACAAAGAGGGATTTGGACTTTACATCCTCCTTCAGCCATCATGCATGGCCTCATTCACTAAACAGAAAAGTTGGGCCGGAGATTTAGCTCAGTGGTTCTGGTGCCTGCCTTGCATGCACAAGGTCCCAAGTTCGATCCCCGGTACCAAAAAAAACCCAACAAAAACCTTAAGTAACAGAAAAGTCAACACAAAACAAAGAAAACAATGAAAGAAACGAATAGACACAAACCACCAGTAAGAGAAACCAGGTGGTTTCAGGGGTGGTTGCTGCTCCCTGCCTGTGCTGAGTTCCTGGGCAGGAAGCAAACTCCCCCCAGTGCTTGGCACCTCGGACTAGTCCCTGAGAGCCCTGCTCCCTCTGCCTGTCAACACTGGAAATGCAGATTCCCACTCCCCTGACGTAGCCAAACAACCAGGGTTCTGCCTGGCATCTGCATTTTCATCAAACCCCCAGGTGAGTGTGAAATATGCTCAGTTTAAGGAAGCAGTGCATGGCAGCTAAAGCACTAATCCAGCTCCAGACGGCCAGGGTTCAAATCCCAGCTCTGCCACTGCTGTGAGGCCTCGGGAATTCTCTTGACCTCTCTGTGCTTTACAATTCTCATGCAAGATTCCAGTTTTCTCCAACCCTTCCTACTTTGCTTCTGTCCTTTGCATTTCTTGACATCTGATGAGCTACGTATTTTGCCCAATTTGGGTTTTTCATCTCTCACCCACAGTCTGAATCCCTGTCTCCCAAGGGTGGGGAGTTTGGCTGTTTTGTTTTCAGCTTTGCGCCCAGGAGGGGCTTAATCTGCCCTTGTAGGATGACAGATGAAATGCACCCCTGGGCTTCCGGAGAGGGGCCAGAGGGGACCCTATGGTGCCACACTCCAGCTGGCCCCACGGTGGCCGGGCCCATGGCTGCATGCTGGGGACGGTGGAGACTTGTTTCTCCCAGGCCCGAGGGATGCGGGGAAACTCTCTCCACCCCCTGCCAGGGCTGGCAGATGGAGGGTTGGCACTGTCGGCTCGATCTGCTTTGTGGCCGTGTCCTGGGTTCCTTTGGGCACTGGGGATGGGGCTTCGAAGCTGAGCACTGGGAGGAAGACTTGGACCATGTGACATGTTCTTTTCATTCCATGCTAGCTTCTAAGATGCCTTTGTTCCTGACACGCCACCTCCCAATAGCAAACTGTGCCCCTTCTGTTGTTCCTTCTCCTGGTCGATTCATCCGCGCTGGATTCCAGCCTGCACAGCCCCTCCTTGCCTAGGTTCTTTTGTGCAGTGTGTAACTTGCTCATCCATTCTTGGCAGCCCTGCTCATGGACTGTCCTAGGGCACGAACTATGTTACTGAAAGTAATGTTGCTAATGTTGCCTTCCCTGTGCCTGTCTACTCTCAGGGAGTCCAAGGCTGCCCTAAGGGGTACACGGTACCAAATGTTACCCAGATAATTCAATATCACCAATCATGAATGAAAAAGGGATTTCACTGCACACAGATGGTTCCTCCTCCCCAGTTCTCTCTGACCCCCCAACCTTCTCTCTTCTCTGCCCTGTGAGGGGCCGTGTCTCTGTTCTTTTAGTCCCTAGCTGTGTGGAAAGTCACTAAGCTCCCCAGGCCTTGGTCTCCCATCTGTGATACGGGGAGAGCATGGCTCTCGTCCCTCTTCTGGTTGCTGCTGCCTGGTACACGAGAAAGGCAGTTTTTTTGCGGATGTTATTTTGGTTTTTATCATTATCAGCTTGGCTGGGTCTGACATCCTGGCTTCCCCCTTGGAGAACAAGGGCTCTGGTTCAAGACCAGAGCCATGTCAGTCACAGAGCCTGCCTTTCCTGAGGACTGACTGTGAGCTGAAATGGTGCTCTACAGCATGGCTGCTACACGGCATCTATGGGGAGGGGCTTCCCCTTTCTGGGCCTCAGTTTCCCCTTCTGCAAACGAAGGACTATTAGCCAGGTGTGGTGATGCACACCTGTCATCCCAGGACTCGGGAGGCTGAGGCAGGAGGATCGCTGAGAGTTCGAGGCCAGTCTGAGCTACATAGCAAGACCCTGCCTCAAAACCCCCAGAAGAACAACAAAAAAGGGCAGGGGGCTGCAGTAGTGCAGGCCACCACAAGCATCCTCTCATTCTGCTTTGGTGCCACTTGGAAGTGAGGCCAGTGCCTGTGTACAAGGGGACAGAGGTGGGGCCGCAACATCCTGGCCACATTCTCTGTCCCCTCAGAGGCTGACCCATGTGGGCTGTGCCCCTGCCTGGCTCCTGCAGGTGACCAGGGCCCAGAGAGGGTGTGCTTCTCAGCCACTCCAGGGCCTTGGCACGGTCCCCTCAGGTCACAGGGTCGGTGTCAGCCCCTCTCCCCCAGCTCCAGGTGTCAGGGTCCCTGCAGCACGGCTCCCAGACCCGCCCTTCTGGAGGGTCACTGACCACAGAGTCCAAGGAGCCTCTGCCCAATTTCCCTTTCCATCTCTTTTCTTCTCTCCCTCCCCCCTCCATTATGGGGGATCGAACCCTGGGCCTGCAGAACTCCATCCCTAGCCCTTTTTTATTTTTTATTTTGACAGGTCTTGCTAAGTCTCTAAGTTGCCCCGACTGGACTCAAACCTGTGGTCCTCCTGCCTCAGCCCCGCAGAGTGCCGGGATGACAGGCGGATGTGACCACACCCCGCTTCCTGTCTGGTTTCTGTAGTAGGCCCTTGGGTGGAGTGTGCCAGGTTTCCCTCCCACCCTCTCTGCTATGGAATTGGCTTGTTTTAGGGTCCGCATGAGCCTAGGAGGAGGGACCAGCACTCCGTGGGTCTGCCCTGCTGTTCCATCCTCCCAACCCTCGTCCTGCTCTGCTACGCAGGAGGTGACAGTGCCCGGTGGTCCCTGAGGCCGCACCTTGGTGAGCTCCTGGGCGTTGGCCAGGTTGTCCACAGCGATGGCGAGGAACACGTTCAGCAGGGTGTCTGACACCAGAGTCAGGGAAGCAGCTGAGACAGACACCGCTCGCCGGGGCCTGGGGACCTTCGTGTCCCCCCGCTTCCCCTCCCCGGGGTCCCTGGGGCCCTTAGGCAGGATACAGTTCCCAAAGAGCGTGAGCACGATGAAGTAGATGGAGAACACCATGCCGCCCTGCACGCCGCCCTGGGACTTGATGCCGTCGTACATGACCTCATTCCAGTCCTCGCCTGTCAGGATCTGTGGGAAGAGATACGGCTGACCTCAGCCAGCATGAGCCCCCAGCCTGCACGGCGCGGAGGCCGCCCCTACCCTGGGGCTGCAGCCCGGCTGCTGGGAAGAGGGTACAGGGGTTCACACACCTCCTTGTACCGCTGTCCCCCTAGTGGGATGAGGGGCTTGACTGTGAACTGAACAGTGTCCCCTTTCAATGAGGGTGTGGACATCCTAACTCCCCATGGCCAGGGAGCTGGAGCTGGCGCCTGGCGAGGTGATTAGGGTTACACGGGATCCTGAAGGTAGGGTGCTCATGACAGGATTCCTGACAGCCCTTAAAGAGGAACAGAAGCCAAGTGTGGTGGCGATGGCTCTGATGCCAGAACTCTGGGAGGCTGAGGCAGGAGGATCTCAAGTTGGAGCCCAGTCTGGACAACTTAGTGACTTAGTGAGACCCTGTCTCAAAATGAAAAATGAAAAAGGGCTGGGGATATAGCTCAGTGCCAGAGGCCCCGGGTTCAATCTCCAGCACCAAAAACAAAAAGAAGAAGAGGAGGAGGAAGAGAGACCAGGCCTCTCTCTACCACATGAGAACATAGCAAGAAGGCCACCATCCACAAGCCACGGAGAGCTCTCCCACCCTTGGGCCTGAGAGACAGGTGTCTGCCATCTTGCCTCCTGGCCCTGGTGTTGTCCTGGAGCCTCAGGACAGGCGAGGAGTGGACATCAGAGCTCATCTCCACTCCTCCTGGTCCCTGGAACTGCGTGATCCAGCCACCGGGTGCCCGGCACACATGCTGCCCTGGGCCTGAGGCCACGCCTGACGTCAGGGCTGAGCGCAGCAGGGTACTCGGGAGTGGATCAGCAGAAGCACCAGCAGGGGAGGGGGAGCAAGGCAGGGGAGAAGAGGGCACAAAGGTGACACGGAGGGAGGGCCAGGCTGCCTGGCCATGTGCACAAAATGTACTTGTACCCTTGGACCTGTGCCTGGGCCAGCGGGTGTTGATGACTGCAGAAAGCCTTGGACAGAGGGATGCAGGGCTGGGCCAGGAGGACTTTCCAGGATGCACAGGAAAAGGCCCGGGGGTATCTAAGTGCTGCTTTAGAAGAAAATGGCCCGGAGGTCAGGGTGTCACAGGACACAAGCCACGGAGACAGATGGATGCTGGGAGTTCACTCTTACTCGAAGCCAGAAAAGCTAGGCTCATGGGAGCAGGAGTAGAATCATGATTACTAGAGGCTGGGATAGCTGGGTGTGGTGAGGCATGCCTGTAATCACAGCACTCGGGAGGCTGAGGCAGGAGGAGGATTGCAAGTTCCAGCCCAGCCTGGGCAAATTAGGGTCTTAGTGAGTCCCTGCCTCAAAATAAAAAAAGGGGCTGGAGATGGAGCTCAGTGAGAAGGCCCTGAGTTCCACCCCCAGTACCACACACACACACCCGATAGGGAGCTGAACTTTCCCAATACGAATAGATAATAAAGAGATGGAAACGGTAATTTCCCTTTGGTGCACATTGTACACATATACTGCAGCGCATAAATATACCTATTTTATTATTATTACTATTATCTGGTGCTCCAGATGGAACCCAGGTTCTCATGCTTGCTTGGCAGTCGTTCTACTACTGGGGCCACACTGCAATCATTATGTGTCAAATAAGAAGAAAAAATAAAGAAAAAATTTCTATGACTTCTCTTATATGAGACACCCAAAATATAAATAAATTAAAGAGCAAAATAAAAGATGGATAATAGGAAACAGGGAGATGCATCTTTTGCAAATGGCAAGGGGGCCGAGAGATGGGGGAGGGCAGGGAGAGGGAGGGGTTGACAAAGGAAGTGAGATGTGTTGTGTGCCTGTACCAGTGCCCCACCAGGAGTGTAACTGCTATGTGTTGCAATCATGGACTGATAAAAAAATGAAAACTAAAAAAAAAGTTCCGAGTTCCCTCCTCCTGGCTGTAGGGATATGATGGGTGGAAGCAGGCACTGGCTGAGTTTGGGGCACTCGTTCTCCGGGCCCGGTCCATATATACACTGGGGGGATTGAGCAGCACCCTCACCCCCCATGTGTGCAGCACAGGCCCCTCCCCAGCTGTGACATCCTGTGTGTCCTGGGGGACAGCATGGCATGTGGCTGGGACCCTGGCTACAATGCCGCCCAGGGCCTATTACAAGGGGCTTGGAGCTTTGCTTCATGGGAGCCCCTGTCCGTGTCTCCTGCCTCCCCGGGAGAAGGAATCCTCGGAAAGGGTCTGGAGTCCCTGAAGAGCTGGTCCTCAGCCTTTTATCCTCTGTATTCTGACGCTCCCATAGCTGGGGCTCTGCCCGACAGGTGCTACAGACAGTACCCTCTTTTGCATATATATATATATAGTAACGGGGATTGAACTCAGGGCCTTTGCCCTGAGCTACATCCCCTTCCCTTTTTATTTTGGGACATGGTCTTGCTAAGTTGCCCAAGCCAAGTTTAGACTTGAGCTCTTCCTGCTTTAGAGTGCTGGGATTCCAGGGATGCACCATTGTGACCTGGCTACACTTTTAAAATGCAAACTAGTTGGGGCCTGGGATTTAGCTCAGTGGCCCTGCGCCTGCCTTGCAAGCAGCAAGGTCCTGAGTTTGATCCCCCATACAAAACAAAAAGCAAACCAAGCAGTCTGGAGCTCACAGCTGGCTCCCTCCTTTGTTGGGCTCTCATTCTCCAGGCCACTCCCCACCTGCTCTAATCACCCAGGACCAGGTACCAGAAACCAGGGACAGAGCCTGTGCCCCAGAGCCCACTGACATAATAGAAAGTGGTGCATTGTAAGCCTGCACAGCCTGCCTGTTGCTTGCTGTAGAGACCATAATCAAATCTCCCACCCACATTTCCCCCTCATTCTGTCTCACAACCCTTCTCATGTGGTTTGAGATGTATAACGAGGTGTACTTTTCTTTTCTCTTTTCTTTCTCTTTCTGCCTCTGCCTCCTTCCTTCCCTCTTTCCCTTCCTTCCATTTTCGTGGTGCTGGGAATTGAACCCAGGGCCTTCTCACTGAGCTCCATCCCCAGCGCCCCCACTTCAAGACAAGGTCTTGCTATGTAGTCCAGGCTGGCTTTGAACCCACTATGTAGCCCAGGCTTGCCTCAAACTCATGGTGACCCTTCTGCCTCAGCCTCCCAAGTGGTGGGATTATAGATATATGTCACCATGCCTGGATGGCCCTCAGGCCTTTTTATTTTTTTATTTTGCAACAGCTGTCAGTAAGTTGCCAAATTGCACAGGCTGGGTTGGAACTCAAAATCCTCCTGCCCCAGCCTCCCACAGCGCTGGGATTATAAGTATATGCCACCATGCCCAGCTAGAACTTGTGTTTTCAATGATATTTCTCTCCAGATCTGTTGGCCTCATCGTATCTCAGCAATAATAAAATCTGCATTCTAAAACAGTGAGAAAAGTCCAAGGCAACACACAGGCTTTCAGAGGAGGGAGCTGCTCTGGAGGGAGCTGCTCTGCAGTGAGGCAGGTATTCTCATCCCTGATGCTAAGAGGTGTCCACTCACCAGCCGTCAGGGTCATACCTGAAACACTGTCATTATTGCTGCAGGGAAGGTATCGAAGTTGGTAGGAGGAGTCCCTTCATCGAAATTAAACCTGTGGGGATGACACAGACATTCACATGAGCCCTGCCCTGGCTGAGGGTCTGCTCACCATCCCATTGCTGGAGCAACATTACAGCATCTCTGTCTCCAGGACAACATTCTGAGTGGTACCCAGGGCCTCACCCACCTGCATGACTGCAGCAGGCATCTGGGTCATGAGGAGGGGTCCCGGATGTCCACAGTTGGGAGCTCTGGGCAGGACCCCAGGGAAACAGGGTGGAAATGCTGCCGGGTACTCACTGGCCGCCAAAGAGCTGCATTCCCAGAAGGGCAAAGACGACAATGAACAGGAAGAGAAGGAACAGCAGGCTGATGATGGATTTCATGGAGTTGAGGAGAGAGACGACCAGGTTTCTGAGAGATGCCCAGTACCTGCCAACAGAGGCCAGGGGAAGATGAGGCTGGGCCAGGAGGAGGAAGCTGCGAGGCCCGACTTTCTGGGGGTCACCCCACCCTGCTCCCCATCCCCACCTCTGTCTGAAGGCCAAGGGACTTACTTTGTGACTTTGAAAATACGCAGTAACCTGAGAGCTCGTAACACACTGATCCCAAAGGACGTGCCAGGTTTTATGACGGCCCAGATGACTTCGAAGATGCTCCCAATGATAACCTGGAACCAACAGCTGGGTCTCAAGTTCAGGGCCAGCCTCAAGTTCAGCACCACACACATTCACCAGGCCTGAACTCTGCAGGGGTGTAACCCAGGCCCACTCCCACCCTTAACTGGAAGCAGGGGAGGCTTCCACACTCCTCTCATCATTTCCTTTTCTATTTTAAAAATTTTTTTATGTTGAGACAAGATCTTGCTAAGTTGCTCAGGTTGGGCTTGAACTTGTAATCCTCCTGCCTCAGCCTCCTGAGGAGCTGGGATTATAGGTTTATGCCACATACCTGTCATCCCTTTTTAATTTATAAAGAGCTCACACAGACCCGAGAATGCCTGAAACCCTGAATTATAGAAGGAAAGCCCACAACACACTACAAGCTTCCAGAGACCCTGAGACATAAGTAACATCCTGAATTTTGCAATAATCATTTCCCTGCTCCTTTATCTAAAAAAAAATTGACACAAAATTCACACAACTGAAAATTAACCCTTTTAAGTGTGTAACTCAGTGACATTTAGTGCATTCATAATGTGCAGCCCCCGTCTCTGATTCCAAATCATCTTCATTGCCCCCACAGGGGGCCTGGTCTGATTTGCAGCCCCCCATTCCTCTCCTGGTCCCTGGCCATCACTAATCTACTTCCTGCTGGACTGCTGCTGCTCTGGATATTGCTTAGCAATGAATTATGCCACCTGTGACCTTTGTGTCTGTCTTCTTTCATGAAGCAGCACAATTTTAAGGTCTTTGCCTTCTTTTTAAAAATCTTTTTCTTTTTGCAGAACTGGGGATCTAACCAGGGGCACTCTGCTACTAAGCTACATCCTTAACCCTTTTAAATTTTGTTTTGAGACAGGGTTTTGCTAAGTTATGAATTTGGCCAGGATGGGCTTGAATTTGGGATCTTCCTGCCCAGTGTGTACCACCATGCTGGGGCTGAAAATGCACTTACCGCCCCTAATCTATTGCACACCCTAGCTTAGTGACACTGCGCTATTGCGGGCCAGGGGGTGTCCACTCACCACTGTGGAGCTTCAGCCCCCTGCTACCCAGTACTGTGAGAGAGGATCAGGAAAATGATGGAAGTTGAAGTGCTGCTTCCGCTGAATGCAGCTCACTGTGACACGGGAGTTACGTGGGAAAGCTGTGAGTTGAACCCCTGTGGATGGGGGACCATCTGGGTGTACCTGTGCCACCACTGCTCCCCTCTACTGGAAAGGGACACTTGGGTGCCATGGCCCTTGTCTATGGCAGATAAGGCCATTCAGGACTTCTCTCTTTTTCTTTTTTCTTTTTTCTGGTACTGGGGATTGAACTCAGGAACTTGAGCTTTCGAGGCAGGTGTTGGAACCACTGAGCTAAATCCCTGGCCCTGTTTTTCTCTTTGTTTTTGGGACAAGGTCTCACTATGTAGTCCAGGCTGGCCTCGAACTCATGGCAATCCTCCTGCCTCAGCCTCCCAAGCGCTGGGATTACAGATGTGCATCACCATATCTGGCTTGCTTTTTTTCTTCCTTCCTTCCTTCCTTCCTTCCTTCCTTCCTTCCTTCCTTCCTTCCCTTCCCTCCCTCCCTCCCTCTTTCTTCCCTCCTTTCCTCCCTCCCATCCTTCCTCCATCCAACATCATGTTATTTCCTCTAACAGGGCAGAAATTCAGAGTCACTAAGAATCATCGATCCTTTCTGAAACTAACAGGAGTGCAGCACATGATTCTGGCTGCCCTGTGGGAAGCATTTTCCACTTATTTGCTAACATCTCTGCTATAATTTGGATCTTAAAGGCCCATGTGTTAAAAGCTAGGCTTTCAGGATTGAGCCCCTGGGAGGTGGCGGTGCTTTTAAGAGGTGAAGCCTAGTGGGGTCTCTAGGTTGCTGTTGTCAGGGCCTTAAGAGATCCTCCCTCACCGGCAGCTTCCTGGCCCTGAAGTCAATCATTTTCCTTGGCCACCTGCTCCTGCCAGGACAGCTGCCTTGCCTCGGGCCCATAGCAACAGGGAGTGACAGGGAGTCAAGAGCTAGGATCTCCCAAACCAGGAGTCTTTTCATCTTGGGTACTGTGTTATAGCAGTGGAAAGCTGACTAATGGAGAAAGACCCTAATTGCATCCCAGCAACAGGGACATTCTTATCTTTGTCTCCTGGGCACTTGTGTGGATTCCTCTGAGAGGTCTCTGGTGGTGGAGTTGGCGGGATAAGCCCTGTGCACCCAAAGATCTGTAACTCCCTTCCCTGTGGGGTGGAGGAAGCTGGGTCGCCCGTCCCTTTCCTGCAGGCATTGTGGTCACTGCCTGCCTGGGGCCACCCTGCCTCCCCCGACTGGCATCCGCAGGCAGGGGGTGCTAGGTCCTGGCCAGGAGAGGGAGCCAGGGACCCTCCGACCCCCAGACACTTACCCCACAGTCAAAGCAGTTGAAGGAAGAGTGGAAGTAAGGCCGTGTCCCAAGCCCATACATTTTTATAAACATTTCGGACATAAAGAGTCCTAAGAAAATGAATTCTGCATAGTCTGGAAGGGAGAAGAGAGAGGAGGTTAGGGTTCTGATGGTAAAAACTGTAGGGTGCTGCTTTTTCTCTGAAGAGAAAAACTCTGTCCTTATTCGGCCTGCTAGGCAGGGAGGGAAGGGCCGTTGGGGACCCTTTTTTTCTTCTTTTTTTTTGGAGGGGGGCTTTTCTTTTTCCTTTTTCTTTTGGTTTTTTGGGACAGGGTCTCGCTATGTAGTCCAGGCTGGCCCTGAATCCACTATGTAGCCCAAGATGGCCTTGAACTCATGGCTCATCCTCCTGCCTCAGCCTCCCAAGTGTTTGGATTGCAGGTGTGCGCCACCATCCCCAGATTCTTCAGGGACCTTTTCTGAAGGTTATGCAAAGCTTTTATGCCATGGGCTTCAGTTTACCTTTTGCTAACAAGAGTACCAATTGTCCCCTACCATCTAATCAACCAAGGACCATTAGGCCAATCTTAAAGGAGTACAGAAAAGTGTGCAGCCCTCACCTGGCAGTCTTTGCCCTGGTTTGATGAGAAGGTCGGATATAGGCTATCACCAAGGTCCTAGTGTTGACTGACAGGGTCCTGGGTGTTCACTTATTTCACAAACTAACCAACTGGCTGGGTGCAGCTCAATGGTAGAGCACTTGCCCAGCATGTGTGAAGCCTTAGGTTCCATCTCCAGCACTGCAACACCCCCAAAACCAAAAGCCAACCCCCCCCAAAAGCTAACTAAGTGCATAATTCACAGAACAGCAATGGGTCATAGAAGGCTTCATAATGCCAGAGTGTCGTTATCTAAGAATGGCACTTTGTCTACTTGGACGGAGTTCCAAAGCAGGTGAGAAGACACAGAAATCGTAATGGGACCATCTTATAATCCTGTGCTGGGGACTTGGATGGAGCCCATGGGCAACCTATGCAGGGCATAACTTTCCTGATACCCTCTGAAAATCCTGTCTTGCTGGCTGTGTAAAAGTCTAGAACAAGACAAAGACTTATGGTTTTTTTATGAGAAAGCACAAAAATGCAAATGCCTCCGGGAAAGGCAAAACGTGGAATTTCCTTTGCTCTAGCAGATTTGTGGCAAGTATGAGGTCCTTTCCAGAGACGGTTTTCTAGGTGGGGTGGGAAGATGAGGAATTAAAAAGCACATGGGGCCTGGCGGTGTGGCGCAGCGGCAGAGGGCTTGCCTGGCCTGCAGGAGGACCAGTGTCCTCGCCTAGTGGACAGGGAGAAATAAGGAGGGGTCTACAGAAGGGAAAGACAAGGACTCAAAGGGCTTCCATGAATGTCACAGTGATGGCTGCCTGGCTAATTCTGCTTGGTGGCTGTAAGGTTTGAATGTCTGTGTCCTCTCCTAAATCCATGCTGAGACCTGACTCTCAGTGGAACAGTATTAAATGGTGGGGCTTTAGGAGGCAATAAGTCATGAGGTAGACCCCTCCCGCATGGCCTGATGACCCTTTGTCCTTCAGCTTTCTGCTGTATGAGGACACAGTGTAGTCCCCTCCAGAGGATGGAGAGTTCAAGGCGCCATCCTGGAAACAGACAGCAACCCCCCTAGTCCCACGACCAGAACCTCCAGCAGGTTGATCTTCAATTCCCAGCTTCTAGTACTGTGAGAAAACACACTTCTGTTCATTTTAGATTTCCCAGTCTCAGTTGTTTCATTACAGTAGCACAAATGGACTAAGAAAATGGTCACAAGTATTTGCTAGATCTTCTGTGTGTGTGTGTGGTACTGAGGATTGAACCCACGTCCTTTCCCCAGCTACATTCCCTTTTAAAACAGTTTTTATTTTGAGTCAAGGTCTCACTAAGTTGCTAAAGCTGGGTTCAAACCCACAATCCTCCTGGGTGAGGCTCCCACAGTGCTGGGAATTACAGGTGTGTACCACCATCCCTGGCTAGATCTTGCTTTTTGTTCCTTCTTCCCTTTCTTTGGTACTGGTGATAGAACCCAGGGCCTTGTGCATGCTAGGCAAGAACTCTACCACTGAGCTAACTCCCCAGCTCCAGTCGGAATGGATTGCCAAGATTCCTCACATTCACTTCTTATTTATGGGGCCCTACAGAGCTCCTATCATCTGAGGGCTAACTCTAGCATCTCTAGAACTGGAGTATCTGCAAAAGAACTCTTGTCTATAACATCTGGTGCCTTCTAAGACTTACCCAAAGCAATTCTGGGAGTGCTGGACAGTTTCTGAGATGCTTACCAAGGAAACACAACAGCTCAGTGATGCAGGAAAAGGCGGGGGGTGGAGGAAGAGGCTGATTCTTCCCTAGCATCTTTGAGTCTGGGGAAACTTTCAGGGCCATCAAATCTAATTTCCATCCAGTATGGATGAAGAGTCGGAAACCCAGAGAATTTACTACCCTTTGCTGATTTTGAGACACATATTTTTTGTTTTTTTGAAATAAGGTCTCGCTATGTAGTTCAGGCTGACCTTGAACTCACTATGTAGCCCAAGCTGGCCTCACACTCACAGCGATCCTCCTGCCTCAGTCTGGGGTTACAGGTGTGTGGCACCATGACCAGCTCAAGACACACAGTTTTGTTTACATTTTGACATCACTGAAATCGAGGTGTGTCTTAAAATCAGCATGTCCTGGTTTTGATGGCAGCATCGTTTTATTCCTTACTGGCATCTAAAATAAGTGAAGATCTCCGAACAATGAATGATGGTAATGACTTGCCCAAGGTCTCACAGTGAGGTAGGGACAGGGCAGGCACTGAGAATCCAGGTCACCCGGTGCACCAGAGTAGGGATCTGTTGCCAGACACAGCTTGGACTCTAGCCCAACTGCCGGGTTCCAGTCTTGGCTTCTTCACTTACTAGCTGTGTGACCCTAGACAAGTTACTTAACCTCTCTATATGTCTCGGTTTCTTCAACTGGAAAATGGGGATAATTGTGGACCTTTACAGACGCAAAATCCCCAGGTAAGAAGTCTCAATCCCCTGTTCCTAAACTGGGACATGCTGCAAGGTGATTAGTGGGGAGATTAGAGGTGAGTAAAAATAGACTATCAGAGGAGGTTATAAGAAGTGAAGAGGCCTCATTTGTAAGGCTCCAGAGGGACCCAAGCAATTACCAAGGTTGGAACTAGGTCAGGACACTCGGAAGGACTGGCCACTGAGGGGTGTCCTGGAGGTCAGCCAGCAGGATGGGGACAAGGAAGGTGACAAGGAGACAATGATCAAGGGTTGGCTCTGGAGCCTTTCTAGGTCAAAGACTTGACTATTTCTTGCAGCTGTCCTAGGTCAATTCTGAACCAGGTCGGGAGAGCAAGAAGTAAGTCAGACAGCCAACTGATGCAGGAAGAGGGCATCTGGGAGGGAAAAGGAAGTCCCTAGTGAGGGCGCACGAGCCAGATCCAGGCTGAGCACTGCTTTCCCAGTGCAGTCACACCTCTTTACTCCCCAGAGCTCGTCACTTCTGAATCTGGTCAGAGGTCTTTACCTTCACTACTTCTCCTCATCTCCATCTGGTTTTCAAGTCTGACAGTGTCTCATGCTAATCCCTGGAATCTGGGAATAAACCCAGACAGAGGACAAAGTCTTAAGGGTTCTGGTACCCACTAAGAAAGCAAGATGCACTCATATTTGTTGGAGAGGATCTTCTAGGAATGAATCTCAGCCATAAGGAATCCAAAAAGGGAAGAGAAAGCAGGAAAGAGGCAAAGGGTTTGAACGGGAGAGAAATGGGGGGTCAGAAATGAGCAGAGAAAATAAAGACAACATACAGAAACACTTCCTGTTTGTGAGGTACCCCTGTCTTTTGGCTGTGAATTATTTTAACACTCCCAGAGATGCACATAGAAATTAGATGTGGTTTCTTCTGTTTGTTTTTTTGAGACAGGATCTCGCTATGTAGCCTAGGCTGGCCTCCAACTCATGGCAATCATTCTGCCTCAGGCTCCCGAGTGCTGGGATTACAGGTGTGTTCTGCCACACCTATCCAGAAATTAAAGGTGTTCTGTCTGTGCTCTATGTCTTTCTCTGTCTCTCTTCCAATGCTTCTTCCATCAGAAAGCCTGGTCTCTCTCAGAAGAGTAGCCTGAATTCCTCTTCCATCTCTCAGGCCGGAGGAAGACAGGCAGTGCTATGGGTTGGATACGGTTTGGGTCGGTCACCCTAAGGGTTCACGTGATTAGAGGTTTAATCCCCACATGGGTAGCATTGAGAAGTGGTGTGGACCCTTAAGAGGTGGGGCCTAGTGGGAGGGCATTAGATCAGCCGGGCATAGGTCTTCCAGAGGCACTGTGGGGTCCCAGTCTCTTTCACTGCTTCCTGGCTTGAGACATAACCAGGTGCTCCAACGTGAGTTTCCCACCCACACCACTCACCACTCACCATGAGGTCTTCACCAGAACTGAGCTGATGGGGGCACCATGCCCTTGAACTTCCAAAGCTGTGAGCTAAATAGACCCCTTTCTCTTTGCAAAGTTGGCTGCTTCAGGTATTTTGTTGTAGTGACATAAATCTGACTAATACAGGTTCCACTGTGGCAGCAGCAACACTGTCCCCAATAATGCTTGTAGAAATGGTCAAGTGAAAGGGAAGATTCAGTGAGGACCAAGGGAGGAACATAAACCACCAAGGGAAAAGAAGTAGAAAAAAGGGTGTGAAGAAGGAAAGTGGAAAAAAGGGTATGAGGAAAGGATCAGGGATCTGGTCAAAGGTGGAGGTGCAGGGCGGTACTCACAGAGGAAGTCAGAGAGCCAGTCGGGCTGGTTGTAGTGGACGATAGCAACGCACAGCGTGTTGAGGGCTACCAGACTGAGCACAGTCCAGTAGAAGGCCTGAGTTTTGACCATGCGGCGGATGTAGAAACGCATCCTCCTCTCCTTTTTGTGAAAAAAAGTTGAGTTCTCCAGTTTGGCACTTTTAATGCTGGCTCGGGCAAAGGGAGACCCTGCCAGGGAAAGGACAGAATGTTAGACTCAGGCTGTTCCCGTGGAGAGAATTCACCAGCATGTGCTGGGCGTGGATTCTGGCTGGGGATCCTTGGTCCTCCCAGCAAGCCCTTTGGCCCAAGGGAAATGTCATGATCCAGAGCTCAGCTCTGCAGAGATGCAGCATAGGAGACAGCAATGTCCTTGAAAATCACAGAATTGAAATAACTAATGAGAGTTTTGGATCGAGAGGCTAATGACTTCCACTGCTGGACCCAATTTTCCATGCCTGTCACTGTGATTTTTTGGTACTGGGGACTGAACCTGAGCTACATCCCCAGCCCTTTTTTTTTTTTTTTTAATTTTGAGAGAGGGTCTTGCTAAGTTCCCCAGGCTGGGCTGAAATTGAGGATTCTCCTGCCTTAGCCTCCCAGAGTCCTGAGAGTATAGGGAAGCACCACTAGGAGGCTCTGACCACTTCTGATGCCTCGGGGTGGGGTTGGGCTCGCACCACAGGATGAGAGGAAGCATTCCTCCATGCATGCTTGGAAGGCCCCCAGGATGAGGTGTGTGATATCAATTGTCCACTTTTGCTTTTCTTGCCTATGTTTTTGGGGTGCTGTCCAAGAAAGCATTGCCTGGACCAATGTCATAGCACTTTTCCCCTATTTCTTTCGTTTTTTGTGTGCATATTTGTTATGTGGAACAGTAGGTTTCAGTTTGGTGTATTCATGCATGCACATAACACTCTGATCATTCTCATCTCCACTTCCCTCCTTCCCTCCCTTACCCTTCCTCTTCTCTAATCATCTCCCTTCTATTTGCATAGCATCTCTCTTTTTTTCACTAGTATATATTTGTAACATAATAGTCACATTTGCTTTGGGGAGTTGGTACATGTATGTATCATATCTTGATCATTTTTGATTGCTTTATCCCTCTCCCTACCCTCCTCCTTCCCCATCATCTCTCTTTAAAACATTTCCCCCCTAGATTCCTCATATGAGAGAAAACATGAGATAGTTGACTTCCTGAATCTAATCTATCTTACTTAACATGGCAGACTCCAGTTATATCCATTTTTCCTGCAAATGACATGACTTTGTTTTTCTTTATGGCTGAATAATATTTAACTGCATCCATCCATCTATCACATTTTTTAATCCATTTACCTGTGAGGGGCACCCAGGCTTAGCAACCATGAATTGTGCTGCAATAAATCTTGTTATGCAGGTAACCCTGTAGTATGTTGACTTTAATTTTTTCAGAAATATACCAAAGAGTGGTATTACTGGGTTGAGTGGTGTTTCTATCTTTAGTTTTCTGAGGATCTCCATGCTGATTTTCACAATAGTTGTACTAATTTACATCCCCACGGTAGTGTAGTAGAGTTCCCTTCCCTGCATGGTTGACATATAAAAAATGTGTATCAATAGACAGGCATGGTGGCTCATGCCTACAATCCCAGCCTCCTTGGAGTCTGAGGCAGGAGGATTGCAAGTTTGAACCCAGCCTGGGCAACTTAGTGATTTACTTAGTAAAACCTGCCTCAAAAAAAAAAAAAAAAAAAAGGACTGGGGATATAGTTCATGGTGAAGGCCCAGGGTTCAGTCTCCAGTAGTGCGTGTGCACACACACACACAAAATGCCCATCAAAATACAGCAAGATAAGCCAGGTGTGGTGGTGCATGCCTGTAATCCCAGTACTGGGGAGGCAGAGTAAAGAGGACTGCTGTGAGTTTGAGAGTGTCCTGGGTTGCATAGGAAGTTCAAGGCCAGCCTGGACTACATAGTGAAACCTCATCCCAAAAAACCAAAAAAACCCCCAAAGCAAAACAACTCAGCAAAATACATTTTTTAAAAATGGAGGCAACCAACATAATACATGGGGCAGATAACTAATCAACTGCACAAAACAGTGATCAAGGGCTGCGATTCTTTTTTCTTTTTTGGTACCAGGGATCGAACTCGGGTCCTTGCGCTTGTGCAGCAGGTGGTGAAACCACTGAGCTAAATCCCCGGCCCTAAACTAAATCTTCCACATCTCTTTTTTTTTTTGTATTGGGGATCGAACTCGGGTCCTTGAGCTTGAGCAGCAGGCGGCGAAACCACTAAGCTACATCCCCGGCCCTGCAATTCTTGACATTCACTCAAAGATGAACAGATGTGCCCAGAAGAGGAAATAGGACTGGTTCATCATTATCAGGAAGAGCATATTTTGGCTAGAAATTAAAGATGTACATGCAAACAAGCTTTAACATATCATCACAAACCGACATTACTGGGAATGGAAATTAAGTTGGTAATACGCAATGGCCCTGGGTGGGTGAAACTGAATGCAGGCATGTTTGGCAGGTTTACAAATGGGTGTCATTCTTTCTGAAACTACGGATGGCTGAGTGAATAGTGAGTTGAAAAGGGGTTAATAACTTTGCTCCTATAATTATCCCTGAGGGAATATGCCCAAAGGGTGAGAGTGTAACTGTCCATCAGTGTGCGCAGCAGTGTTCCTCATAAGGAAGAAACTGGAATCAAGGCCAGCACTGCAACAGAGCCACACGGTGTGGGCCCCCATGTGCCCGCCCGTGGGTGCGGTGTGTGGCATCGCAACAGAAACCAGGTCAGAACTCAGCACTGGAGCTAAAAACTAGGGCTGGTGAAAACAGCAGAACACAATATAATGTGCGCTGTGTATCAGAGCCATATGCAGACGCTATCCTCCCTCCTTCTTATTCTTCCTTTCCTCCCTTTCTACATTCTTCCTTCTCTCCCTCTACTTCCTGCTCTCCTTCAACTTTTCTCCTTCCCCTTTCCTTTCTTCCCTCCCTCCTTCCCTTCTTCTTTCCTCTTCCTCTCTCTACTCTTTCCTTCTTCCCTTCTTTCATTCCTCTATCCTCTTTCTCATCTTTTCTCTCTCTACACTATAGCCACATAATTCCCAAACAGTATAAATCTCTTTTCCCCTCAATCTTATTCCAGTCTTATTTCCTGTTCCTGGATCCTCTTCCATCCACTCTTTTACAATTGGAATTTTAAAAAACTCATCAAACCCCCAAAGAAAACCAAATAGACTCTCACTGTAGAAGGTCAGAAGCAACACCGCCTCCACCCATAAATCATCAGCAAGGAGTGGTGTTATGGCTTCCATAGGAAGAGTTCGCCAGAGCCCGTGTATCAAGGGCTGTGTCCCCAGTGCAGCCACGGTCACAGTGGGGCCTGGAGGGAGAGGTGGCTGGGTCGTTGACAGTGGTGACCTCAATGAATTCATTAGATGAATAGGCTGTGAAGAGGTGGGGTCCAGCTGGAGGAAGCAGGTGACTGGAGTGTGACTTTGGAGGGTATGTCTGGTCCCCAGGCCCTTCCTTTCTGGCTCATTCCCTCTCTGCTTTCTGGCTGCCATGAAGTGAGCACCTGGCTCCTCTATGCCCTTCCGCCATCATGTTCCTGCCTCACCTCAAGCTCACAACTCTAAAACCATGAGCTAAAATAAACCTTTCCTCCTCTGAGATGTTTCTCTCAGGTATTTGTTCACAGCACTAAAAAGCGATCAATATGAGGGGTGAGGAGGAAAAGAACAAGCGGCCCATCCCCTTCAAACTCCAGCCTTTGTTTGCACCAATGGCACCGGTCTCGGCACTGTCTTCATCATTCTCTCTATGGTTCCCATCATGATGAACTTCTACCCAGCCTTCTCTTCTGAGCTAAAAAAATCACTTCCTCCAGGAAACTTCCCTGACCATCCCCACCCTTGCAGAGCTGGCCAAGCCTAGGGTGGTTCCTCTGCAGCTCATTACCCTTGTAGGTTTGTTTGCATAATTCTCTGTAGTGTCCATTTCCAGGGCTGGGCTTCAAGCTGTGGGTAGGGATCCTACCTCTGTCTTGTTCACGTCAGGCACTTAACAGGAGCAAGTCCCACACCAAGATTCCTGAAGGAGAATGGATGGAGCACCCCTAATCTGAAGATTCGAAATCCACAATGCTCCAAAATCTGAAATGTTTTGAGCACTGACAATATGCTACAAGTGGCAAATTCCACACCATGAAACATTGTCTCATGCACAACATTATAAATATATTTTATAGGGCCGGGGATTTAGCTGAGTGGTTCCATGGCCTGCCTCGCAAGCTCAAGGTCCTGAGTTCGATCCCCGGTACCAAAAAAAATTTTTGTATGAAGTTACCTTCAGCTAGGTGTATAGGAAACATAAATGAATTCTGTGTTTAGACTTTGGCCCCATCTCCTTGTGTTAACGAGACAAGATAGCTCATTACATATATGCAGTTCCAAAACCTGAAAAAATTTGAAATCTGAAACACTTTTGGGTCCAAGCATTACAGATAAGGGATTCCCAACCATCACATGTATCAGTCAACACTACTGGGGGCCTATTCTAAATGCTGGCTGGATCTTTCTAATGATATTAGAAGACAGGCACTGTTATTTCCACAATCATGTAATATGCCCCCAGACACACAGGGCGAGAGGCAGAGAGGAGACTCACATCCAGGCAGCCTGGTTCCCCTCGTATCTGGGGTGGTGAGGGTTGGGGAAGGGACTCACCCACAGAGGCAATGTCGGCCAGCTGATCCTCAGCCTCTTCTGGGTTCAGCAAGTCTGTTTTACTCTTCTTTATAGTGGCTCTCCGCAGAGCTCCAACAATGGAAACATGGCAAGAGAAAAAGACATTACCCTTTTTGCAACAGTGATGATACATGGTCACAGTGCATCTTTGACTGTAACCCTCATGACGGTTTGTTGGGAATCCATAGCATGCCCATTTTACAGAAGTGTAAACTGAGGCTCAGGGAGGCAATATCACTTTGCTTAAGGTGTCAAGACAAGAATCTAGACCCGTTCCATTTGACTCCAAAGTCTGGTCTCTCAACTACTACTTTCCCTCTGGTCTACTTTTAAATTCTAAGAAACCTCACTTCCCAGTGATCCCAGGACTTGATACATAATGAGTGACTCACAGAAAAACACTCCACCCTTGATTTGTAGCATAGTAGCTGCGCTGGCTGGAATTGTGAATGTTTTCCCCAAAATATGGAGGCTCACCCTGCAAGGACTCTCCAGGTTACAGTAAGTTCATATAAGTTCCAATAAGGAAATTTAAACACTTCTTGGAGTAATCTCTTCTTACCACTCAAATGAAAGAATTGGGATTCTTTTTCTTTTTGAGATGGGAGTCTCACTATGTTACCCAGGCTGGCTAGCAGGAACCCAGCCAGAATGGATTCTTAATGTTCATCTTACAATCTTCTGGGACAGAATTCCAGTTTCTTTATTTCCTTCGACTCTCCAGGATTTTCAATAAAAAGCCACTGCCTTATCTAACGTTTTTTTCATTCCTTTTGTTCTGTGGTACTGGGGATTAACTCAGGGCCTTCACACTGGACTCCAGCTCCAGCCCTTTTTTTAAAAAAAACTTTTATTTTGAGACAGGGTCTTGCTAAGCTGCTAAGTTGTCCAGGCTGAGCTCCAACCTATGATCCTTCTACCTCAGCCTCCCAGGGTGCTGGCATTACAGGCATGCCCAATCACACCTGGCTCCAATAAGCTTTCTAACATGTGACAAAATAACTTGAGGTAACCAGATGGAGTTCAGATGGTCCTGGACTTGATGATCTTCAACTTATGATGTTTTCAACTCTAAGACTGGTTTCTCAGGATGTAATCCCATTGAAAATCAAGGAGCGTGTGAACTTATGATAGTTCAACTTGTGATTTTTTTGACTTTATAGTGGGTTTGAAGATTAAATGCTTTTCAACTTATGATAATTTCATTTTCTGACAAGTTTACTGGGATGTTACCCCATTGTAAGAGGAGAGCCATCTTGGCCAGGCATAGTGGCACATGCCTATAATCCCAGCACTTGGGAGGCTGAGGCAGGAGGATTGCTTCGAGTTCAAGGCCAACCTGAGCTACATAGTGAGTTCAAGTCCAGCCTGAACTACACAGCGAGACCCTGTCTCAAAAAAATACACACAAAAAGAGGACTATCTGTAGTATTTTTACTGTTAATATTATTATCTTGCAAACACTTTCTTTTTGTCTATCTCTAAATCTGAAGAAACTCGACCTTCAGAGAGCCCTAAGGTGGATACACTGTGACTTTTACAGTCTTCCCCTTGTGACTCTTACAGTCCGCCCCTTGACTCTCTGTAGCAAATTGGACTTACGAGTTTTGGGAAAGTTGGGTTTATGGATACTTTTTTTTTTGGTACCAGGGATCGAACTCAGGTCCCTGCGCTTGCGCAGCAGGCGGTGAAGCCACTGAGCTACATCCCTGGCCTTATGGATACTTTTTAATGCTCCCTTTCCCATATCCAGGTCTCCAGGGGTCAATGACTTTATACTCCAGAGAAAGTAATTCACACTCCTTAGAAAAGTGGCTGGTAATACTGGTTTTGTAACAGACTGAACAGATCCTCAACTCTTCTATTTTCTTCTTCTGCACAGTATTTTCAATCAAGCCATGGTTCTTTCTAGACAAAATTTTTTTTTTGGTATCAGGGATTGAACTTAGAACTCTGTGCTTGCAAGGCAGGCATGGTGCTGCTGAGCTAAATCTCCAGTCCCCTAAATTTTTAACACATGGGACAACAAACCTGAATAATAACCTGGATTCTCAGTGAGATTATTAATATTATTATTTATTTTTTAGTAATGGTGCTGATCCTGTGGTAGGCACAATTTCAGGCACTCTCTCTGGCACAAATAAAGTAATTCTTAGAAACCTTCCAGTGTGGTGGGCACAGAGACCCCCCTTTTCTGTGGTGTCACTTTCTGAGCTTTCAGTTACCCTTGGTCATCTGCAGTCTGATACAGTACATGGAAAATTCTGGAAATAAACAATTCATAAACTTCAGTTAACAGTCTATGCTATAGTTGTTCTACTCTATCATTAGTTATTGTTGTTAATCCTTTGTTGCACCTAATTTATAAATTAAACTTTACCACTGATCTTTCTCCTGTGTATTCTGGGCATGAATTGGACCCTGAACATTCATCCCATGGAAATGCATTAGAACCAAGTCACTTGTTCCCCCAGCCCCAGCTGCTTCCATCTCCCCAGGGACCCGACGCTGAGGTGGGTTCAGAGCAGTTACCATCAAAGGGATGCCTCTGCTCCACGTCGGTCTCATCCTCTGCGAGGATCACCTCTTCTGAGGAGGAAGAATACAGAGTTAAGCTCCCATGTCTGGAGGACTCTCCTGGGACAGGGTCCCTTAGACTGGGAAGACGAGTTCCTTTCCTGATGGTATAACTCAACCAGCCCAAAATGTGCTGCTCAATTGTTCTGGCTTCCAGCCCCATCTTGGTAGCAGTATCAATGGCAGACTGCTATGGCTGGGATGTGGTTGTCACCCAATGTTTCATATGTCGGATGCCATAGTGTGGCAGTGCTGAGAAGTGAGGTGACCTCAAGGAATGGGGCCTAGAGGGAGTCCTTACGTCATTGGGGGCATGTCCTTGGTAGGGATTAAAATAGTTTCCATGGGGCCTCAGAGATTATCTTGCAAGAGCAAGCTGTTACAAGAGTGGACTTGTCCCCAAATCAGCCCTGGCTTCCTGTTTGATGATGTGATCCCTCTTTCTCTCGTAAGTGTTCACACTATGACAGCATAAGGTCCTCACCAGGTTGAGGTAATACAGGCACCATGCCCTTGAGCCTCTAGATCCTCTTTTCTACAAAAAGTTACATGCCTCTGTATCTTGTTATAGTAAGAAAAGATGAACTAATTCACCAACATCATCCCTACCCCACCTTAAACTCAGTACCTCCACCTTAGCCTATAAGCGCCTCTTGATCTAGTCCTTCTCACTTTTCTCTCCTCCTTCTCTTTCTTCTTTCTTCTTTCCTCCTCCTCTCTCCTTTACTCATTTTGTTCCTGCCACACTGGCTTCCTTGCTGTCTTCACTACACTGCTGCCCCACAGCCTTGGCACTTGTGTTTCCTCTATCTGTGACTCCTCCCAGCATGCCCGGAGCATCCATTCCCACTTCCTCCAGGTCTCTGCTCAGACATCACTTTCTCAGACAAGCCTTCCCTAATCACCCTGACTCCATCTGTTCTCTGATTCCTACAGTAAGTCTCGGACTTACGAACAATCAAGTTGTAAACTTTCACAAATATGAACGGACGTCCTATTATGAGCATTTGTAGATGGAAACAAATTGTAGAGGTAGCACATGTCTACCTTACCATTTTTAGGTAACTGTAAAAGTAAAAATAGTTTATTTACAGTATTTTCGTGTGTGTTTGGTTTTTAATGTTTTCACTGTATATTTGATTCAAAGGTGTATATGACTCACTTGGTTGGACTTAGGAACAAATCTGCCTTACGAACATTCTCCCAGAATGGAACTCATTCCTAAGTTGAACTTACTGTGCTTTGCCTTATTTTTCTTCTTGGCATTTGCAGACACAGCATGAAATGTATTTATTTATACTTATTTATTTGTTTTGTCTCTCTCAAGAATGTCAGAGCCCTGTGGGCAGGGAGTTGGTTTATTTTGTTTCTTACCATATTCTCAGGACCTGGAAGAATGCCCGGTACACGGCACGTGCCCCTTAAGCGTTTGCTGGATGGATGAACAAATAAATATGTGCCTACTGTGAGTCAGGAACTGTTCTTCCTAAGTGAGCTAGTCTGGACTATCTTCCTGAAGAGTCAAATAACTCTGTGAGCCCTTCATACTCACAGGTTTCACATCCATGGATTCAACAAACCATGGCTTAAAAATATTTGAAAAAATGCATTTTCATTAAACAGGTGTAAACATTTTTGGTCATTATTCCATACACAACTCAGTAGAGCAACTATGCACACAGCACTTACACTATATTAGGTGCTACAAGTCATCTAGAGATGATTTCAATTCTGTGGGAGGATATGCACAGGTTTTATGAAAATACTACTTCATTTACTATAAGAGACTTGTTATGGCTTGTGTCTAGATGTCCTCCCAAAGCCTCATGTGGTCACGGGTGGGACTTTTTCAGAGGTGCCTGGATCTAGTGTGTGATGCTGGAATTGATACATGGTGCAATGCTAGGCTTAAGGGCACTAGGATTGAAGGTGTGAGTGTTAAGTACCGCCCTCAGTAGTCTGGATGAGATAAAAGGGGGAGAAAGATGCTGATAAAGTCCCTTGTTGCTCTGCTACCTTCTATCTACCATGAACTGTTGCCCCTCTGCCATGTGCTGCCCTGCCTTGGAGCCAGTTGATTATGGACTGAAATCTCTACAAATTGTGAGCTAAATAAACCCTTTCCCCTTTAACTTTGGGTGTTAGATATTTTGTCTCAGCAAGGAGAGAAAGTAACTAAGACAGAATATGGTACCAGAGAAGAGAGGTCATTGCTGTGGCTCTACCTGACCATTTGGCTTAGGAGGTTTTGGAGCTGGCTTGTGGGAGGGCAAAGAGTTAGGAAAGGAGGTGCCAGCTGAAAAAGCAGAGCTGGAATGCCTTAGGCTGTACTTGATGGGAGATTCTAGTCAGACCTCAGAAGACCAGAAGGCGGACAGAAATCCTGCTGGTAAAGACCAGGCTTGGGAGGTTTCTGCTGGGAAGAAGAACTGCATTGGCTTTTGGACTCCAGATAATGTGTGTTATATTTGGGCAGAAAACTGGTCTGCATTTTGCTCATAACCAGGGACTTTGCCTGCAACTAAGATTAAGTATGGTGGACTAATTAATCTGGCAGAAGAAATTTTAAGGCAGTCTAATGTTGAGGCAGTGGCATGGCTGCTGTTGGGGGCTTTTAGACAGATTTACGTTGAGAGTCAAGAGCAAAGAGCCCAGCAGAATGATTTAAAATATTTTGAGTTTGGCCAGAAAGGAAGCTATAGTAAAGTGGTAGACTGCAAAGATGGAGCAGAGGAGATCCTGATTGCTGAGAAAGAACAGGAGAATAGAAAAGATGGCCTGAGGGCATCACAAGACGCAGCAGGACTCCAGCCTTTGCAGCCTCAAAATTACAAAAGTGAAAGACGTTGCTTTGAGAAGAGAGCCCCAGAGTACCATGTTCCAGAATGGTGGCAGCCTAGGGAAGTTGTTCTTCAGGATTTGGTTCACAGGCACTCAACCCCTACAGCCAAGAGGGAAGGAAGCCTGGCTACTGCTCCAGCTGGTGGCAGATCTTGGCATCATCCACGTGGCATTGGTTTTAGGTGCGTGCAGAATGCAAGAGTTGTGGCGCCAGGAAGGCTTCTACCCAGATTTCAGATTTCAGGGCCACCAGGCAGTGTGCTTCTGAGGGGACAGTGTGTGAAGCTGTGAGAGTGAAGCTGAAGGTGCAGTGGACACCCCAGAAATTTGGAGAAGCCAGAAATGTGGATTGTCTGAGGTAAACTACAAGGAGGGAGCAGAGCCAGCCCAAGAAAGAAGCCAGGGGAGCTACAACCACCTGCAGCGCTGTAGGGTGGAGCTACCCAAGCCCTTTGGAGTGCACAGCTTGCCACAGATTGCTGGGGATGCTGGAAGTGGAACTGTGAAATTTAATATTTGCCCTGTTGGATTTTGGCCTTGTTATCTCTCTAAAACTTTTAGAAAGGAAATGTCTGTCTTCCATTGAATGTTGGAAGTGTTTAACTTTCTTTTCATTTGTACAGAGCCTTGAAGCTAGGAATTTACTCAGAGACTTGGGACGTGGACTTTACAGCAATGCTGAAACTGTTAGGACTTGGGCAACTCTTACAGACAGACTAAATGTTTTTTGCATAAAAGGATATGCATGAGTCTTTGGTGGGGGGGCAGGGGCAGAATGTTATGGCTTGTGTTCATTTATTTATTTTGGTACCAGGGACTGAACTCAGGACCTTGTGCTTGCGAGGTAGGCACGTTGCCACTGAGCTAAATCCCCAGCCCTATGGCTTGTGTCTAGATGTCTCCCCAAACCCTCATGAGGTCACGGGTGGGACTTTTTCAGAGGTGGCTGGATCTAGAGTGTGTGATGCTGGAATTGATACATGGTGCAATGCTAGGCTTAAGGGCACTAGGATTGAAGGTGTGAGTGCTAAGTACTGCCCTCAGGGATCGAACTTGGGTCCTTGCGCTTGCGCAGCAGGCGGTGAAACCACTGAGCTAAATCCCCGGCCCTATTCTGGATTCTTGTTGCTAAAATTTGGGACTACCAAGTTAGGTCCTTTTTCTCTCCTTATCATGATCCTCTCCTTAGGCTTCTCCAGACTGCACATGGGACTCTGCTCCACGGCCTGGCATTTCTGCTCCTGAGCCCCAGGATGAAAGGCCCCACCTGCTTTTGAGATCCACTCCATGTATCCATTGAGCTCGCGTTCAATCTGTTGTTGCCGCCTCAGCTTCAGAAAAGCCCGTCGGTTTTCCACCCGTTCTCTTTCTTTGGCAAACTCTCTGTCAAAGCACAAAAAAGACAGGGTCTGCTGCTTTGGAATTTGTAAGAAGTCTCGCATGCGTGTGTGTGTTTGTATCTAGGGGTTCACTGGGGGACTATGGTTTTCAACAGAATCAGTTTTCTTAGAGAAGATGAGACTATTAGAGGGCTGGGTATCTGCCAGTCTCACACTTCCCAACATCTGCAACCAGCTAGAGGAAAAAGGAGCACAAAACTCTGCCATGCCAGCCACTGATGACTACACTCCATTCTTTATCCCTGGCCAAAAATTATTTTCAGCCCTCCTTTAAGTTAGGACAAAAAGGCATCAGCTGTGGACTTCTGTAGCACCCTTACTTCCTCTTTGAAGGCCCTACCTCGTCTTGTTTTTTCTCTTCCTCTTCCTGTTCAGAACATAGGATGTTATCTTGTGAGCACGAAGCAGCCATTTTGAGACCATGCTTTGCCCCTGAGGTTGGGAGCTCCTCGTAAGGATGTCTGAACGGAAAGCTGGAAGAATCTGTGGCTGTTGATAGCATTGTGCAGCCACCACACCAATCCAGACTTCTTAGGTCAAGAAATACAAAGCTTATTTATTTGTTCATTTGTGATACTAGGGATTGAACCCCGGGATTTGTGATACTAGGCAAACACTCTACCACTGAGCTATATCCCCATCCCTAGAGAACCCATTTATAATTAAGCCAAAAATAATTGGGGGATTTGGGGGCAATTTGTGTCAGAAAAATACATTTTTGGTTGTATTCTATGACTAGATTTGGAAAATGAGAGAGAAGGAAACCCACACTATTTTTTTGGTTAAAAAATGTGAATTACAGACAGTAAAGCCCCTAGGAGCTCCCTTCACTGGTTTCCCCTAGCAGTAACAACCTGGGCATCTGTCAACGGCAGGCTAAGGTCAGTTTGGCTGACTCCAAGCAAGGGTCGAGGCCTGATATCTGCCTGACGAATGAACACAAAGTTCTGATGGCTTCTTCCTGGGAAGAAGTTGACCAAGGAGGCGTGGGGTGGAGGGATGCACAGCACAGACTCACCCTGATAGCACACCCAGCACGAGGTTCAGCATAAAAAAGGAGCCGATGATGATGAGGGGGATGAAGTACAACCAGTTCCAAGTGTTCCCTGAGGCATCGTTGCTCTGTGGGTGCAAAGAGGGAAAGCAGGTGAGATTACAGTGGGCTCTGGAGGACCTGACAGGCAGGAGAAGGCAGAGCTTCAGTTCTCCCGAGGTTGTGTTGCAAACTTTCCTATAGAGTCCTGGAGCTCTGGAGTTCCAGAGAGGGAAATGGGAGGGTGCAGCCCAACCGGCAGGGGAAATCCAGAAGTACCATCAGAAGGGAAGAGCTCTGTCTTAGCATGACACGGTCTTCAGAGGACTTGGGAACCAGCACAAAATGTGAGAGGACTTTCCAGAAACAGAAAGAAATAAAAATCTCATTTGACCCAGCTAGTCCCCTTGAAGGTATCTTCCCCAAAGAGTGAAAGATATCATATTACAGTGATCCATGCACACCCATATTTATAGCAGCACACCTCATAATAGCTAAATCGTGGAGGAGGCCTATATCCCCATCGACAGGTGAATGGATAAAGAAAATGTGGTATTTACACACAATGGAGTACTATTCAGGCATAAAGAAGGATAAACTTGAGTCATTTGTAGAAAATAGATGCACCTTGAAACCATAATGCTAAGTGAAATAAATCAGATATTGACGGTTAAATAGCACATGGTTTCTCTTATATAAGAAGCTCAAAGTATAGATGATTTAAAGAGCAAAATAAAAGATGATAGGAAACAGAGAGACTCTGTGGAGATGTGAAGGGTATTTGAGGGTTGGGAGAGATAGGAGAGAAGGAAGCGGACAGAGAGGTAAAAAGGATCAAGATGTGATATGTATCTGTACCAATTCCCCAAGATGAATGCGATTATTATGTACTGCAAACTTGTGCTAATAAAAAAATAAAATAAAACTTCAGACAGTTTCTTTAAAAAGAGGAAGGCAAAACCATACTGGAAAGAAGAAATAAATCCCAGCTTCCCTCCCATCTCCCTATACTGCCAGTCTCCCCCTTAGTGGAGGTGCATGGCCACAGGCTCTCAGCCTAGTGAAGCCACCAAGCCAGACGGTGGCGCTGTGAGCCTTTTTGTGAAGAATCTTCCCCTACATTCCCTGAGGCCTTAATACCAAGCACAAAAAGCTCCCAGAAGAGCCCAGTTCAATTCTCAAAGGGGAATAATTCCATAAATAGAACATTCTGTAAAAGAGAGAACAGGACAGTGCAGTAAGAGGGAACTAAGAGGAGGAGGAGGAGGAAGAGAGAGAGAGAGAGAGAGAGAGAGAGAGAGACACTATAAGAATGATAAAACCAGCAGAACATTATGTGTGATGTTGGTCACAAAATATGGTGTTTAAATTTAAAAAATCATTACAGTAAAAGACACATTGCCATGAATGTCCCTCAAAAGACTCCTCCCTTGCATCGAGCACACATATCCCCATCATTCTTGTCATTTTCTGAAGCAGCTCTAGAAGTTGTTTTGTGGGTGTCATTAGTTGTGTTGTGGCTCTCTTGATGTCCTCAACTGATTCAAAACATTTCTCTTTCATGGTCATTTTGACTTTGGGGAAGATCCAGAAACCATACAGTGCCAGATTCAGAGAATAAGGTGGATGAAAACACACTGTAATGTTTTTATTTGATAGAAATTGCCATGTACATTTTGAATCACCTCAGGACATAAAGGAAGCCATGAAAAGACACTCACAAAAAAGGACTTCCAGAACTTCGGAAAGTGGCAAGAATGATTGGGTAAGTGTGTTCAAAGCAAAGGGGAAATTTTTTGGGGGTGACTGATGGCATTGTACCTTACTGTAATACATTTTTAAACATTCACTGTATTTTTGCTCACACCTTATATATTAATTCACTTAAGTCATCTGCATGATGTCCCTGTGTTATCATCCTGCTCATTTTACAACTGAGAAAACTGGGGCTCAGAAAGAACAAAACCACTAGTCCAGAGTTACAGCGCTGGTCAGCGGTAGACATGAATTTGAGCCAGACGCCCCCCCACCCCACTCCAAGAATTGGACCGCTGAGCATGGGAAGTCTTGGCTCCAGCCACTAGGGGGAGCCTCCCAGGCGGTCCTCAACTGCACCTCCTGCAGAATGCAGAACTCCAAAGCATGGCTTTTAATGCTCTTTTGAAAAAAGAGCACAGGGCTGGGGTGAAGCTCAGTGGTAAGCCCTTGCCTAGCATGTGTGAGGCCCTGGGTTCCATCCTCAGTATTGCAAAAACAAAAAAAGCAGCCCTCAAAAACCCACCTATGATGCTGCAGCTGCCCAAGCTGAAATGAGAACCGACACCCTCCGGTGTTGGTGAGGTTGTGGAGCAGCAGGAACACCTGTAGGCTGCTGACAAGTGGTGATGCTGTGTATCAGTTCTGTGCACTGCTGTGGCGAATAATCCCACACTCGGAGGCTTCCACAGCAGAAACCTATCTCCTCACAGCTCTGGAGGCAGGAAGTCTGAGATGGAGGTATCAGCAGGGCTGGCTCCCTCTGAGGGCTGTGGCTGAGACTCTGTTCCCTGCCTCTCTCAGGCCCTGTGGCTGACTGCCCTCTTGTGCTCCCCGGCTTAGAGATGCAGCACCCCATGCTGATCTCATCTTCTCAGCCTGCTCCCCAAGCATGTCTCTGCCCACGTTTCTCTTTATAAGGACACCAGCCACGCTGGATCAGAGTGCACAGAATGAGGACGTTTTTCTTTTTGCAGAGCTGGGATGGAATCCAGTGCCTTGAACATGCTAGGTAAGTGCTCTACCCAATGAGCTACAACCCTAGACCAATGAATAGGTTCCCCCCCCCCCAATTTTTAACTTTACTAGTACATGTACGCAGTGCATCACATTCCTTGTCGGTACATGTACATAAAGCATCTTAATTATTTTTTCCATCTCCCTCCCCTCTCCCTTCTCCCCACTCCCTCCATCTCTTGGTTCCTTTCCTTTTGCAAATAATCTATCTCCCTATTTCCTATTATCGATCTTTTGGTCTTTATTTATACTTTGGGTTTCTCATAAGAGAAATCATGCAGGGCCAGGGATTTAGCTCAGTGGTTCCTGCACCTGCCTCACAAGCGCAAGGTCCCAAGTTTGATCCCCGGTATCAAAAAATAAACAAAACCAAAGAGAAACCATGCAGTATTTAAGTTTGTGTGTCTAATTTATTTCACTTAACATTATGGTTTCAAGATGCATCCATTTTCCTACAAATGACTCAAGTATCCTTCTTTACAGCTGAGTAGCACTCCATTCTGTGTAAATACCACATTTTCTTCATGGACACATGGGCCACTTCCAAGATTTCCTCTTTTCCCTGAAAATAAGACCTAGCTGAAAAATAATCAGCCTTAAAAATTAGAGATCAAAAACACCAGCCCCGATCAGCCCATCCTTGCCTAACCTGCCATCACTATTCTCTTGCTTGGTGGCTACTCTGTAAGGCAGGCATGTATTGCAAACATGCACCGATAAAAATAAAAATTAAAGAAAAATAACAGAAATAGTTAAGACAGGGCTGAGGTGTGGCCTGGTGGTGAGCACTTGCCTAGCAGGTGTGAGGCTCTGATTCTATCTGCAGTACCACAAAAAAGGGTTAGGATGGTTATTCCATGTTACAGGCATTTTATCATGCAGAAGAGAAAACAGACAAACAAACAAGGGAGCCAGCTTTCAGCACAGACACAGACCACAGATGGAAACTGATTCCCGATCCCAGCCCACACCGTGTTCTGGGAGGCCCTGAAGAGCCTGCTGGGATAGGAAGGGTGAAATCCTGGCAGCTGGCTCTGTGCTGTTCCTTGCTTGCTGCTGTGGCTGCTTTGGTTTCTTGTTCCAATTTCTCCAGGTTAAATATAACCTGAGAGCAAATCTGGGCAGCAAGAAGCAAGAAGCTGGTGGTCAGAGGTTCCCCGGAAGGAAATGGGCAGGGGGCAGGACCAGCCAGGCAGAAGTCATGGTGGCCCCTCCATCTTGGGGCTGCCAGTGAGCCCTGTGCCTGCCCAAGTCCAGGTCCGGATGGTCTACGGGCCTCTGGCAGTGTGACGTGCTGCCCAGCACAGTGTGACAGAAAGAAACTTGGCCCTGTTTAACCCATTTCACCCTCTCAGGAATCCCATGAGGTGGTATGTAGTCATTCCCATCCTCCCAGGTGGGGAAACTGAGGCACATGGGTGAAAAAAGTAGGTCCACTGCCCTGCTGTGATCTGCATGGAATCTCCCTGCAAAATATGCAGAAGTCCTGCCAGGCACACACCACCCTCTAAAAGAGCAGCATGTCTATATTTGGTGGCCCATGCCTGTAATCCCAGCATTGGGAGGCTAAGGCAGGAGGATCACTGTGAGTTTAAGGCCAGCCTGGGCTACACAGTAAGTTCAAAGCCAGCCTGGACTACACAGTGAGACCTTGTCCAAAAAACCAATAAAAAGTTGAATCCCTAAGCCCAGGTACCTGTGAAGAGCAGGGGTCATCTGATTAAGAAGGCCCTACCACAGGACCTTTGCATAGCTGTCCCCCTGCCTTGAGTCTTCCCTTAGATTGTTACATGGTTCTTTCCTCACCTGCTTTAGGTCTTTGCTCCTTCTTAGGAAAGCCTCCCCAGATGCTCTTTTATAGTCCCACCCTTTAGCTTTGATCCTCTTTTTCCTGTTTTTATTGTTATTTTTTTGTCCTCGGCACTTCATTACCTAGAATATACTTTACTTATTTCTCTTGTTCTGTTTCTGCAGCTGGATTATCAGTTCTACAAGGGCCAGGGGCTTTGGCCTTTCTGTTTCCTATTGTATTCCCAGCCCCTGGCACAATGTTTGGTACATAACTGGTGATCCACAAATGTTTGTTGAATGACTGAATAAGAGGTAGGTCTGAGTTTCCAGCATAGCCTAGCTCCCAAGTGAGCTGCCCTGTGCACTTCCTTGCCTAGGCCTGGGGCTCAGCTGCTTGATGTTAGAGATGCTTTTCCCGTTGTGAACTTAATTCCACACTCCAGATTTAGCAACCCACAGGGAAGATAGTGGCAGAGGCTTGGGGTAGGTTTGGACTAGGGGAGGGAAGTGGCCCAGTTTTGCATCGTGATTTTTAGGCACCAGTGCAGGGTGTGGCCCTCTCACCTTGGTTCTCAGTGCCTGTGGGGGTTCAGGTTAAGGGCAGGTGTGTGCCGAGCCTGGGTTCCAGGAGGAGCCTGGGGAGAGAGCTCACTTGCAAAGCCCACTCCCCCACCAGGAAGCCTGTCACCCTCTCCAGCCAGACCCAGGGGGATGCAATTCTGCTTGGTCTGTCCTCCAGTGCTTCTGGCACCAGGGCAAGCCAGCCTGTCCCGGTCTCTGAGTGGCCAGCTGAGGACCCAGGACAAGTGTGGCCAATGAGGGGTGAGTGGGATGACAGTGTTTTCGGAGGTGGCTGCTTTATACTGAGGTCCCAAGTGACTGCTGCACTCAGCACGTCCCCTTCTGGCCCCGGGCACTAGTGTGAGCAGGAGTACATACGCTGACAAAGCCATGGGGGCTTTGTTACTGCTGTGGGATCTAGCTGCCTGACTGATATACACCCTGCCATTTCCATGGCTTGCTCCTCTACTTTTTGGTTTTTCTCAAACTACACCTCCTTAATAAACTTTATATGAGTCTCATGAGGTAGGTGAGGAAAAGAGTTTCTCCTGTATTACTGATGGGAAAAATGGACACCCGTCTGGAAAGGTCAAGTTCAAGATCACAGTGCACCAGGTCTTTCACTCTCTGAGCCTCTGCCTTGATGACTTAGTTACTTTTCACACTGCTGAGACAAAATACCCAACACCTGAAGTGAAAGGATGACAGGTTTACTTAGGCTCACAGTTTGTAGAGGTTTCAGTCCATAACAGGCTGGCTCCAAGGAAGGGTGGTGTGGCAGAGGGGCGTCACAGTGGAGAAATAGTTCATGGCAGGTGGAAGGCAGCAAGCAAGCAACAAGAGACAAGCCATGGCCACGGCAGCTCTCTCTGTCCCTTGTATCCAGGCTGCCTGCCTATAGGGTGGGTAACACTCACACCCTTAATCCTAGCATGCATCATGAATCAATCCAAGCATCACACACTAGATCCAGCCACCACTGAAAAGCGCCACCGATGATCACATGAGGCTTTAGGGAGACATCTAGGCACAACACTTGACCACAACACTCGACCTTTCCTTTGCCCTCCTGACCCCCCGTATTGGGGATGGAGGCCAAGACCTTCACACTGAGTCACATCCTCATCTCCTTTTATTTTTAAAATAAATTTTATTTTATTTTATCCCCCACCCCCAATCCCTCTCATCATCTCCTTTTTAAAAATATTCTTGAGGGCCAGGGATTTAGCTCAGTGGTTCTGCCACCTGCCTCGCAAGTGTAAGGTCCCAAGTTCCATCCCTGGTACCAAAAAATATATTTTTTTGAGACAAAGTCTCAATAAGTCAGTAATCTGTCCAGGTTGGACTTGAATTTGGGATTCTCCTGCCTCAGCCTCCCAGAGGTTTGGGATTACAGATGTGCCCACCATGCCTGTGTTCCCCTTGGCTTGACTGATTCTTTCTCACTCAGCCTTGCTCCCCTGGTGTCCCCCTCAGAGAAGAGCTCTGGGAAAAAGATTTGTCCCTTCCCACAGCCCAGCCAGACATCCCTTCACCAGCACCTTTCACTCTCTGAATCACCTTGTCAATGTATTTTAAGATCACACGAAGATCAGTTCCCAGGGGTAGGCATTTTTTCTGTCTTGGTCCTCAGTGCCCAGAACAAGAACTGCCATGTAGTAGGTGCTCACTAAGCACATAGTAGGTACACATTAAGCATTAGTTAAATGGTGATCACACATAATCTTGAGATCTGCTTGTGGATTGTTTAAATGATATTAACAACAAAAAATGGATTTATCTTGATAAATTTGATATTTTGATATATTTGATAGGTTAATTTTGGTAAAAATTAACAACAAGAAACAAACAGGGTGTGGACAGCACGGCTAGGGCCAGACCTAGCATCCTGGGGAATGACCCACTGATTCTTTCCTCTTTCACCCTTCACTGCACTTTTGTAGTATTTTGTGTTTATCACAATAGGCCCATGGGAGCCTCGGGGTGAGGGAGGCACTGATTCATCCTGTTATCACTGTGCCTACTGTGGCTCCTGGCACTGAAGTGGCCTGAGATAAATACTCAGCAAGCCAGCTAAAGGCTGAATCCCAGCCAATACCTTCAGTGCCTTTTATTTTATGGTTTATTTTTCTCTATTTTTTAAAAAAAGCATGGCTCATTCAGAAAAAAGTACAGTGGATTAATAAAGAAATAAATAAAGAAAATACTCTCAGTTCAAGAGAACACCTGACTCCCCAGTAAATGAGGAAAAAGTGAGGTGACTGCAGAAAAGCTAGAGCCCAACAGTGGACTGAGGGTGGCCGTGTGTCCCGGTTTATACCTGTGACAGATCACAGCTTTGCTGTTAATTATTCTTTGAGTCCTCTTTCCCCCATTCACTCTCAAAACTGCACCGGTTGGATAGTAAACTGTCTGGGCTCCCTGCCTGTGGAATCTCCTGGCATCTCCCTGGCCTTGCCAGCTCACTTGTCCACCCTCACTCACCCTCCACAATCCCTGGGCAGCCTCAATGCTCCTCACAGCATCAGGACACCCTGCCTCATGTGCCACCCACTTGGGCTGGCCTTCCCTGAGCTTCCCATGTGGCTCCCCTCACCTCCTTCAGAGCTTGTCAGGGTTACTGCATCCTCTTCCCTGGATAATCCATGAGCCACTGACTGCTTTTTTCTTCTTAGCTCTCACCATCATCTAACACCATCTCTAATGCCGAGGCCAACAAACTCCAGCCCACTGACTAGCCACCTGTTCTGGTAAACTGAAGTCTGATAGGCACACAGTCGATTACTCACATGTTTTTTCTATAGTTGCTTTGCCCTGTAACAGGTGACTGAGTAGTTGGCACAGAGTTTGTATGGCCCATCCAAAGCTTAAAATAGTTAATGTTTACTATTTGCCCTTTATTGCCCAGATCACCTGGTTTCCCCACTAATACATCAACTTCTTGGTCCTGGAAGTGACTGAATATAGCAGACACTGAGAGTGTAGCTGTATACAGTAGGCATTCAATGAATTATTGTTGGATGAATGAGGGATGACAGTCCCCTCAAGTCAACTGTTTTGATATTGGACAAGATAGATATCTATGAACGAGAGAAGGCTACAGCCAAAGATGATTTCCAATTGTTAGTGACTATTTGCCAACAAATATGCATTTGTGAAAATCAGCTAAGCATGGTTTTCCTGTTTTCACACTGATAATAACCAAAGGAAAGAAATAGAGAGTAAAGGAAACTCACAGAGAAAAGCACAGAGAGGGAAGGAGAGAAAGAAGAAAGGAGAAAGAAGGAAGAAAAGGAGAAGGTGGAAGTAGAAGAAGAGGAGGAGGAGGGGGAGGAAGAGGGAGAGGCAGAGACAGAAAGAGAGAGGGAGGGAGAGACAGAGAGTGTAATCAATAGCGCCCAGTGCTGGGTTTGAATCCTGACTTTAACACTACTCTCTAGGGGATCTCAGCAGGTCACTTCACCCCTGTGAGCCCCAGTTTCCCGAGGAAAACATCTAAAACAACTCCTCTCACAAGGTTGGTTTTTGGGTCACTATTGACATTTGGGCTGATTGTGGGAGGGGCTGAGCCAGACACAGACTGTGAGAATTCCAGTTACCTGCTACACTAACCACCTGCAAGAATTCTAGTTACCTGCTAAACTATCACCTTTGGGACTTCAAGCTACCTGCTAAACTATCACCTCCTTGGGATTCCTATTCACAGCACCTGCTCAGATTACTTGTGAGAGTCTCTCAGTTTCAGATGGGGGTGGGGTATTCTTGGGGGCCTGAGGATAGAATTCACTAAGGAACATGGATTTGTATAGAAAATGGTGACTCATTTACATTTCCTCATTTTTACCAGAAGTGGGATATTTTCTTCCATTATGAAAAAAGGCAGCAAGTGCCAGCAGCATGGGAAGAACCAGAAATACCACCACCAACAAAAAACATACATAATGTAGAGATATCGTGCAAACCTTTTTAAAGTTAACACTGCCATGAAATTATAAGACTTATTTGACCTGTCATTAGGTCTGGTTGTCAGTGTGTTATAAAACAGCACATCCTTTGAACTACATAATAAATCTTTTTTTTCCCTTTGTAGTACTAGGAATTGAACCCAAGGAGTGCTGAACTTTATCTCTAGCCCTTTAAATATTTTTAAAATTTTGAGACAACATCTCTTTTGTTAAATTTCCCAGGCTGGCCTTGAACTTGTGATCTTCCTGTCTCAGCCTCCCTAGTACCTGAGATTATAGGTATGTACCACCATACCCAGTACTAATCTGTTTGTATTTTTTAATATTTTGATAACAATTGCAATTTGGGTTCCTCTTTTTTCTCATGTCTTTTATTTAGACCTTTAAAAGCATGGGACAACATGTTAAGAACCTGTGAGATAGACTCTTCCATTTCTAATCTTACATCTTTTTTTTTTTGTGGTAACAGATGAATTCTAATTCTAGCACCTGAAGCTATATAAGGTGAGTGTTATAAACTTCATGGGACTGTTGTACACATTCAATAAAGTGACAACTATGCGATACCACTTAGTATCTCATCATCAGAAATATACTTTTGATTTATTTAAACACAATCCACACAATTAAAAACAAAATCAGAAACCATCATACAATTATACTAAATTGTCAATCAAAGGTTTTACACATAATACTTGACATAGCAGTCAATACCTAGTGGGGGGTCCTGACAGCAATGCAGTCTTGTCCTGACGCTCTCTACTGGGAAGATTTCTCGAGTAGGGCCATGACTGGCTGAAGGTGGACACAACCAGGACCAGATTGGCAAAACAGGAATTTTGGTTTTTTTGGTACCAGGGATCAAACTCAGGTCCTTCCTCTTGTGAGGCAGGTGCCTGAACCACTGAGCTACATCCCTGGCCCCTAATCTTACATCTTTTCTACCCCAGACTTTGGAGAGTATTTAAAGAAATTGTTCCTTGAAAAAGCAAACCTCTTTTATGCACTCTCTCTCTCCCTCCCTCCCTCCCTCCCTCCTTCTTCTCTCTTCCCCCTCTCTCTTTTCTCCTTTCCCATATCTGTTTCCCTGGGACAGCTCAGGTCAGAGAGAAAAGGAAATCACAAGGGTCTCACCCTGGTACTGCCATTCCCTGGCTGGGTGACTTCAAGCTGGCCACTCAATCTTTCTGAATCTTATCTATGACATAGGGACTAATACTCTCTTCCTCACAAATTTTTTTTTTTAAATTCTGCTGTCCTGGAAATTGAACCTTGGGGAAACTACCACTGAGCTGCATCTCCAGCCCTTTTAATTTTTTATTTTGAGACAGGGTCTCACTATGTTGCCCAGGCTGGCCTTGTGATCTTCCTGCCTTGGCCTCCCAAGTAGCTGTGATTACAGGCATGTGCTACACCTTGCTCCCTTACAAGTCTTTTAAAAAATGAAATTCTGGCTGGGGATGTAGCTCAGTGGGAAGGCCCTGGGTTTAATTTCAAGTACTGCATGACCAACCAACCAACCCACCCCTTTATCTTCATAGCTCCTCAGCTTTTCCATCAGTGGTCCTTTTCTGTTCTGGCTCCCACACATTGCACTTGGTGGCTGCGTCTCTTTAGCATCCTCTGCACTTGGACACTTTCTCATCTTCTTTGTATATCAAGACCTTGACTGCCTCACAGAGGGCTGCCAGGTATCCAGCACAGTGTCCTCTCATCTGGATTTGTCTGATGCCTTGCTTGTGACTCAACTGGGGTTATGAGTTTTTGGGAAGAAGAGGGAGAGTGACTTCCTTGTCATCAAATCCAGGGCCTTGTGACACCCACATTGATGGGGATGCTAAGCTCCATCACTTTGTCTATCAGCTTTTCCCTTTTCTTTACTCTTTGGAAGGGATAGATTCCATCTCTTTGGACAGTGTGTGTGTGCGTGTGTGTGTGTGTGCGCGCGCGCGCGTGCGCGTGTGTGTACATGTGCTATGGTTTGGATAAGGTTTTGGGGACCCCAAGAGGTCCATGTTATCAGGGTTGGTCATCAGGTAGGTGGTATTGGAAGGTGATGAGGAAGAGTGGAATCTAGGGGAGGAAGTCAGATCATTGTGGGTGTGGGCTCAGAAGGGATTCCAGTGGTCCCGGGTAATTATGGAGGGAGCCAGCCTAGGCCTCCCTGTCCCTGCTTCTTGGATGGGAATGTAACCATTGGCTCTGACACATGCCCCCACCACACCACCTGCCATGGGCTCTCACCAGAACTGGGCCAGTGCAGACGTCATGCCCTGGAGCCTCCAACTGAGCTAAAGAAACCTCTTTTTCTGCCATAAGTAGCCTCTGTTAAGTATTTTGTTATAATGAAGAAAAGTGACAAATACAGGGTGGTTGTTTATATATATTAAATGGAATTCTTCCACAAGGGGGATTTGCCCCTTCTTTTATTGTGTGTATTTCATAATAATAAAAATGATAATTATTGCCATATCAATGTATCAATGATTAATTTATTTCAGCATGAACTCTTCACATGGGTTACGTAAGGTAAGATTGTCCAGAATGCTGGATGCCCATGAACTGATTGTTTTCCCCTTTCCTCCTTCCTCTCTGTCTTCCCATCTAGGAATGACCAAAAATCCATTTTTTAATGCCTCAAGGTTTAGCAAGACAAGTTTAAACATTTTCTATATTATAAAAATAAACTGTGTTGCATGCTTGTAATTCCAGCACTTGGAAAGCTGAGGCAGGAGGATCACAAGTTCGAGGCTAGCCTGGGCTCCCTAGGGAGACTGTCTCAAAAACAAACAAAATCCAAGCCAGGTGTGGTGGCACATTTCTGTAATCCCAGCACTTGAGAGGCTGAGGCAAGAGGATCACAATTTGGAGGGCACCTTTGGCTACATAGTGAGTTCAAGGCCCACCTGGACTACTAGTGAGATCCTGTCTCAAAAACAAAAACAAAAAACCAAAACCCCAAAACAAACGAAAGCAAAGCAGAAGTAAGTTACGTTTATTGTAGAAAAACTTGAAAAGACAGAGAAGTATGGGGAAAATAAAGGTTTCCAAATCCCAACACCTGAGGGCCACCTGGATAGAGTCTTCTAGATTTTGGTTCTTTACTTATATATTATGTGTATTTATGCCCTTTCAATCACAAAGTTTCCCTTGCCTCAATGCCTTTTTAAAAATTAATCTCCTCACTCATTACGTGGGTGAATGGATCTCCGAGTCCTTAATATTCTCCAATAGGTGACTTTTAACGACACCATAACGTCCCCTCATGTGGAGGGGACATAAGGTGTTTAACCATTTCCCTATTGCCAGGCTTTTCACTGCTTCGAGTTTTGTCCTAGTTTTATAAATAACTCCAGAATGCACATCCTGATTTAAAACTTCCACAGTGTCCTGATGAGTTGGGACCAGGATTTCTTCAAAAGGCATTTTAACAGGAAGCCAAGAAAGGAAGGAAGAAACAAATTGAAAACCTGGAAGGAGACCAAGCAGCCGTGTGGATGAGCTGCCACCATCCTCAGGTGGAAACGCTCTCTCCCCAACACCTGCCTGGCTCCCTTTTTCTCTGCTCAAATGTCACTGCCTCCAGAGCCCTCCCTGTCTGATTTAGAATTGCCCCTGTCACCTGACCCTGTTCTACAGTGCTGTTCCAGCCCACAGCACGCAGCTGCTCACTGCCCCTCGCCCACCTTCTGGCATAATTTATTATTTATCATCTCTACTGTGTCTGTGTTTTGCCTACCAAGGTGGGCATTTTAGTCTCTTTTCTTCCCTGAGTACTGGGGATTGAACTGAGGACCTTCACCCGGGGCTCCATCTTCGGTCCTTTAAAAACTTTTTAATTTTAAGACAGGGTCTTGCTAAATTGCTAAGTTGCCCAAATTACAATCCTCCTGCCTCAGCCTCCTGAGTAGCTGGGATGACAGGTGCGTGCCACCACACTCTGCCACATTTCTGTTGTTTTGAGGCCCCTCGTTTGTGGTACTCTGTTACAGCAGTCCCTGGAATGAATATAATAGTGACCACAGGAAACGCCACAGAAGGAGGAAGGTGGCAATTGGAAGGTGTGACAGTGAGCCGGTTCCAATGTGGGCATCAGGAGGGTGATCCCTTGGGGGTCCCGGAGATGCAGGGCACAGTCCCCAGGGGGTAGCTGATCCACCAGCCCTGCAGGCAGTGGTGGGGCTGGTCCAGGCCCCAGAAAGCACAGAGAGGGCAGAGGGTGTCTGGAAGAACCTGTACCCCCAGAAGCCCCAGGGTTCTCCAAGAAACCCTCTGCGTGTTTGGGGCCGAGCATTCTCTGGGGTGTGGCCGGGTCTGTGTTGAGGGCATGGAGCAGCACCCTTGGCCTCCACCCACCAGGTGGCAGTAGTGTCCACCTCCTCAACCAGTTGTGAGGACCTAAAAAGTCTGCAGTTGCGGGTATGGGTATGCACGCCTCTTCTCCCAGAACTCTGGGAGGCTGAGGCAGGGGGATCACAAGATTAAGCCCAGCCTGGGCAATTTAGACTGCCTCAAAATGAAAAAAAATGGCCAGGGATATAGCTCAGTGTGAAGGTCCTGGGTTCAATCCCTAGTATAACAAAACAAAACAAAACAAAACAAACTGCAGACATGGCCAGCTGCCCCGCAGTGGGGCAGAAATGACCCCTGGTGAGAAGCTTTGCCTGAGATTCACATGACACCAAAATCACCATTTGGACTCCTATCTCGAGGACAATGCTGGGACAAGAGGGCCTGGGAAATCCTGGCAGTCCACATGGAATTAATGACAGCTGCTGCAGGGTTGGGTCGGGAAGCAATGGAGACCCTCAGCTCATGGTGATGAAAACCCAGGGCCAGGCCCCGCCTCAAGGCCTGTGTGTCCACCTTACTCAGTCCCCGTGCCCTGGGACGTGAGATCGTGCTTCTCCCCATTCTGCACTTAGAGAAGCCAAGGCTAGCTTTGGCCAACTGGGTGTAACCCTTGGCCCAGGCTACCTTCAGAACACCACGTTCCTTCCCTATATCATTTACGTCTATTGATAAGTTATCACAATAACCACAGACATCTAAGTTGTCTAGGGTACACACAGTGGTCTTGAGACGAAGTGATTTGTGAAGTGCCTGACATGCCCAACTGTCCATGGTGGTTCTTTTTGCTGCCCACTCCCAAGCTGCACCCTAAAATCGGCGACTGATCAAAAGGATGGGTTCTTGCAATCTGCCTCCACTCCCAAGGTGGGAAATCCCTTAAGGGGCAGGCCCTGAGGCCTGAGGGAGAGTTCAGCCAGTCATTGCTTCCTCAGAGGCCACATCCTGGCCCAAGGGAGCAAAACGCAAGCTGGAAGTTTCATCCCTAGAGTGGGTGGAGAGGAGGGAGAGTGAGGGTGCTGTGCAGAGTGCAGGGGGGGTTGAAATCCATGTCCCTAAATCCCTAGCAAAACTGCAAATGCTTTCCCACACAGCTGTGCCGGTGTTTTCTGGTCTTTGAGTTCCTGATGACGGTCATTCTTTCTGAAGGAGAATCTAGTGTTTTGATTTGCTAGGACACTTTCTACACTGTTGCTGGGAGTATCAACTGGTACAACCACTATAGAAATCAGTATGGAGAAAATAATTTAAAGAGCAAAACAAAAGACAGATGATAGGAAACAGGGAGGTTGACTGTTGAGATGGGAAGTGGATCTGGGGATGGAGGAAGATTGAAGGAGGAGAAGGGAAAGAGAAGTAAGAAGGATTGAGATGTCATATGTATATGCAAGTCCTCAACACAAATTATTATGTATTGCAAATGTATACTAATAAAAATAAACTAAAAACAGTTACAAATGCATTTACTCTTTGCACAGGGTAAATTTACTCTTTGCACTTCTAGAAATAAACACCTCACTCCAGCTATCTCTGCAGAAACAGGAGAAAGCACAGTGCAACACTGCGCACAGCAGCATGGTTTTCGATACCAGTGGCCGGGAAGGCACCCCAATGTTTCCCTCAGGGCCTGGGGTACACGAACCCCAAGAAGATATACAGTGGAGTATGATGTTTCCATGACAAAGCATGAGAAAACTGCCCATGTCCCGTGATGGAGAGAGCGCTAAACCATGTTGTTAGCACAGCAACAAAATCCCAGACTTGGAAGGCACATATAGGGTGGGACTGGTGTGAGGGAGCAGGCGGAGGCTATTCCCAAGTCTTCTGTATCTGTGGGTCATTGAACTGAACATGTCTAGACTGTTTTCTCACCATGATTCCCTAAACACCACCCTAAGCAGCTACTTCCACAGCATGTGACTGCGTCAGGTATTACAATCACCTACAGATGACTTAAACAACACAGGAAGATTTGCAAAGACAAACATCATGGTTTCTCCCTGATACGTGGAATCTAAAAAAGATAACATGAAAGGAGGAGACAATCATTAGATGAGAGGAAGGGAATAAGCGGGAAGGAGGGGGTAGAGGTCAGGTAATGGGGGGGACAGATGCGATAAAGTGTATTAGGCACATTGAGCCCTGCAATGTGAAGTGGGGGAAGGGCGGAGCAAGTGGGGCCGTGGATGGGGAGATGGTCAAAGTGTGTTATGTGGGTGCACAGATCGACCAAATGGCAGCCCACTCATCTGGGTAACCAGCTTGCACTAGTATGAAAGATGGGATGGAGGCTGAGGCAGGAGGATTGCAAGTTCCAGCCCACTTAGGGAATAATAAGTTAGCAAGGCCCCATCAGGGGTCAATCAACAGTACTGCGGGGGCGGGGGGAGAACAGAGGAGAATGTGCATATGTTCTATGCAAACACAGCACTGCTTTACATAAGACTCGAGCCTTTGTGGGTTTTGGTGAGTGGGGGACCTGTGAACAGTCCCCTGTGGATACCGACGGACAACTGTATTTGCATAAATAAATGATGGAGGGTTTGCCCAGGAGCAAATGAGATTGTGAAAAAAAGGGGCAGGGACAGCACAGGGGCACAGGGGTAGGGACAAGCAGACAGAGGCTGCATCCTGAGTGCAGACATCCAGAAGCTACTGAACAGAACGTGCTTTATAAGCACCCCCTTTCCGAGTGCACCTTCTGACCACTGGGAAGGTCGGGGTGAGCTCAGTCTTGCCTTGGGCTGCCTGCCCACCCTCTCCACCTGTCCCTGCAGCACCATCCCTGCAGACCCGCAGACAGCCCAGCCCCAACTTAGCTGTGTGGAGCCCCCACCCCAGCCATGGCCTCGCTGGGGAATAAACAGATCCAAGGGAGAACCACAGGGAAGTGCAGAGCTCGGGATTGGACATGAGATCCCAGCTCCTGGAACTTTTTTGTATGTGTGCCAGGATCGAACTCAGGACCTTGCACTTGCCAGGCAGGTGGCGGAACCACTGAGCTAAATCTCCGGCCCCATGGAACTTTTGACTACAGACGCGTCCCTCAGTCCAGGGACTTTACCCTTATGGGACCATCCAGAGCACAAAGATCTCTCTCTTATCTGTGCTGGGTTTGGTCTTGCACCATCTTTAGGGATAGAAAATAACATTCAGACATTTGCACAATGAGCAATCCCACAGCGAGTGGCCCGGCGCTCCTTCCCCAGGGGTAGAGCCGCTGTGAGCCCCTACCCACTTCCGGGCATCCTGCCCATCCAGGCGGCACTCACATTGTAGAGGAGATCAGTCCAGCCTTCCATGGTGATGCACTGAAAGACGGTCAGCACGGCGAACAGGATGTTGTCGAACTGAGTGATCCCGTTGTTGGGCCCTTCCCAGTACGGCTGGCATTTGGTCCCGTTGGGACAGGTGCGGGCGGGTTCCTCTGTCCCGCATGGAGCTGGGGACTCACCCTGGATGTCATCTATGAAAGGGAAGGGGAGAGAAGTCAGCAGAAGCAGCTGAGAAACAGGGTCTCATGAGGACCTAATGCTGGTGGAAAAAGATGGCTACTGGGATCAGTTTATCCATCTTTCTTTTAAAAAAATATTTATTTGAGACAGTATCTTACTATGTAGTTCAGGCTGGTCTTGAACTCACTATGTAGCCCAGGCTGGCCTCGAACTTGTGGTGATCCTCCTGCCTCAGCCTCCTGAGTGTTGGGACTACAGGTGTGGGCCACCACGCCTGCACTTACTTATTTTTGAGACAGGGTCTTGCTATGTAATTCAGGCTGGCCCTGAACTCATGGAGATCCTCCTGCCTCATCCTCCCCAGTGCTGAGATCACACGTGTACACCACTACACCTGGCTTTTTTTTCTTTTTCATGACCAATGTCTGCTTTTGTTGATCTATTCATTGTTTTCTACTTTGATCATTTCTTCCCTAGGCTTGTCTTGTTTTCTGTGGGCTTGTTGTGCTGTTCTTTTTCTTAAACTGCTGAGATGAATTAATTTGAAGGCTATAAATTGCCTATGAAGTGCAGTTTTAGCTGCCTCTCACATATGTCTCAGGTGTCATTAACATTTTTACTATTGCTTCTTTGACCCACGAGAAATGTTTCTTTTTTAAGAAACTTGCCGTATCTATATATAAGGCGCTGGGGAGGGAGAGACAAAGAACCATGAATTCCTCTGTACACATCACCAATTTCAACACTGAGGAGCCCTGAGCCAATCTCAGCCATATCCCTTCTGCACACTTTGCCTCAACCACTAGAATTTTCTTCTTCTTCTTTTTGTGGAGACAGAGTCTTGCTAAGTCACTAAGTTGCAATCCTCCTGCCTCAGCCTCCCAAACTACTGGGATGGGACACTCGGCCTGCAACATCACATCCGGCTTCATTAGAATTTTTTTTTTTTATGGTACCGGGGATCGAACTCGGGTCCTTGTGCTTGCGCAGCAGGCGGCGAAACCACTGAGCTAAATCCCTGACCCAGCTTCATTAGAATTTTAATGTGACTCAAAGAGGGCGCATCCCTTCATCCACACCCAGGACCCGTGGCTCTCGGGTTCCAAATGCTCTCGGCGCCTTCTTTCTGTCACTGCTCCCAGTCTCCTTGCACTGTGGGCAGAAACATGCTTTGCATTTTCCCTTCTTTGATCTCCGAGGGGAGGAGCTGGAGGTCCGCAAGGCAGCCACTGGGGCAAGTTCACCAACTGAGCCTGTGATTCTCCTCCAGCCTCACTTCCTGACTTGCGCAGCACTCGGGGAGCTGTTCCGGGGCCGGGGCGGGGCCTACCAGCACACCCAGCCCCTACCCTTGCCCAAGGCTCAGGGACCAGAGCCTTCTCAAACAGCAGAAGGCAGGTTGTGCAAATGCCAGGAGAGAGCAACGTGCCAGTGGACACCTCTTTTGCTGGGACCCAAAGCCAGCTTCCTGGAGAGGCAGCAGCCGGGCTGGCCGTGAAAGGTCAGGTCCCAGGCCAAGGTGTTGGTGGGCAGGGGAGCCGGGCACCGAGCTCTCACAGCCCAGGAGGGGCCTGCTGGGCCTGAGTCCCAGACTGCAGAGGGCTCTGCACAGTGAATGACCTTTTCTTTTCTCTTTTTTTTCTATCTTTCCTTTTTTCCCCTTCCTTTTCCTTCCCTTCCTCCTTCCCTTTCTTCCTCTTCACAGTAGCGAGAACTGAACCTAAGACTTTTGCACTGAGCTCACCCCCAGCCTTTATTATTATTTTGAGACAGGGTCTCCCTAAGTCATCAAAGTTGCCCAGGTTGGGCTCCAACTTCTGATCCCCCTGCCTCAGCCTCCCACAGTGCTGGGATGACAGGCCTAGGCCATTACACTGGCTCTTAGCGACACTTTGGAAAGTTTAAAACAGAAAAGACAAAAACAAGAGTGACATGTCCAACAAGACAACAAACTGCTGAATGTGAAAATCAAGCTTCCTACTCAGCAAAAGTATATCTCAACGTATGTGCGAGAGACTTAATGCCAATTCCCAAACTCAACTGGAGAGGGAGACCCAGCCGGAAGGAGTCTTGCTTGTCTGAGGCCCTAGCCCACCCTGGGTTTGGACTGCTGGAAGCGCCTTCCCCATGGACAGTGGGATTCCGCTGACACACACAGGTGGGACACAAAACACGGGGCTCAGAGCAGGCCAAGAAGTAATACACGCTCCTGTTATGACGCTGTTGACTGCAAGGCTGCTCTGTCTGGAACCTTCTGTCTTCATCTGGGTCCGATCTGACTCTGCCCCTGTGTCTGTGTAGCAGTTCTGTGTGGGCCAGTTACTCCAAGTCTCCCTGTCCTCAGGCCCCCGGCAGCCCAGACCAGGTCCTATTTGGGGGTGGGGTGCGGATTCCAGATAGCTGCCAGGGAGGCAGGCAGGGGGTCTCCTTCTTCCAAGGCTGGAGGCTCCTGAGAACAGGAAGCTTCCTACTTGTCTTGGCGTTGCTCAGCTGTTTAGGACGGCGCTGGGTGCACAGGAACTGGGCCTCAATGCCAAGGAGTAAAGCTGAGAACAGAGCTATCTTTAGCCGCCAGGCCCAGCGGTGTTTTCGACTGACGCCTGACGCTGGCCCCCCGGCTCCCAGCCCCGAAGCACAAGTGCTCCCGAGATGGTTTCTAGAAGCACAGCCATCCAGAAAGTCGGAGGAATTTGGTTATAAATACATTTTAAAATTAACCCGCTGCCAGGGTGTCTGTATATATCTGTCTCTTACTCACACATCTTGTATTTTTAATTGTGAGCACCTCAGTCATCCTCCTAAATCGAGCCTTCCTACCCTTCAGCAACTACACCCACGTCTGGCCCCGAAACCCCACTCAGACCCAGGCCGGCCCAGCCTCTCCTTCAGTGAATATTGGATGGAAAAACCAAAACCGAACAAGAAAACTTCACAAAAGGCTACAATCCCAGAGTCCCAGTTTTTCCTCTTGAGACTGACATTTCTGAGGGTCGGTGCCTGTCCCTGTCTCTCATTTCTGTCTGGGTGATGAGATCAGGTGCAGGAATAGATCTGCCTCAATTAACACCTTCTTCATTGGGAAAAGAAATAATTAGGACATTCCATATTGAGCAAACGTCACAGGCCCAGGAGAGGAGAAAGGAGGAGCCAAAGAAGAGGACAGAAGGAAGGAAAGAGAGCCAATACCCCAGCCTTCTGGGATAAACCTTCCCCACGGGTTTCCTCTTTGGGAGGTGTGGGGACAGGCCTTTATAGTATTTTTTAAAAAGTGGCACTTGAATTGAACCCAGGGCCTTTGCATTGAGTTACATCCCCAGCCTTTTTTATTTTTATTTTGAGACAGAGTCTCTTCAAATTGCCCAGGCTGGCCTCGAACTTGAGGTCTTCCTGCCTCAGCCTTCCATAGGGTAACTGGGATTACAGGTGTGCGCCACCCTGCCCAGCACGTCTCAGTAAGCTTTGCAGTTCTGCTAGGTGGGGAAGATGGGAGGGCAGCCACTTCTGGACAGAATTGTCTTCCAAGGCTGCCTTTCTGAAGAAGGGGCCCAACCCTCCCTTGCGGGTTTCCCTCTCCCTTCTGTTTGCTCCCTGGGTCAAAGGGTCAGGACCAGTGTGGCCTGTAGCCACCACCCAGGAAGAGCCAGCTGTCCAAACACTGCATTGCCTCTTTTCTGCTCCCATCTGGTTTAGGGCTCCAGGCAATAGGCAGCTGGAGGTTGGAGAGCCAGGGATTGAACTGACAGTACATTCACGGGTGATGCTCAGGGATCAGTGTCCCTGAGCATGGACAGCAGGGACACTGGTCCTTCCAACTACTGCTCCAGGTGTCTCCTGCCAACCCAGAGCTCTGACACCCCCACCCCTATACCCTGGAGGGTTAACTCTGGAGCCAGGACCCTTCCTGTGCTTATGTCTGATTAGGTGGAGTCAGGATCTGGATGGATCTTAGGTTCTGATTGGGCAGAGCCAAGATCCTGATAGATGCTAGGTTCTGATTGGGCAGAGCCAGGGCCCTGCAGGGAGCTGGTTCTGATTGGCTGGGCCAGGCCAGTTGGAGGCCTGCAGGCCCATCCTACAGGGGATCATGAAGGTCCATACTGTGCCCGCTCTTCAATGGGGCAACACAGCGCCACCCACAAAGCAGCAGGCAGGAGGCCCTCCCTCTTTAGGACAGGATAAGGTCCCCAGGAGGAGTCCTATCTGCATCCTGTGTTGATCACTCAGCCCCTGCATTACCTGAGACCAGGAGTGGCCACGTCAAGGTCAGAGAGGTCTTGGGTGGCGCCCAGCTCCCCTGCACTGCTACCAACTGTGTGCCTGGCTGTCTCACCACCACCCCTCATCCTCCCAAAGGGCTTGTTTCCAAAGCACCACCACTCGCCCCCTGAGTAGCCTTGGGGGGCGGCAACTTGACACCATAGCAACCACCAAGATCTGCGGGGCAATGCTTTCTCTGAAGTTTTTTTTCCCTCTCTCAGCTGGAGATGGGATCCTGGGCCTAATGCCTGCCTGGCAGCCTGAGCTGCACCCCAGGGCTTGTCCTGGATACCATGAGGATGAAACCAGCCCCTCTCTGTGATTTCCCCAGAGGGAGGAGATTGGAAAAAAAATATATCATGCTGCTTTGACTTACCTGTCCCCTCTTCAAAGCAGGTGGTATGAAATTTTCCCATATAAAATTCTAACCCTATGATTGCAAAAATAAGGATTGCAAAAAATAGGAGGAGGCCGATCTGCAGCAGAGGGATCATCGCTTTCATGATCGACTTCAGGACGACTTGTAAACCTAGGAGACAGAGAGAGAGAGGTTCCATGCCCCCGTGAGCAAGTGCCCCAAACCTAGCCACCAAGATGCCTTCTGAGGGGCTGGGGATAGGGTGACAGGGAAGAAAGGTGACGGAAGGACTCCTCAGAAGCCAGTTCTTATAATAAGAGGCCAGACATTCCTAGTTTTTGTTTTTGCTTTTTTTCCTGGTACTGGGGATCAAACTCAGGACCTTATGCTTGCAAAGGCAGGTGTGGTGACGCTGAGCTAAATCCCTGGCCCATTCCTAGTTTTTAACAAATCCTTTCCATTACTGGATTAATTTTGCAGGGTTGGGGGGTGGAACCCAGGGCCTCACGCATGCTAGGCAGGCGGCTGATAAAGGCTTCTTAATTTTAAAGTGTTTTAGAAAGATATGTGCAGATGCTGCTCCTTTTGATCACCTTTTGGGCAGGTAAGGGACAGATATCCAGGGTTTTTAGAACCATTTTTCAAGGTGCTGGGCCACTTCCATCCAGGAGAGGGTGCTGTTTCTTATTTATTTTCTCCTGCTAGAGGGGGCATCTTTTTCTAAATACTACAAAGGTGCCCTCCAGCCCCGCTGGAGCCTGCAGAGAACAGCAGCTGACATCCCAGCTGTCCACCTGGAGGAACCAGAGCCCACATCGTCTCAGGGGCTTCTTGCCAGCACCCGCAGAGTTGCCTGCCCGTAGCAGATCACTCCCATTGTACAGAAGCACAAGGCAAGGCTCAGAAAATGCCTGGTTCTGCCCAGGACCCAAGTAATGGCAGGGCTAGGAATTTTTTTTTTTTTGAAACAGGATGTTGCTATGTAGTCCAGGCTGGCCTTGAACTTGCTATATAGCCCAGGCTGGGCTCAAACTCCAGATCTTTCTGCCTCAGCCTCCCTAGTGCTGGGATTATAGGCGTGGGCTACTGCTTCCATCTAAGAGCCAGGATTTGAACTTACTCCACTTGACCTGAAGCCCAGTGTTCTCCCAGGTGTGGATGCTGACTTCTCTGTTTTGAGCAAAAAAGATGGTGGTGAATGAGAAGGTGGGAAATGGTTCCCAAAGGGCAGGGGTGGCATCGGTGCCACCAGTGCGGGAAGGTCTGGTGTAAGGGAGTTTTGTCACCAGTGAGATCAAGCCCTGATCCTAACCTGTTCAGCACCCAGCGCCTCCCACACACCACATGGTGCGTCCCCGCGGGGTGGTGGCTGAACGACGGAGCTTCAGTTTCTTTTAGGAGAGGAAGGGTTTTAAATTGACAACACTGAAATTCTCACCCTGCTTGAAAAGTCCACTGTTCTAAACTCAAGGAGTGTTCATAAAAACCACAGATAGATTTTTCTTTTTACAACCTGCAAGGAGACAGAATGAGACCCCTAATTCCCTTTGCAATGAGGTCAAGAAAGTCCCATTAGTGTGACCACTGGGCCACATCTAGCCAGCCCTCGGTGCTTTGGAGACCAGTCCTGGCACCCTGCTCTGCATACCCAAATCTGCAGATGCTCACGCCCCTTATATAAAATGGCCTAGGATGAGCACAGAGCCCATGTGCCTCCTCTGTAGACTTTCAATCCTCTCTAGATGGATTGTAACACCTAAGACAATGTAAGCTCCAGGTACATAGCTCTGATACTGCACTGTTTAGGGGATAAGATGAGGAAAATGTCTGTGTGTGTGCTGCACAGATGCAGTTGCTTTCCCAAGAATGTTTCTTTTTCTTTTTCTTTTTTTTTTTTTTGAGTCAGAGTCATGCTACATAGTCCAAGCTGGACTTGAACTCACTACATAGCTCAGTCTGGCCTTCAACTTTCGGTGATCCTCCTGCCTCAGCCTCCCAAGTACTGGGATTACAGGAATGGGCCACCACACCCAGCTCCAAGAATGTTTCTGACTCACAGTGGTTAGACTCATGGATGCAGAATCCACAGGGACGGAGTGCTGACTGCATTAGGAAAGTCTAGGAATAGAGTAAGAGTCATACAGGGAGCTTAGGGCTTTGCTTAGTTAAAAAAATTTTTTTTCTTGGTAGTACTGGGGGCCTTCACACTGAGTCCTATCTCCAGCCATTTTAAAATTTTTTGTTTTGAGGTTGGGTCTTGCTAAATCGTTAAATTGCCTAGGTGGGGCTCCAATGTGAGATCCTTCTGCCTCAGCCTTCCAGAGTGCTGGGTTTATAGGCATGCACCACCATGCCAAGTCATAGTAAGTACTTTATAAATCACTGAGTTTTTGGGCCAGGGATTTAGCTCAGTGGTTCCACTGCCTGCCCCGAGTTCGATCCCCAGTACAAAAAAAAATCATTGGGTTTTTTTAATAAATCATTGTTATCATCAAAGTAGGCAGTTGGACAGAGGAAGCCCAGTTGCATTTGCTTTTGCTTTTGTTTTGTTTTCTTCAGTGCTGGAGACTGAATCCCCACACATGCTAGGCAAGCTCTCTGAGCTATGGCCCCAGCCTTTGCATTTAACTGTTGTGGGTGAATCTATACTGAATCCTGACTGAATACTGTGCCCTTGCAGAATGAGAAAGCAGGAAAAGAACAACAAGGATGGGGTTTAGATCTCACTGCTGGCCTCCTGTAGAAATGTGGATGAGTAACAACCTCCAAGAGCCCAGCCTCACATTTGTAAAATGAATATTTATGGGGTGGTATGGTTTATATCTAGAAGGATCCCCAAAAGTCTGGTGTTCAGAAGTGGGGCTTTGGAAGGCGAATGGATGATGGAGCGCTACACCCATCAGGGGACAGATTCATTGATGAGTTCATGGTTGAATGCACTGTTTGGAGGCAGGTCTAGAGATGGGCAGAGCTCTGGGTGTACTTTTCAAGGAAACATCTTCCTCCTTGGCTACCCCCACTCCTGCTTTCTGGCCGCCATGATGTGGGCAGTTTTCCTCCACTCCTCTCTTCCGCCATGCTGTTTCCCCTTTGGAACCAGCCAGCCATGGACTGGACCCCTGAATTATGAGCTTATCAGACCTCTCCTCCTCTAGGTTGTATGTGTGTCCCAGCCCCAGGGGAGCGCACTGCTATACCAGGTGACTGTGAGGTTGCAATAAGCTGACACAGGTGAAGCTCTTTTTGCAGTGCCCAGTGTCCAGCCCGTACTTGACAAACGCAAGGGACAGCATCTGTGTCACTGCCCAAGCTTGGAGTCACAGTTACTAAGTCCTACTTTGACCACTTCTTTCTTTTTTCTTTTTTGTGGTTTTTTTTGAGACAGGGTCTTGCTGTGTAGTCCAGGCTGGTTTGAACTTACTATAGCCCAGGCTGGCCTCAAATTCATGGCAATCCTCCTGCCTCAGCCTCCCGAGTGCTGCCACATTAAAGTGTGTGCTGCCACGTGCAGTCTTTGACCACTTCTTGGCCATACGACCCTGCTCCAATTTTCCAGTCACTCCTGAGCTTTGGTTTCCCCCTTTGTAAAATGGAGATATCAGCACGAGGAGCTACCTCACAGGGCTGCGGCTGCTGCGTGGGATAATGTAAGGTTCAGAGCCTGGTTCTGATGAACAGGAGGTGCTGCCTAAATGGGGGAGTCTCCTACATTGCCTTCAGGAGCTCATCTAGCCCCGCAGCCAAGTTCCTGGGGGACCTAAGGGACCATCCCCAGAGAGGAAGGTGCCTTGACACAGGCTGGGGTCTGCAGAGGGGACCCCGAGCAAAGCCACAGAGGGTTGGCGGAAACTCACGCACTTGGGATTCCTGACACCAACTTGAGCGGTCGCAGCACCCGAACTGCTCGCAGCGTCCGCAGGTCAAACTCCGTCCCAACCGTTGCCAAGATGCTGGAAGAGAAGGGGTAGGATGGGGGCAGAAGGTGGATGTCAGGGTCATGCAGGACTGGGAGAGTCCCATGGCGCCCTTTCCTGGGTGGGTGACCACAGGCAGGTGACTCGACAGCTTTGGGCCATTGTCTGGTCACCTGTCAAGGGGTCTCTGCTGTTCCTGCCACGTGGGATAGAAAATGACTCCCAATGACTCAGAACAGATGTGTGATTGATGCCCTTCACTGTTGCAACAAGAAGGACACTTTCGTCCCTAGGATGAGTGACTGGGCTGACATCCAATGTGTGTCACAGTTAGGATGGATCAGGCCCTTGGGAGGGCTTGAGGCTCTTTTCTAACTGCAGGAAAGCAGACCAATAGCAACAATTAAACCACAGCTCTGTCATTCCGAGCTGGGTGACCCTGGCCAAGTCACGTCTCAGCTCCACACCTCACTTCCCCCTTTTGCACATGACAATATCCACAGCACTAACAGCCCAAAGGCATTTGAGGTTGTCACTGGGAACGTGGCTTGAGCATCCTGTGCCAGGCATATAAGCAGTGTGTCCACTACTCAGAGATAAGTGATAAAACAAACCACAGGTGTGATCCTGCTCCGAGGACCAGCTGGCCTGGAAGAGGACACAGACCCCAAGCTTTGGGTAGAAAGAGTCACTCTCATAAATGTAATGAGTAAGAATCATTCTCATAAATGCAGTGGTGGTGCACGCCTGTCATCCCAGCACTCAGGAAGCTGAGGCAGGAGGATCACCAAGTTCAAGGCCAGCCTGGGCTGCATAGCGAGACCCTGTCTCAAAACAAACAGACAAACAGACAGACAAGACAAAATGATGGCAAGAGGTGAGAGGTCTTCTGTGGAACCCTTCCTCTCCAGGAAGTCCAGGTCCAGAGCCTGGTCTGTCCAAGAGCTTCTGGGGGACCAAGGGCTCCCCCAACACCTAATCCCTGTCCATCTCAGAGGTGGGCAGTGCACAGGGAGCTGTGCAGGCAGAAAGCAATAGAAGGGGCTCCCATCAGCACATCCCCGAGTGCGCAGTAAAGCAGAGGGCCCCGTAGTTGAAGGCTCAGGGGACGGCAGAGCACCTGGGAGCCAGGGCCTCAAGATGCTGCAGTATCCGCCAGGGCCACAGGCTGACCAGTATCCGCACCTCTTAGCTCCAGGGTTTCTCCCCACTGAGGCTGGTGCAGGGAACAGCAATAGCAGGGGCGGCCCAGGCCTGAGACTCCTGAGGGGGGCGGATCAGCACCCCTGCCTCTCACCCCTCTGTCCGAAGCTCTCAAGTGTGAGGTTCTGCTGGGCTCCTGGGAGCCCGAGCGTAAGTACCCAGGGGTAACCTGCCCTGTAACTCCCCCATCTAGCTTGGCCCTTCCTCTCCTGCCCACAGCTCCTGGAATCGCCTGCCAAGGAATAGCTCGCAGCCTACTCTGTTCCAGGGGCTATTCTGGGTCACCCAAACTACGATGAGGGCCATTCCTGATTCTCCTGTCAAGATTACTCTAGCAGTGAGAAGGGCACAGCAGGTTGGACGGACCCACTTCCCCTACTGCCAAGTGTGCGTCTGAGCAGGCCTTGTGTGCTGGGTGCAGTAACACATGAGACCATCCTGCTCATGGAGAAACGTTGGCCAAGAACATGCACACGATAAACGAATCCAGTGCAAGTGGGATGCATTCTCAAGAGATAGTTGGGAAAAGAACTCCCTCCCTCTCTCTCCTCCTCCCTCCCTAGGGCTTTAGAACTGAGCTACATCCCCAGTCCCTCTTTTAAATTTTTTATTTGGGGACAGAGTCTTGCTGAGTTGCTAAGTTGCCCAAGTTGGACTTGAACTTGTGATCCTCCTGCCACAGTCTCCCAGAGTTCTGAAATCACAGGTGTTTGCCACCACACCCAACAAGACAGCTTTGAGGGGTGCATGGCAGGTCATGCTAATAGCCTGGGGTCCTAGGAGGCCCCCCTTCAAGCTGAGATCTCACAGACAGGGGAACCTGATCAGCGAAGAAGAACCTCTTCATGCTCAGAGCGGTCGCAGCAGACAGCCTGCGGCAGGAGCTGCAGGCAAATGCAAGGAATTGGACAGGGCAGAGAGGGAGCCTGGGCAGTGAGGGATGACAGGAAGGGGGGCCATGCTAGCCAATGCTGTTCTTGTTGAGCACATGTGAGTTTTGCACACCAGTGCATTCATTTGGGCATATGTATTCCAGCAGGAAATGTGCTTGGTCATTCTTCCCTCATTTCCCTTCCCTTGTTCTTTCTTCTCTAACAGTCTCCTTTCTACTTTCCTGCTCTTGCTCCCTCTCTCCATGAGAATAAACATGCAGTACCTGTCTTTCTAAGTCTGGCTTATTTTACTCTTCTTCCACCCATTTCCCCACAAATGACATTCTTTCATTCTTCTTCAGGGCCAAGTAATATTCCATTTGTGTATCTGTCATGTTTTCTTATCTGGGCATCTATTCATGAGCATTTGGCTGCTTCTATGACTTATCTGTAGTGAATTACTGTTTCACATTTGACCAGTTTCCCTCTCCTCCACCCACTCTCTGATTATCAAGTAGCTGTTGCTCCACAAATCATCCCATCCAGCAAGGTCCTTTTCCCTGGTCTCACTTTCAGCTTTCCTGGCAAGTAAAAGCTGTTGGCCAATGTGTGCACCACCCACCATACACTGTTGACCATTGATGTGCTTCATAAACATTAACTGACATCAATAATGCACAGGACCCTATCCAGGTCCCTGGAATCCCTGTGTGGGGAAGACTGACAGGAGCCCCAGTGAGCAGCCAGATGTCGAGGGATGGGGAGGAGCCCCCTGGTGACATGCAGCAGAGCCAGGGGACACAGCGCCATTTATATGAACAAAGGCTTCTACTCTTCCCACCCTGCGTTCAGAACAGGCGGGCCAAGGAGGAGTCCAGGGAGAGCTGCACATGGGATTTTAACTTTTCAAGTAGCTACTTTATTTTCTTAATATATAACTTTATTATCATTCACTAAACACACACATATACAAAAATTAAAATTATTCAAAGAAAAACAATGCAAGGGAAAAACTATAATAATATTCAAATATAATAGAACGCAACCAAAGCAAAACTGAAAAGTACTTAAACATTTTTCCATATAATTAAAAAAAATCTCAAGCATTAACAAGACATCAGAAGATGTGATTTGTTTTAGAAAGATTTTCAAAACTAATATTGAACAAATAGTGGTTTGGAAAAAAATTCTAATTAGCTAGTAGACTTCACATAGGCCAAAGTTTTGAAATTTAAATTTCAATATAGTCATGACATGTGATGGAAATATAATCTGAGAAATACGTTATTAGGCAATGAAAATCTGTGTGTATCGCAAAGTACCACACAGAGTGCTAACTTCTAAGCGCAAACTGAGAAGGAATACGTCAATCATCTGTGATGGCCCCTTGATATTATCCAAATACTCAGTTAAACTCGGGATACATGGGGCTACCACTGGCATAGCAGCACACTGTTGTACAGTAAACTCTTTTATGTAAGTAGGATTATGCTCTAAAGGATGAAAAGCACAGCCTGTTATGATAAGTACCTAAATCAGTAACACTCATTTATCACACTATCGAGTACTGTGTACTGTACATAGTTGTATGTGCTTCTTCTGGAAACACACCCTTCTCTCTTTTGATCTCAGTGACTCTTCCTTCCCAATCCACTGATGAGCTCCAGCCTAGTCTCTATCTACATCTCTTCCTATAGTTTTAAACACAATCTGTATACGGATTTTTTCCAGATTGCAACCTGTAACTTGATCTCTCCCCTTCCCCTCCTGCCACCCCTTCCCCTTTGAACCTTTTCTTCCCATTTCAAATTATCAATTATTCATTTTAATCATTTTAATCCTTAATTACACTTTCAGTTTCTCACACTAGAAAAACTATTGGTATTTACACATGTGTGTCCTATTTATTTCACTTAAGAGGATGGCCTCAATATGCATCCATTTAGCTATAAATGTCTCTAGTTTCTCGTTCTTTATGGCTGACTAGTACTCCATTTTATAAATAACCCACATCTTCTTTATCCAGTTTCCAGTTGATGGGCACTTGGGCTGTTTCCAAGCTTTAGCTATTACAAACTGTGCCGCTATGAACATGGGTGCACATATATCACTGTGGTATGATTCTTTTAATTCTTTGGGGAAGATACCCAGCAGGGAGATAGCTGGGTCAAATGGAACCTCTAAGCCTAGTTCTCTGAGGTATCTCCATACTGATTTCCACAGTGGTTGCACCAGTCTGCACTCCCACCAGCAGTGGAGAAGGGTTCCTTTCTCTCCACACCCCCACCAGCATTTGTTATTGGTTGACTTCTTGATAGCAGCCATTCTTTCTGGGGTGAGGTGGAATCTCAGTGTTGTTTTCATCTGCATCTCTCGAATAACCAATGATGCTGAACATTTTTTCATATATTTATTTGCTGCTTTTACTTCTTTTTCTGAGAAATGTCTGTTCATTCCAGATGCCCATTTTTTGAATTGGGTCTTTGAATTTGGTGGTTCTGATTTTTTCAGTTCTTTATATATTCTAGATAGTATCAAGTAGCTACTTTAAAAAAAGTAAAAAGAGGGCTGGGGATTTGGCTCAGTGGTTCCACTGCCTGCCTTGCAAGTGCAAGGTCCTGAGTTCAATCCCCAGTACCAAAATAAATAAATAAATAAATAAATAAAAAGAGATGAAATGAGTATTAGTGATACTGCTTACTGAACCCAGTCTGTCCAAAGTACAGCGGCCCCTTGCTACCCACAGGGAGCTGGCTCCATAACCCTCGAGGGTGCCTACCCCTTACACAGATGGCAAAACATATGCACATCACACACGCAGCCCCTCATACATGCCAGCTCCAGAGACACCAAAGGCCAGGAGTGCTGCGTGACCATCCACTATACTGTGTTACATGTTCAGCACAGAAGCAATGCTTTCTCTGAATGTCTTTGGTTGCCACTGCTTTCTCCCTGTGGAATGGAGAGCCTGCTGTGCTGTACTCTCAGCAAGCCACCAACACAGACTCACAAGACATTTTACAAACGTGCATCCATGCCCACTATGCGTCTCCATGCAAACCTGAAAGAGAATGTGTGCCCACCGGTGACCATGTCAGCGCAAGTCCAGAGAGATGGGTGTTTGAGTAGAGTCTGGAAGAAAGCAAGAGACGGGCCACATGGAAAAGTAGGCAGGGCACAGGCAGTGCAAAGGTCCTGTTGCTGGACAGAGCCTGGGGCACTTGAGGTACTTGATGAAGTTGGGGTGAGCAGAGTTGGGGGGTGGAGGAGAAGAGGGCGGGAGGTGATGGAGCAGCTGGTCCCCAGTGCTATGGATCACCTGAGTAAGGTGGGAGCCCCAGGGGTTCTGAGTAGGGGAGTGACCTGATCAGCCCTACATGAAAATTCAGTCCCTCTGCAGGCTGACTGGGGAGGAGGGGAGCAGCCATGAGCATGGTAGGGAGAGGTCACATGGGATGTGACAGTGAGGACCCCAGGCAGAGGTGTTGAGGCAGGAGGAGGAGGAAGTGGACAGAGGTTTGGACAGAAGCACCGCTGAGCTGAAATCCGGGTATGGTGAGAAATTCTCAGAGCTTGCTCTGCACCTTTGAGTGACCTTTGCCTTGACCCAAGCAGGCCTGATGCATGTCCAGCCCAGGCTGCTGGCACCCAAGACCTGTGACCTCCTGTCCCCTCTCGTGAGGACAGAAGGGGCAAGAAGGCTTCTCAGCTGGCCAAGGGCGAAGTGGGGACAGAACTGGAAAGGAGCAGAGGAGCTGAGTGCTGTGTGGACAGTGGGAGTCATGTCAGGTCTCAGAGCAGAGGAAGGCTGTGATCAGGGTTGGCGTTGAGAAGGCAGCCTGACAGCTGAAAGGACAGATTGGTAGTGATGAAGCACAAGTTAGGAGGCAGCCACAAGCCCAGGCCAGTGTAATGAGCGCTGCAACTAGGACAGAGGTGGTGGGAGTACAAAGGAGGCCCCGGTTTATATATAGATGCATCGACTGCTGTGCACCGGGGAGCTTGCCTGGGCGCCCCACACCCCTGCAGGGCCACCTGCGCCACTCCAGTCCCATTTTACAGAGAAGGCAACTAAAGGCCGGAGAAGTTACCAATGCATGGAGGTTGGTACCACTGAGTCAGAACTCAAACCTGGGACCACAGGACTGCAGAATCCCAGGTCTTTGTTGCAACACACTCATGGCCTCATAGATGAGGCGGGGGAGAAAGGTTCCTGTTTGCCTGGTGCTAAAGGAGCCGCTGAGCAAAGTCCTTTCATTCAGCAAAGATTAAGTGAGCAACTGTTAGGTGTCTAGTGCTCAGGGAGGGCTTAAGGATGTCCCAGCTCTCTGAGAGGCTGAGGCAGGAGGATTGCAAGTTTGAGCCCAACCTGGGCAATAGTGATTTAGGGAGAGCCTGTCTCAAAATAAAAAATAAAAAAAGGGCTGGGGATGGAGCTCATTGTGAAGGTCCTGGGTTCAACTCGCAGTACTGAAAAAACAACAAAACAAACAAAAAAAACCCCTAAGACAATGGGAAATATAACATATACAATGTCACAAGGTAGGGTGTGCTATGGAGAACAAGATGGCGGCCTCCAGGGTTGAAAGATGGAGTGGCCACCAATAGAGATGGGGATGATGGAGGAGAGCAGGTTTGGAGGATCACTAAGGGTTAAGTCGTGGATACGTCCAGTTTGAGATGCTGATTTTCTATCTCTCCCTAGTTGAGACTTCCCAGTGCTTCCATGAGGCTCAGAATGAAATCCAGACTCTATGAGGACCACAGATCTTGTATGATTTCATCCTTGCCAAGCAGCTCACCCCACTGCACCCCCAATTTTGTCTTTCTTTTGCCATCAGGGATGGTTCCTTCCCACACTGGAAGTGCTGTGCTGACCTCAACCCTGCAAATGCTCGGTCTCTCCTTGGCCTCAGTGGGTTCTTCAGAGCCTCAGGCCAAAGCTCAAATTTCATCTTCTCAGAGAAGGCTTTCAGGCTCCCTGAGCTAAGAGGCACTGCCTGGCCGTTCTCTGGAAATATAGTGTGTATGAAGTTGTGCTTATCTTTTATTCCCTCAAGAATGTCAGCTCCATGAAGGAGCTGTGTGTGTCTGTGTGTACCAGTGGCACCTTTGATGCCTACCAGGTACTCAATAAATATTTGGTGAGTGAATTCCAGAGTGGAGGAGGTCATGGTAGACCAGATATCCCCAAGTGGGGGAATATGAACACTTCAAGAGCCAAGTAGAAGAAGAAAATGGATGAAACACACAAACAAGAGAGAGAGATAGAGAGAGAGAGAGAGAGGGAGAGAGAGAGAAAGGGGGGGGAGAGAGAGAGTGAGCGAGAGATATCAAGTTCAAAAGCATTTTGAGAAAAGACAACTCACTGATCTCTCAGGCAGCCCAGAGAGGAGAAGATGGGAAGGACAGAGAGGATCCCTTCCATATGCCATCTGGTCCCTAGGCGGTCTTGCTGTGAACAATGCCTGCCAGAAAACCAGTGGGGAGGAACTGAAAGTGTGAGTCTGGGAATGAGAAGGGAAGATTTTCAGGGTGGGAGAACATTAGCTATATTTGTATGTCAAGGGAGAGAAGTCAGAGCCACGCTCCCAATATGGTAACCACTGGCCACACATAACTTTTAAATATACATTTAAGTGAATTTAAATCAAATGAAAATTCAGTTGTACCAGTTGCATTTCAAGTGCCCCATAGCCCTATGGGGACAGTGTATACATAGAACACTTCCATTGCAGCAGAAAGTTCCATGGGACAGTGCTGACCTAGTGTGGAGACTGCAGGGCAAGGATTTTCTCTTTGTTGGCTGGGAGTCAAGATAGTAATAAATATTTGTAATTACCATGTGCTTCATAGATGGGAGCGTGTACAAAGGTCCTGGGGTTGGTGAGAGCTCACGGTCAGCAGTGAGAGGGAGAGACAGAAGATGGAAGAGTGAGGAGGATATCACAACATGGTTGGGAAGCCTGGGAGGTGATGGGGACTCCTGTAGCTACCTACCCTCAGGTTGGATGAACTTCATGCCCCTTAGAGATTCTGGTCAATATTCCTGAGATGCGAACCCAGGAACAAACTGTTTCCTATGCAGTCTGTATCTTGTGACTCCTAGCATGTGAAATCCCTCTTCAAGTTTATTCTTCTACAACTGTCACTGTGGGTCTGTGGTTTGAATACACATACCCTCCAAGATTCCTGATGAAACCCAGACCCTAATGCAATACTATAAAGAGGTGGGGCTCTAGGAAGTGACACAGTCCTGAAGGCAGAGCCCTCATAGATAAGATCAATTTGGCCCAAGGTAGCAGGGGGTGCCCTACTGCCTTCCTCAGGCCACACCAGGAGGCACCAAGCAGGGCGCCATCTTGGAAGCAAAGAGCAGCCTTCGCTGGACCCCAACATGGCTGCCTTGAATCCTGGACTGTTCAGGGAAAGAATGTTATGTTTTATATCTGTATATCCCCCGAAAGCTTCACGTGCTCACGGGTGGGGGTTTTGAATGGTGACTGGAGTATGGGGCGGGGCATCTGAATGTGCTGCTAGGAGGCGGGGTCTGGTTGGAAGTGGTGGTCCCTGGCAGCATGATCGGGAAGGGTGGATCTCCCTCCCTAGCTCCTCTTCTCCCTCCTGCTTCCCTGCCACCATGAGCTGAGCAGCTTTCCTCTTCCAGAACCTTCCATCAGGCCTCTGACCATGCAAGGACTGAAACTACTCAAATGTGAGCTAAAATAAAGCTCTCCTCTAAGTTGCAGGTGTTGGGTATTTTGTCCCAGAGAGAAAAGTGACTAAGACACCATCCCCAGCCCTGAAACAAACAAAACAACAACAGATTAAACACCAAACCCAAACTAAACACAGACAGACACACTTATATGCACACGTGCGCTCACATAGAGCTATCACTGCATTCATTTTCATCTTCCTGATCACAGAGGACTTGAGTGCCACACCACAGGCTGACTGTTTTATTGTCTTCATGTCCCTAATGTGCCTGGCCACATTTTGGGGCTGATTTCCTACCGAGGTTGCCGTGGTCTTGCAAATGTGTGAATCTCCTTGGCTGGGGTTGTTCTGTCAGCCCACAGCACATGCAGGAAGGTCCTGTTTGCTGTCTGGGCCCCAGCATGAAGCCACTGAGAACATGGGCCTGTGGGGCACTTGAAGTGTGGCCACCATGAGTGAAAAGCTGAGCTTGAAGTTTTATCTATTTATTTATTTTTTGGTACTGGGGATTGAACTCAGAGCCTCCTGCAGGGCAGGCAACAGCTCTTCCACTGAGCTACACTCCTTTCTTTCTTCTTTTTTTAATGGTTTCTAATGCTTTTAAAAATTAGTATATGTTTGCAATACATAAAGATTACAGTTATACGGGGCTGGGGATTTAGCTCAGTGGTTTCGCCGCCTGCTGCGCAAGCGCAAGGACCTGAGTTCGATCCCTGGTACCAAAAAAAAAAAAAAGATTACAGTCATCTTCGGGAATGAGTGCATATTCATACCACAGCTCCATCATTTTACTTCTCCTTCCCCTCTGTGCCCTCCCATTTTCCTCATCCCCAGATTTCCTTCCTGTCTCCACAAAATCTACTTCCCTATTTCCTACAATTATTCTTTTATTTTGCTCTTTCAATTATTCACATGTTGGGATTCTCGTAGAAGAGAAACCATGTGATATTTAACCATCTATGTCTGATTTATTTAACTTAGTATTATGGCCTTAAGTTCACAGCCCTTTGTTGAACTTAAAAACTTTCCATTTTTAAATGTGACATGCACTAAGAAAGGGCAAGAGTTAAGCTTTCACAGGCTGAATCCCTTTGTGCCATCACTATCCCGTTTTCTGTCATCTGCAAGCCCTCCCTCCTTCCAATTACTGCTGCCCCTAAAGGCAATGACTGATTTATGCTCTGTTCCCACAGACTGATTAGATATGCCTGTTCTCCAATTTTCTGGAAAAAGCATCTGGCCCCTTTTTTGGTGGTATGCAACCTGGGACCTTGTGCAGGTTAGGCATGTGTTACATTCTCAGCACTTCTTATCTTGGAGACCAGATCTTAGTTGTCCAATCTGGCCTCAAACTTATGATTCTCCTGCCTCAGCCTCCTGGGTAGTTACAATTATAAACCGTTACCACTGTACCCGGCTTAGGTTTTATTTACTTTTAATTCCTTTAAATCTAAAATACCTGCATGGCATAAAGGATGACATAACAAGCAGCAGTTAAGTATTAACCCTGGTTTCTTTTCTCTACCATTCTCTTCACTGCTTACATCTTTCATTGTCACTTATGCCAATCGCTGTTCTGAATGATTTATAAATATTACGTCACTAAGAACCTGCAACACCCTCACAGGTAGCCACTACTTTCTTTCTCCGTTTAATTGATGAAAAAACAGGCCCTGAGAGGCCCAAAGACACACAGGCAACGGCACAACCAGGACTGGGATCCATGCTGTTTGGTTCCTGAACCACCCCTGGTGTGTTTTGCCTGGACAGACATCTTAGTTGTCACCGATAAAGGATTTTCTACATTGGAGTCTGTGCCTCTGAAGTTCTGCTTTGGGAGTCCTCGCCCCGCCTGGCTGCTCAGTGACTCCTCTGCATATTTTCCCTTTGAGTAAAGTTATTACTACTTCCACAAGGGCCTCCTAAGCCCCTCGACCTTCCACTTAGAGCAATTCCTCCTTTTATTTGCCTTTTAAGTAAAGGATTGAACAAAAGGACACGTTTCTATTTTGGGTGGCTCCCGAAGCCCTCTTAAAGTGCAGTGTTTTCTTAAATAAGAAGGATCAAGAACAGAGGCCCAGGTCCCAGAAGGTGGGAGAAGCGCGTGAATGTAGAAAAGACTGGAGAAGGGCAATCGCTCCCGGGACACCAGGAAGGGACCCAGGAGGCGAGCGGGGAGGGTGTCAGCGACCAGCGGGTCAAGGGCATCCCTGTGTGACCTTGTCCATGACCAGGCTGAAGGGGATGGCAGGAAAGCAACCTCTCTTTGAGGCCAGAGGAAGGCCTGCAGGAAGACAGTGGTGTAACTTGGGGCAGGTGGGGACTGGCATCTTCCAATAGAGGAGAGATCGGAGTATCAAGAGAGACTGAAAACCCCAATGAGATGTTGCATGGAGCACAGCTCTGGAGGAACTGGACTATTACATTTGCAGCCAAATTCCAACACATTTAGGGGGAGCTTAAAGTATCTGGCGGCTCCTGTCCCAGAGACCTGCCAAATATGTGAGGAGGTAGAAATGCCATGCATCATACAGGTGGATCGAATCCATATACCGTATCCCATAAATATATACAAATATCACATGCCCGTTAAAAATGAAGACTGGGCTGGAGTGTAGCTCAGTGGCAGAGCCCTTATGGGTCATGGACAAGGTCCTGGTTTCCATCCCCAACAGCATAATACATTAATACAAACGAAAATGATCAAAATATAAGAAAATAAAAGAAAAGCTGACTAACACTCTGCTGGTGGGAGTTGAAGCTGGTCCAGGCCCTTGAGGGAAGTGTTAGGCAGTTTCTGCCAAGGCTAAATAGATTCCTTACTTTGGACACATGCACCTGACTTCTAGGAATTTCTCCTAGAGAAGCATGACCAGGGTCACCCAAAGAAAGTTGCGACACGTGCACAGCAGCCTTCTCTGTGGTTGCCCCAAATGTCTGGTGTTGGTGAATGGATGCACAGGCCATGCAGTACAAAGCAATGGGGATGAGTGGTCTACAACTATGACAATGACACAGCTGACCTCACACACACCACCAGTGGACGGGAGCTGTCTGACTCCATGTGCAAAAACACACGAACCTCATGCATGGCTGTTTGATGACAGGAAGGTATCACTGCGAATGCAAGGGCATGAGGGGATTTGGGGAAGCCAAGGATATTTTGTTTCTTATTCTGGGCCCTCATTACACAAAAGCGTTCAGTTTTTGAAAATTACTCAAGGTGTACCTGTGAGATGCGTGAGCTTTTCTATATGCATGCTATATTCCAATATAAAGGTTTTTTAAAAAAAATTAAAAAGCAGCTAACAATTATATATTGCAGGCAGTGGGCCAAGCCACATCCACTGTTTTATTCAGTCTCTATCATGACCTGTGGAGTGGGTACAAACATTCCCCTGCTTTCTAGATCACAGAGGTTGAGTCCCTGCCCCAGCTCACACAGCTAGTATGCAACACAGATGGGTTTTGAGCCAATGTTTCCCTCCCCACCAAGTACACTCATGCCTCGGTATCCAAAGGGGGTTGCTTCCAGGATGTCCCTCAGACACCAAACCCACTGACACTCAAGACCCTTATAGAAATGGTGTAGTGTTTTCACAGACTCTATGCACCTCCTCCTGGAGACTTTATTTTCCAGCTGCAGTTGATTGAATCCAGGATGCTGACCGTGTGGATGCAGCAGCTAACTCTACCCTGCAGTGCTTTCCAGACATGGAAAAGCAAAGGGACACAGATTCTCTGAGACAGAGGATTAAAAAGGAGATAATGATCCCAAGGAAACTTAAAGGGAGACAGTCCACAAACATGCTCTCCAATTTCTTAAGAAAAAGTTGGCAAGGTCCCGAGGAACCCGGTGAAGATTTGAAGCACATGTAGGGTGAATTTAATAGAGCACTGACTACAGATGTAGAAAATAATGTTGAAAGTCAGATGACCTAGCTAAGGACACAATGCAGGGAAGAAAGCAGTTCGATCTATGGGTTCTCCCTCACTATTTTGGCCTCAACAATCATTTCCCAACATGGTGACAACTAACTTACACAGTCTCATTCTTCTAAAACCTTATGCATGCCTGCTATGGTTTTGATATGTCCCATCTCCCAAAGGTTCCTGTGTTCAAAGGCTGATTCCTGGGGGTGGGATATGGCGGAGTAGTGGGACTTTTAGTAGTGGGGGGGTACCAGGGATCGAACTTGGGACCTTCTGCTTGAGAGGCAGGTGGCAGAACCACTGACCTAAATCCCCGGCCCTAGTAGTGGGACTTTTAAGAGGAGGGGTCTGGTGGGAGGTCTTGAGGTCAGTTGGGGTATCACCACCGGAAGGGATTAAAGTACTTTTCCTGGGACCCTGGTGAACTCTTTTAAGATGGTTGATGTAAAAGAACAAAAGTAACCCCTCCCTGCTCTCTGTCTTCCTGTCTCCCCATATGATCTCTCCTTCTCCATATGTGCTAAGCATAACGTGACCTGCCATGTCACACAGCCATGGGGACCCTCACCAGAGACTAAATGATGCTGGTCCCATGCCCTTGAAATTCCCAAACTGAGCTAAATAAACCTCTTTTCTTTATAAAGTAACCAGCCTCAGGTATTTTGCTATAGCAACAGAAAATAGACTGCTCCATGTGCTGTGGAGTTCTGTAATTATAGAGTGGATTACAAAATTAAGGGCTTACAGTTGGTCACAGTTAAACTACACTGGTTATTCACCACAGGAATTCCACTATGCCCTGAAAGGTGGATCTTTGTGGATGACATCCCCCAGAATGCTTTGCTCTGACTGGGATTGGTTAAGCAGGTGATAGAACTATATCTCCCAGACTGCTTTGCTCTGGTGGGATTTGGCTAAGGCTAGGTGATGGAACTCCACTTCCCATAATGTTTTGCTCACATTCCTGTTTAGGATTGACTAAGGGATGATGCTGGGAGAAAATGGAGAGAAGGAAAGAGGCTGGTGTATGACTTCCCTGTTTCCTCCCTGGTCTGATCATAGTTCCTTCTGTATGTATGGCTCTCCCTCTAAGGGTTTCCTGGAAAATAGGGGCAGGCGGCAGAACCACTGAGCTAAATCCCCTGCCCAATATGAAGGCAGAGATGTCAAGATTTGCATTCCATTTAGGTCACTGTGTTAGTTACTTTTTTTTTTTTTTTTGGTACCGGGGATTGAACTCAGGACCTTGTGCTTGCAAGGCAGGCACTGGAACCACTGAGCTAAATCCCCGGCCTTCCTGGAAAGTAGGGTAAGTGAAGGGTTTGCTCTAGGGACCTCAACATCCCTTATCTATTTCCTTCACCTGCCCCCAACTCTTTAAGGAGTCTTTTCATAACATGTGCTTCATTTAAACCATCTATGGGAAGATGAATACTTTTTCCTGTGGGGACCCTGATTAGTACAGGTGGGAGGAATGGATGATTCATAAAGCCTGCCTGTTTGAGGGTTCTTAAGTCCCTCCCAGTTTTTGAGATCAAAGTCTTTGGAGAAGCAGGATTTGATTCTAGGTTTCCTCACCTTAAGGAACAGGGATCCTCTGCTGCTATTACCTTATTGTAAATCAAGAGCAATTCCTGAGAGCAGGAAGCCCAAAGGAACAGAGGACGTGGGTGGAAGAAGTTAGGAGCAGCTCTTAAGACTGTCCTAAGGCAGGGATTGTAAGGAGGTGACTCAGATCAAGATGTGGAGCTGGATTCTCAGTGAGGACCCACGTAGAAACTGGGATGTCTGTCCTTCCTGAAAGCTCGGCTAGGCTATGTTCCCCAACTTTGCACTAAGCCACGGCTTCATGACTGTTCTAGCCAATGGAAGGTAGGTAGAAGTCATGTGGACTACTTCCAGGTCAGGCCAGAAACATTTTCTGGGTGCTTTCCTCATATTCTTTCCTCTGCTATGTCTTGATATTTAGGAGCATGGAGAGCTTGGACTGGAGAAGCCACAATGCTGAAGCAGCAATCAGTGCTGAGAGGAGAGCTTTTCTAGAAGATTCCTTTAGAAAACATAACTTAAATATAGAATGGAGTATTATTCAGGCATAGAAGAGAATGAAATTCTATCATTTGCAGCAGCATGGATGGGACTTGAGGTCACTGTAAGTGAAATAAGCCAGAAAGAAAGACAGATTATGTGTTCTCACTCCTCCATGGGAACTAAAAACGATGATTTCATAGAAAAATAGAATAGAATAGTGACGAGTAATGTCCTCCAGTAGTGGGAGGGACAGGGCAGAGGAACACAGGATGACCGGATAACGGGGACCAAAGTCCAATTAGGTAGGAGTAAGTCCTAGTGTTCTACAGTACATGGGGTGACTATAATTTACAATAACATGTATTTTATTAGGAACTAGGAGTTGTAAACTTCCCAACACAAAAGAAATAATCAATGTTGAAATGGGTGGATATGCTGATCACCTGGATTTCATCATTATAGATTATGTACATGCAGCAACTATCGCACTGTGGCCCATAAAATATGCTGGATTGTAATGTTTCAGTCAAAAAATACCCCTTTTGTATCTTTTATGTGCAAGAATTAAACTTCTAGGGCTGGCATGTAGCTCAGTGGTACACTGCTTGCCTAGCTTGCATGAAGCCCTGGGTTCCGTCCCCACAATCACACACACACATGCTAAATTTCCATTGTGTATGCACCATTATTCATGTTGGGGGTTCTTTGTTATAGCAGGAAGCATATTTTATACACTTAAAAAGAAGTATAGCTGGGCCGGGGGTTTAGCTCAGTGATTTCGCCGCCTGTTGTGCAAGCTCAAGGACCCAAGTTCAATCCCCAGTACCAAAACAAAAAAAAGAAGTATAGATTATTTAATAGTAACTAATAGTAAAGAATACACAGAAAAAATGGAAGCAAAGTCTTTGTAAATAGGGAGGGGTGGAAGGGTTGAAGGGAGGGCAGGGGAAGGGGAAAAAAATAAGAACCAAGATACATCATGTAAATGTACAACTTCCCAATGACGAATGTCATCATATTGTACACCTAAAATGTACCAATAAACTTAATGAAGAAAGAAAGAAAGAATACACTCTAGTGGCTGAAATGTTAGCCCCCTAGGGCCACCTATTCGTCTCTGATTCCCTGATGGACTCCAGTGTCTAGAATAGAACCCAGGACCCAGTACAGCTCAGCAAGAATTTGTTCAGTGAGGCGTCAGCTTCAGTCTTTTTTTCAGCTGAATGAAAGGCAGAGAAACGTAGTAGATGCAAGCTCTGGCTTCTGGGCGAGAAGGGCTTGGGTTTATAATCTGCCTGCCTGAACAAGCTGGGTGAACTGCCAAGCCTCAGTTTCCTCATGGAGAGGATGGAGAATTACATAAAAAGTCTCTCTTCTGGGGGATGGAGAGAGGATTCAACGTGATCATTCAAGGAAAGTGCTGAGCATGCCGCAGCCTGATGCGTAGTAAGCGCTCAGGAAGTAGCCTGGTCATTATGAGCCGTGTTTTTCTCATTCTCTGGGCAAGCAGAATGCATAGAAGCTGCCCTGCATTGGGCTCTGACAAATTTCAGGCCCCAAGGGAAGAAGGCCAGGTTTGAATCTGGGATCACAGCCAAAGACCAGCTCAGGAAACGATACTGCATTCCCATGATCCTTCTGCTGTCCCAGGGGGCTCAGGACTCTATTTCTTGTCCTGACCTCATACTAACTCTGCAAAAATGCTGCTCAGGACTCGGACTGGCTTGATCTGGTTCAGAGAGTCCTCTGGGGACCCAGAATTTGGAGGACTCGGTGGCAGCCTCAGAGCTCACAGAGGGGACAAAGCATGGTTTAATCCAGGGCACCCAGTTTTTTCAGGTATTATTTTATAACCAGCCTCGGGTTCTGCGTGATTGGACAGATGCCTTAGGACTCATCAGGCTTCCCCTCCATTAATTAAAATGTGAATCACAGCTGAGTCACTAAAGAAAGAAAATGGTCAATGAGCAACTTTTACTTCCTCTCTCCTGCGTTGCTTGGAGAGATGAATCAGCAGAAGTCCAGATCCTAAAATGAGATGAGAGAGAGGAGAGGGAGAGGGGGAGAGGTGCAGCTTGGGTGGCAGAAGCCATGTGAACTTTAGCCACTTCATTCCTTGTCTTAGCAAAAAACAGTACCCAAGTTCTTGTCCTAAGGTCTCTCAGTCCAAACCTCTGATGAGCACAAACATTTTACATTTTTAAGTACACAGGCAACCAGAGTTGTATCCAAATTCCAAAAATCTCCTTTCTTGCTTATTTCAAGTAACAGTTGGCTCCTTACCATGCTGAGAACAACCTCAAATCTCTACCCTTCTCTTTCTGCTTTCTTTCCCCTTACAAAACCCAAGCTCCCACTTTGAGAATTCACAGACCATAGTTGCGTTTTCTAAGATCACGAAGGAGTGGGGTCCATAGTGCCTCTTGTCACTGGGAATGGAGGATGGGAGAAAGAGAAGATTCCAGAAGATCAGGACAATCATGTAGCCTTCTGACTCCTACTACTACTGACCCCTATGCCTTGCGAGAGCTAGCCAATCTTTTCATGCTTCTGTTTCCTTTTCTCTAAAATAGAGTTAGATGGGCATGGTGGTACTTGCCTGTAATTCTAGTACTCAGGAGGCTGAGGCATGAGTTTGAGACTAGCCTGGGCTACCCAGTGAGCTCAAGGCCAGCCTGAACTACATAGTGAGACCCTGTCTCGATAAATAAAATAAAATAAAATAAAATAGGGAGAGTGAAAAATTTACTCACAATGTTGCAAAGAAAATAAGTAAGCACCTACCAGAAGTTAGCAATGATAATATTTGTTAGAAAAAAATAATCTAGGGTTGGGTGTAGTTCAGTGGAAGAGGACTTGCCTAGCATGTGTGAGGCCTTGGGTTCCATCCCCAGTACCACACACACACACACACACACGCACACACACACACACACACACACAGGAAAGCATGCATGCATGCACACACACACAAGCATACACACACACCACACACACAAAATTCAAGACTTCTCACCTCACCCCTAGGGTGACCCCAGAGAAGCTGACCACACTGGTTGGGCAGGCAGCCGTCTCTGAGTTTTGGGGCATCACAGAGGTGGCAGACAGACTTGAACAGGCATTTGAGTATGTATGTGTGTATGTGTGTGTGTGTACAGGGTGTGCATGGATGCACAATGTGCGCAACTCCCCCACTAAACCCACTGATAGCATTGAACACCGTCCACTTCACATTTGACTTCTGCTGTGTGGATTTCCAAATGGATTATATTAATTTTCAAATTCTCAGGGGCTTTGGCCAATAACTCCTGTCATGACTCTGCTTTTCAAACAATTCTTTTTTTCTTCCCTTTTTTCTTAGCATAAGTTGCAGTGAAGCAATACATACACTCACTGTGGGATACTGGTGAATATATGTATCGCACCTGGATCCTTTTTACTTCCCCTTCCTCCTTTTCCCTCCCATCTCCTCCTATCCCTGGATCACCTTCCGTCTCCACAAAACCTATCTCCCTGTTTCCTACCACCTGTCTTTAATTTTGCTCTTTATTAATAGTTTGGCTTTCTCATATAAGAGAAACTATGCGATATTTAACCTTCCATGACTGACTTATTTCACTTAACATTGTGGTTTCGAGGTGCATCCAATTTATTTTCTCTGTTCTTTTTCTTTCTTTGCATCCCTCCCCAGCACTGGGAATGGAACCCAGGGCCTCACATGTGCTAGGCGAGTGCTCTACCACTGATATGCATCCCAGCCCTTTTTATGTTTTGAGACAGGATCTTGCTAAGGTGTGCAGGCTCACCTCAAACTTGTGATCCTCCTGCCTCAGCCTCCTGAGTGGCTAGGATTACAAATGTGTGCCATTTTGCCTGGCTTCCAAACCATTCTATTGTGAAGATCTTGGAATGTCCTTGTCTTTTTCCATGTGTAGCTCGATGAACCGTGTCTAGCACTCACTGTTGGACCCGGGACCCTGTTGTCAATATCTTAGGATTTCAGCCCCTACCACTGTCTTGCTCATTGACTAGGAAATTCTGCACTTCTTGAAAGGTTGGTAATTTCGAAGTCAAGTTTGACTTGAACTTGCACATTCCTGTCGGAAAATATTGAATATTCTAGTATAGTAGCTTTAAACCAGATGTTTGGAGAAGTGTGGAGACCCCGCTGACTGTCAGGACTACGGGGCCATCAAGCAGGTGGAGCCAAGGCTACTGCTTAATATCTTCTGCTGCCGGCATCACAGACAAAGACCCAGCCCCAAATGTCCACAGTGCTGTGCCTGAGAAACTGATCAAGAACCCAGATAAAAGGGTGTGGCCCCACAGGGCCGCCAGCAGCCGGGGAGGGGGGGGGCATTTTTTTTCTAAGTGGTGAGGTCCTTGGTGACTAAAAAGCAGATTATGTCAACTTTTGGGTCTCTGGACCTCTAGTTCACCACAATGAATTCATACAAAGCATGAGGCTCTTCAGCCAGATTTCCTGGATTTGAATCCCAACTCTGCCGCTTCTTGGCTGGCTGTGTGACTAGGACCAAGAACTTTACTCTGGCTTCTCATTTTTTCGCCTGTAAATGTGGCCAATAAAGGTGCCCACCACGTGGGGCTGTTGCATTAGGTGGGTTAATCATACTTGCAAGGCAAGGACTAGTTCCAGGAACTGCCCCACCCCAGCACAGATACCCAAATCTGAGGCTGTTCACTCTCCATAGAAAATGGCACAGTATTTGCGTGTAATGTGCGCACATCCTCCTGGAGGCTTTAAAACACCTCTAGGTGACTTATAATACCTCATGTATGTACATGCTATGGAAATAGCTGTTACACTCTATTATTTAGGGAATAAGCACATGGAAAAAGTCTGTCCATGTTCACTACACATGCAATTTTGTTTTCCTGAATATTTTTGATCCACGGTTGGTTGAATTTTCAGGTGCAGAACCCATGAAGCCAAAGGCTAAGTGCACAGAGAACACTGCCTGGTGTATAGTTAGAGGGTAGCTGCACTACAGGCTGAATCCCTCAGCTTGCTGCTTTTCCCTCATGCTCCCTACCCTCCAGCACACCACTGCTTATCCCCACCTGCTGATTAGAAGGGTTATAAGGTCTCCCTGTTATCCAGGAAAGTCACCAACATAGAGTAAATATTCATTTTTTATTTTGAGACAGGGTCTCACTAAGCTGCTAGGTTGTCCAGGCTGGCCTCAAACTTGTGATCTTCCTGCCTCCGCCTCCTGGGTAGCTGGGATGACAACAGTGCACTATGGCACCTGGCTCCTTGCACACATCATTTAAAGGGACATGTTCTGAGCAAAGTGTTGATGATGGTTTCATCACTGTGGGACATCCTAGAGAGTATGTGCTGAAGCCTAGATGTTGTGGGGCAACCACAGATGTGGTAAACAGAGCTGTACGAGGCTTCTGCTGGAATAGTAAATTGCACAGGAAATGTGTTTTTTGTTTTTGTTGGGTTTTTTGGGTACCGGGGATCGAACTTGGGATCTTGTGCTTGCGAGGCAGGTGCTGAAACCACTCAGCTAAACTCCCAGCCCAAAGTTTGGCCTAATTTATTTATTTATTTTTTTTGTACCGGAGATCGAACTCGGGTCCTTCCGCTTGTGTTTTTAATTAACAGGAGAACACTCTAAAATAATAATGAAAAAGTATAGTATGGAGCTTAAACATCTTCCACAAGGACCACATGTTAAAGACTCGGTGGGTTCCCAGTTTGATGCTAATGGGTGAGCCTTAAGGGGTGGGGCCTACTGGGAGGAAGTGTGGTTGATGGGGTGTGGCTTCGAGGGGACCACGTGACTCTGCTCTCCTCTCTTTGCTTCCCAGAAGCCCCGAGGTTAGTGGTTTGGCTCCACCACACACTCTCCCCATGATCCGTGGTTTGCCATAGGTCCAAAGGTGACTGAAATCTCTATGGCTGAGAGCCCAAAATAAACCTGTTCTCTTTTCAAGTTGATTGTCTCTCAACTTGAAAAGAGAACAGGTCTCAGATATTATGTCATAGTGATGAAAGCCAATAACAGAAATAATAAGGACATAAACTAGCAACATTGTCAGTGGTTCTCATTATCAAGTATTATGTGCTGCACATAACTGTAGGAGCTAGGGATATCTTCAGCCTGCAAGGCAGGCATGGCTCCAGTATTTTCCAGAAACGAGCTAACTCATCAGCAGGGATGGGTCATAATGCTACATGTGGGACACATGTGGATTGTTATGAGAATGAGCAAAACCGGAGGACAGGGAGGAAGGACTTTTAATAATGGTGATGGTGATGAGGTGAGCTTTAGTCAAGTGATACATTAGTTAGCTTTCCTGTTGAGGGGACAAAATACTCGACACCTACAACTTAAAGGAGGAGAAATTTGACTGATGGTTCAGGGGATTCATTCCGTGGTCAGCTGGCTCCAAGGCAGAAACATCGTGGAGGACAGGCCTAGTGGAGAACAGATGCTCACCTCACAGTAGCTGAGAGAGACAGAACGGGGTGGGGGAAGAATCTGGGGACAAGAATGCACCCTTGTAGGTTACACCACAGTAAACATCTTCAACCAGCCCCACCTCCTAACAGCACGGTCAACCCTGAGCTCATCTAGGATGACCATAGCACCCAATGATCCAGTCACTTTCCACACACATGAGACTCTGGGGACCTTCTAGATCTAAACCATAACAATATGTTAAGTTATCAACCATCTCTCATATTTATTGAACACTTCAAGGCACCAGACCATGCTCCTAGAGCCTTATGAGGATCATTTCTATTAATTCTCTCCAAAATGCTTTAAAATTGGAAAACTGTGATCCATGGAACAGATGAAACAAAGGAGCCCCAGAGAGTCTGACAAACTGGCCCCAAATCATACAGTGTGCAGGAATGGGAGCTGGTTTGCTCTCGGAGGGTTGGTTAACACAGCACCCCAGCAACTTCACCATTAGGATGACCCTCAGTGTATATCACAGTACACACAGCCTCTGGAGGCTGGCTATGCTGGCTCCATTTTGCAAATGAGAAACTGAGGCACAGAAACTGCTGGCCCAGTTGGGAGGTGCTGCAGTTGGGATCCATCCATGCTGCCTTCCTGCCTCTCCACCCGCACCAGCACCCATGGGTCCCCAGAAATGCCCACATGGACTCTCCTTCCTTCCACAAGCCAGCTTTGTACAGCAGGGGAGGGGGCCCAAAACTGTGGGCAGCTACAATTCAGGGTGTGGGCGGGACAAGAGGCTGGTGACCTCGGTGTGGAGACATCTAGCTTGGTGAGCGCCCTCTGTACTGAACAGGCCCCTTGATTCTATCCAGGACAGTAGGTAGGTGGACAGGAGAGCCCTTTATATGCACCTGATCATAAGCCCCCAGGCCTCAGCCAGAGGGATCCTGCTAAATGAAAAGCTGATCACAACCTCTGTCTGGATAGATCTATCCATGGTTCCTTTGTTCCTTCAGTAGAGTCTAAACTACAGCTTGGTCTCTGCTGACTTTGGGGAGATTCTTTTCTTGCTACTTTCCTCTCCAATACATGTACACATGCACATACTCATGTACATACCCACAGCACAGACACATGTGTGCACACACAGTGCACACTGCCATGCACACGCAAACACACACAGGCACGTGCACGCGTGAGCACACAGCAGCCATCACTCTGTCCCACACAAATCCTGCATCCAGATGGTCTAGTGTGGAATTCCAGGTGTCCTCTAACTTTGCTGTGCCTCAAATCCTCATCAGGAAAATGACTTCTTGCCCATGTGAGAATCCAGGGGAGCCTGGCATATGAGCTGGTGCAGAATGGCTGTCTTGTTTGTTTTTGTGGGAGATAATATGCGTGGATGGCACATAATTCAGAGAAAGACCTGAAGTGCTTGGCCTGGAGACTGTGTGCTCTCCATGCTAATTCCAGGTCTTTCAGGGACCCCTGGTGGAGGCAAATGCAACTATTGGGTTTTATGGGACCTTCTAGAAAGGTCAGCTGCCTGTGCCAGCAGATGGTAGCCCTTTTTTGACACTTGGGTTTTGCACCTGATGGTTTATCTTGGATACAGAGACTACTATTTTCCAATTTGTACAATGGGAACAGGACAATCATGCACAGTGGCACATGCCTATGGCCATGCATAGTGGCACATGCACAGTGGTACCTGCACTTTGGGAGGCTGAGGCAGGAAGACCACAAGTTTGAGCTCAGCCTGGGCAACTTGGTGACTCAACAAGACACTATTACAAAATAAATAAAAGAGCTGGGGATGGAGCTCAGTGCTAAAGCAACCCTGGGTTCCATCCCAGTACCACAAAAGAGGGGGACGTGACAGAATCCATTTTACAGTCTTGTTATAAGGATTAAATGAGTTAATATTCATTTTAGAATAGTGTTTAAAATGGTATAAATGCTAGCTCTGAGATTTATTTTTCCAGTACTGGGGATTAAACCTAGGGCTGCTCTCCCATGGAGTTCACCCCCAGCTCTTTTTATTTTTTATTTTGAGACAGTCTTGCTAAATCACTGAAATGCCCTCGCTGGCCTCAAATTCACAATATTCCTGCCTCAGCTTCCTGGGTAGTTAGGATTATACCTATGTCCCTCTGTACCTAGGCCCTCCTCTTTTAACACCTTCAAACATCCAAAGAGACAGACACCGTAGTTTATTTAACGGTCTCCATGCTGGCCACTGCAATTATTTCTAGCCCTTTGCTTCAAACAATGTTTAATAAATATAGTTGGATAAGCAAAATAACCAATGAATGAAGAAAGGAATGTAGAAATGTTGAGCAGGATCAGGAACTCAGGTAAGTTTTAGAGATTCAAAGTTCTTCAAAGATACTTTTTTAGGGGCTAAACTCCAGGCTTTTCTGATTTCCTCCCATGTGGTCCTAGGCTGTAACTTCAACATTACCAGGGGGACGAGATGACACCATCATGTGGGGGTGTGACATCATTTCCCGATGGAGAACCAGTCTACCCAGTGGGAGCCTGGAGCAGGTGCAGGTGGAACTGTGCCTGCCCTAAGCAAGTTAATACTGTTCCCATCAGCTTGTGGATTTTGAGGATATTGCTGGTCCCCAAAGGGAAGATGTTGGTCCAACAAGTATCACCTGAGTTCAGGGAGGGAGGCATGGGCAGAAGATGAGTCTTCATGGCACCCTTGAGGGGTCCAAAGGATGCCTGGCCATCCTTTGATGGGTGAGGAATGAGGTAGAAGGCAGGGAGGAGGACAGAGATGGGCTGTGAGCTTTTACGAAAATGTATTTTTGTAACACCATGTTGAAAATAGATATTCCAACTTCATGCTGACTGTACCATCTCTGTGATGTGTCCCTGCTAGTTGGGGCTTTTCCATTCAGCACATCTCCATGGCAACGGGCCACCTCTCATTCACGCCATCTCCAGGGTTACCTTGCTTGGCTCATTCATGGCTGTTGCCATGGAGACTGGCTCCATTGATAGAATCTTGACTCCTCTGGAACTTTGCTTTCCTGAATGATAGAGCATTGGTCATGGGGTGGGAATGGGATTATGGTGAGAAATGGGAGTGAAGAGAGTTCTTGGGTGAGCTGAGCTCTAAAGACTTAAAATTCAGCTAGAGGAAGATGAGGTGGTTGAGGGGCACATGGCCAAGCAACAGACATCATTCTTGATTTTATTTTTCAGTACAGGGGATTAAACCAGGACCTTCACTTTGAGCTCCATCCCCATCCTTTTTAATTTTATTTCAACAGCGTCTCACTAAGTCACCAAGTTGCCCAGGCTGGGCTTGAACTTGAGATCTTTGTGCCTCAGCCTCCCATAGTGCTGGGATGACAGGTGTTTGCCACTATGCATGACCTCATGCTTGATTTTGATTGACATTGGCGGTGGCTGGTCCAATGATTGACATTGGGGGTGGCTGGTCCTTCAACAATTGTATGTGCGTGCGCACGCACATATGCATGTTGTCTTCTAAAGGACTGAAAACAAAAACAGAGCAGGTGTTTGTCCCTGTCCCTGTTGGTGTCTAAATCCTCAGCAAGCACCTTCTCTCTTCTTTCTCTCTGTGACTTGCCTGTGCCCCTATTTAAGATGAAACTTTCTACCCTGTCATGGTTCCCATGTGCTCCCCAGAGGTTCACCTGTTAGAAACTTAATCCCCAAATCTGTCACTGGTGGTACTTGGAGGACAGGTCTTGGGAAGTAACCAAGATTAGATGACACCATGAAGCTGAGGCCCCTATGGTGACATAAGTGGCTTTATGAGAAGGGAGAGAGAGAGACTCAGGCTGGTGGTCATCATGGCTGTCCTCTGCTGCATTATAATGTAGCAAGGAAGCCTCACCAATGCTGGTGCCATCTTGAATTTCCCAGTCTCCAAAACCAAGGTCTTGATAAACCTCCATTCTTTATAAATCATGTGGTCTCAGGTATTTGGTATAGCAACAGAAGACAGTCTAGGGCACTTTTATACACAGAATGCCATTCCCTCTTGTCCACTGAGACATCCCTCCTGGTCACCCTATCCTCTTTCTTGGGCATTGGCAATGGCTTATTCCTATGAGCATGAAATCTGCTGTTAGCAATCTGACCTTTAAAAAGCAAAATAAACTTCAGAACTCCACTCACCAGTTAACTAACACCCTATCTTTCTCCTTCTACCCCCTCAGCAGAATTCTTGAAAGAGCTGTCGGAAATCTTCTCAGGATCCTTTAGTCTCCCCACCTCTTCCTCTAAGCTGCTCCGGCTGGACTGAGCAAGTCCCTCACACTGCTGAACCTAGTGGTCAGTACCCCCCAACTTGAGTTGACTACTGAGCTGCTGGACACCAAATCACTGCCTGATACTTCTATCCCCTTCAAACATTTCCTGCAGGGTCTCCAGGACCTCAGTCCCCTGGTTTCTTTTCTCCAATCTTTTTTTCTTTGGTACTGGGGATTGAACTCAGGTCCTTGTGCTTGTGGCCCTTCCCAATCTTTTTAATAAGGCTTAGTCCTGGGTGCTTTTTATTGCTTTTTTTTTTGGTACCGGGGATCAAACTTGGGTCCTTGCGCTTGCGCAGCAGGCAGCAAAACCACTGAGCTAAATCCCTGGCCCCTGGGTGCTTTTTAAAGTATCCATTCCCTTCTCCAGTTTCATGGCTTTAAGTAACTTCTGCAGACTGATGACAGCTGTGTCTGTATCTGCAGCTCTGCCTTCTCTTCTCTGAACTTTGGATGCTGAGGACTCAGTGACACATGAGGAGTCAAGTCCAGCTGAGCTCCTTTTTCGCACCCCCTTGTGGACCCCTTCCTCACCTCTGTCCACAGCAAACCCATCCTGCATTTCCCAGCTCCAACCATGAGCTCTTTCCTGAGCCCTCTCTTTTTCTCAAAGCCAACTCAGTTTGTCTGGAACTCGGGTCATCTCTGCACTGAAGCTGAATGCTCCTCCCCACCTGCTCTGTTGCACACACCGGATTCACGCCACACGCTGGCCCAGGCCATGGCGGTCACCCTGCCTGCTGCACACCCTGCAATCTACCCTGATACAAAGCAGGCAGAAGAATCCTCTCACTGTCTCAGCAAGATCTTCCCTGATCAGCACACCTAAACGTCAACCTTATGGCTCCTTCCTCTTCTTTATAGCTCTCATCATGATTTTAGTACTATATATTTTTCTTATTAAGTTCATCATCCATGAGCCATTCCCCCTCCACCAACCAGACTGTCAGCTTCATGAATTCTGGAAAGTCATCCATTCCTGGTACCTACAGAAATTGCCTAGCACATAGTGAATGCTCAGTAAATGTTTGTTGAATGACTGAATGAATGGAGGAGGAGGAGGAGGAGGAGGAGGAAAGACTGAGTTGAGAAAGGGCTAATGTGGCGATAACAAAGAGTTTGTCTTTGGTCCTAAAGGTAAGTGAGTTCAAGCTGGGTTCCTCAGAGGGTGTGCTGGGGAAATCACTTTATGGGCAAAAGGGACCAGGGTATTTATGAGCAGGTGGAACTTTCTGGAAAGTCACTGTCTGCTGTCCACACCGAGATCAAGTAGCATTTGGGAGTTAGTTACCAGTAACACAGTAGTGTCAGTTTCTTAGGCTTGACAGGTTTCCTGCCATAAGATATTAACAACCAGGGACACCGAAAGTGTATGGAAACTCTCTACCCTACTTTTGCAAACCTTTTGGGAAGCCTAAATTCTAAAATAAATGCTGAAGAATAAGGTTGGTTTGGTAGAAAGGGTTCAACTGATCTAAAAGGGTTTGAAGGTCACTTTTGTAGCACACGCACTGTCTCTCTCTCTCTGGGGACTGAACCCAAGGCCTTTGCATTGAGCTACATCCCCAGCCTGCTTCCTCTCTCTCTCTCTCTCTCTCTCTCTCTCTCTCTCTCTCTGAGACATGGTCCTGCTAAGTTGTCCAAATTGCTGGGCTCCAACTTTCGGGCCTCCTGCCTCAGCCTCCCAGAGTGCTAGGATGACAGACTACCATGCCTGGCTAGTTTAATTCATTTATGTTAACACATGTTGTAGGTGCATTGGGTGTTTTTCTTGGTATAAAGTATGCAGATATAAATAGACAGGGTGATGTGGCCCTTTTCCTTTCAAAACACCAGTAAATGTTACCCCAACACTGCTCTACATAGTGTGTCTCCTAGTTTTCAAAAGAACTTTGAGGAAGGTACAATTGTACATACTGAATCCAAAAATCCGAAATCCAAAGAGCTCAGAGATCTGAAACACTTCTGGTCCCAAATATTTCAGATAAGGGATATGAAGCTGGTACCATCACTGATCTCTAGTTACAGATGAGCCTGGAGAGTGTCATCTGTCCAGAGATGCACAGCCAAGAAATGGCAGAGCTGAGATTCGAACCTGGGCAGGCAGTGAGAGCTTCACACTTCTGTTCTGTGTAGGAACTACTTGCTCTGGGTACACAGTGAAGGGAACAGACAGCTCTTAACCAAAGAAGCCAGAAGGGGGTGCCGAGCATTGGCAGAGGTGTGGGCGGAGTGCATGGGGTTCCAGCAGAGAGCCCAGGGATGGGTAAGGAATGAGCAGGAGGAGGCAGCACGGATGGGCAGGAAGAACAGGGAAGGCCTGTGTGTCACACTCAGGACTTGGAAGGGTTCCTGAGTTTATGTTCTTAGAACTCAGAGATGCCCAGGCTGGGCTGCAATTTGCAATCCTCCTGTCTCAACCTCCCAGAGTGCTGGGATGACAGGTGTGCATCACTATGCCCTGCTTCTCTTATTTATAAACAACCTCATCTTTGGTATTTCATCACAGCGGCACACAGCGGCCCAGATAATGGAAGGTCCGGTCTTCCTCCGAGACTCAGGGAGTGCTGGTGTGTGCGGCATGGAAGGGGGTGGGAGGGTGAATATGAAGAAGTGTGTAGGAAAGGGAGCTGGACACAGCCTGGAGCTCCCATCTCTGCCCACTCTACATGCTTAACAACACACCAGCCTTTATCAGCCGTGGAGAAGGTGGGCAACCCCTTTGCATCCGGGCTGGACCAACTCGACCCTGGTTCATGATGCTCCAACCTGGGCAATCACCACATGTGGTTTGGACAGGGCCCTGGGACTCTGAGGCCAGTCTCCTGCCTCAGGAAGGAAAAGGACCAGCAGGCTCGAGAGAGCTGTCCAAGGTCCCAGTGAGGGAACAATGGATTGGGGATCAGAAGACAAACCCCTCACCAGCCTGACCCTCATCTTTCTAACACATTGTTCTGGTTCCTAATGGATTCAGGCAGTGTCCTTGATGAGCTTCCTATGATAGTAAAAGTCAAGGAGTGGTGTATACACATAATGGAATATTATTCAGCACTGAAAAGGAAGGCGATTCTGACACAGGCTACATGGATGTAGCTCTGAGTATTATGCTAAATAAAATAATCCAGTAATGAAAGGGCAAATGCTGTAGGATTCCACTCATAGGTGAGCCCCAGAGTAGCCACATCGATAGAGACAGAAAGTAGAATCATGGGTGCCTGGGGCTAGCAAGAAGGGAAACTGGGAGTTAATGTTTACTAGGGACAGAATTTCAGTTTGGGAAGATGAGAAAGCTCTGCAGATAGGTGGTGATGGTGGTAGCACATCCACGTGAATGCATGTAATGCCACCGAGCTACACATCTGAAAGTGGTCAAAGCCAGTCCATGGTGCACACCTATAATTCCAATCCTCTTGGAGGCTGAGGCAGGAGGATTCCAAGTTTAAGTCCACAGTCTTTCAAAATAAAATATAAAAAAGGTCTAGAAGTGTGGCTTAGTGCAAAGGCCCTGGGTTCAATCCCCAGTACCAACACAGACAGACACACACACACACACAGCTGCAAATTCTATGTGGTGTATATTTTACCACAATCAAAACAAAAGCAAAATATAATCTACACAAGTGGACATCACAGTGACCAAACTGCACAGCACAGCTGCAGGAATGGATCCAACGGTAGCTTCGGCAGCCCCCTCCCTCTACACGCAGAGTCTTTCAGGAGAGATTGTCACTCCCCCCAGGGGCAGCCTGATGTTCCAGGAGGTGGCAGCCACTTGTCCAGGTCAGAAAGTAACTGCTGAGCACACTGGGGCCCTGGCATACAGCCAGCTGCCAATCTGTCCTCTCATACCCGCAGGCGGTGGAGCAGTGCCACTAACTCTGCAGCCCTGCTCGCCACGCGTACTCTGTGCCATCCTGGGCGGTTTCCACTCCGCTGGGCAGGGGACGGGGAGAGACGGCTGCCATGCGGGTTTCTGTGTGCCTGGCCTCTGTGGTGACAGCAGGAGGGAGTCGCTGAGGGCTGGCTTCCCAGAGGACAGCACAGCCATCCACTGGGACAGCTTCTCCTTCCAGGCAGCCCTGCACGGGAGGCCTGGCTTTTGCGGGGGGGGGGGGGGCGGTGGCACTAGCAAGTCTTCACCAAAACCCCAGCATCTGAAGGTGCAGACAGTGCCCCTCCCACGGTCAGCCCTGTCAGCCCCTTTCTTGCTCCTCATTTATTTTGGCTTTGATGTTTGTTGCTGCTTTTGAGGCAAGGTCTTGCTAAGTTGCCCAGGTTAGCCTTGAACTTGTGACTTTCCTGCCTCAGTATTCCAGTGTGCTGTGATTACAGGCATGGATCACCACATCCAGTTTCTTCTTCTTAATTATAGAATTAAGATCCAAATCATAGGATCACTAAGCTACATCCCTAGCCCTTTTGAAAAAAGTTTTATTGTGAGTCAAGGTCTCACTAAATTGCCCAGAGTAGGCTTAAACTTGCCATCTTCTTGCCTCAGCTTCCTGAGTAACTGGGATTACAGGTGTATACCACTATGCCTGCAGCAGCCTCTTTTCTTAAGTGAGGCCATTAATGGCGTGGGCACTGTCTCCCCAAAATGTATGTCCACCAGGAACCTCAGATGCAATGTTGCTTAGAAGCAGGGTCACAGCAGATGTAATCAGTTAAAGATCTATAGAGGAAATCATCCTGGCTTTAAGACGAGCCCCAAATCCAATGCCTCTGGCCTCTATGTCTACCAACAGATGAATGGATAAAGAAAATGCGGTGTTTATACATAATGGAGTACTACTCTGCCATAAGGAAGGGTAAACTGAGTCATCTGTAGGAGAATGGATTTACCCTGAGACCATGTTAAGTGAACTAAATCAGGCACACAAGTTCAAATATCACATTGTTTCTGTTATATGAGAAACCCAAAGCATACATAAAGAAGAAAATAAAAGGTAGGTGACATAAAACAGGAAAGTCTACTTTGTGGAGATGGAAAGTGGTCGGGGGACGGGGGAGATGAAGGGCAGGGAGGAGAAGGGGAAGTAAAAGGGATCGAGATGTGACATGTATCTGTACCAACTTCCCAAGATGAGTGTAATTATTACGGATTGCAAAAATATACTAATAAAAATAAATTTTAAAAAAAGATGAGGAGAAGACACAGAGAGGTATGGAAAAAGAGGGTTGTGCAGATGGTGGCAGAGCCTGGAGCTCCACCCCAAGCAGAGGTACCATGGGAGCCTTGAAGCTAGAAGAATCGAGGAAAATCTCAGGGAGCTGGTGCCACTGACATCATCAGCTTAGACTTAAACTTTTTGTTGATTTAAGTGTTTTGCTATAATAGCAACTCTGAGAAACCAATGTAGGCAGAGAAAGATGAGGTTGGGTCCTCAAGCCCTACTTCTACCACTCAATTAATTCTGAAAAAACCTGCATCAGATGGGTCCTGTTTGAAAATTTCATTCAATAAATATAGGAGCAACTGCTGGATGTCCACCCAACTCCACCAGTGCCATCTTCTACAGGAGTGGAACTTCAGCCACATCCTCAATTTCCTCGAAAAGCTGCATTTCCCAGCATTCCCAGAAGCTGGGCATGGTCACATGACCAAGGACGGAGTGGAAGGAACAAGAGCCAAAGCTGAGTCTGAGACTTAAGAGACTGGGGATGCCCTCTCCATCCTATCTTCCCTCTTCCTAACATGAGCAGCTCTGATTGTGCCAATGATGCTAAACACCCTCAGCGGTGGTAGAGCAAGAAGAGGGTAAGAACCTGAATCTCTGAGTGCATTTTTGGAAGTGAGATTCCCTGCCAAAGTCTTTGTTGTTTTAAGCCACTCTTCTTTGAGGGTCTCTTAGGGTAGCAGTGTACTTTGATCACATAATTTATAATTTAAATTGATTATGAACCTAGGTGTTTCCAGGCACAGGAGATATGACAATGGACTGGAAAGGTAGGGTCCTGCATCTAAGGAGTTTAGTCTAGTTGGAGAAAAGCAGATGATGAAAACCTCAGTTATAACACAGAGGGACGGGAAATCTGACTGGAAGGGCACTGCCATGGTTTGCATGCTGGCACCCCCCAAGTCCATGGTGAAATCTAATCACTGATGTGATGAGGTTGCAGGGTGGGTGTTTAGGGGGGGATTAGGACATAAAGAAAGACCCTGATGCATGGGATTAGTGTTCTGGAGAAGACCCCAGAGAGTTGCCCTCATCTCCCCTGCCCTAAGAGGGCAGCAAGAAGACAGCTTCCAGAGTGAGTGCAGCTTGGGGGCAAAGCACATGCCTAGCATGGATGGGGTCCTTCCCCAGCACCACACACACACACACACACACACACACACACACACACACCATCTATGAACCAGGGAGTTGTCCTTCCTTCACCAGACACCAAATCTGCCAGTGCCTTGATTTTTTTTGGACTTCCCAGAATGGTGAGCAATGAATTTCCACTCTTTATAAGTCAATTTATGGTAGTTTTTGATAGTCACCTGAAGGGACTAAAACAACAGGTTCTCTTAGAGCAAATGGAACTTGGAGGATTTTTTTATTTTTTGGTACCGGGAATTGAACTCGGGTCCTTGCGCTTACGCAGCGGCGGTGAAACCTCCGAGCTAAATCCCCGGCCACTTGGAGGAGTTTTGAAAGAAGTAATGCCTATTCTGAGAACTGAAGGAAAGGGAGGACGAGAAGAAGTATTTCAAGAAGGAAGAATACAGCCAGGGATGGTGGCACACATCTGCAATCCCAGCCCTCTGAGAGGTGAGGCAGGAGGATTGCAAATTCCAGCCCAGCCTTGGCAACTTAGCAAGACCTTGTCTCAAAATAAAATTTTTTTTAAAAGGTTGGGGCTGTAGCTCAGTGCCCCAGTACCATAAAAAGAAAAACATAAGAAGGAAGGGGAGGGTAGTGGAGAAAGAGGAAAATTATTCTGAGAGTGCCCAGTGGGAGGAAGTATGGGATGCTTAAACAGTACCATGTGGCTACAGCAGAAAGATGACACAGCTGACACAGGCAATGGTCAGCGATCTCAAAGACCCTGTGAAGGCCCTTCCAGCCAGACTTCTGATCCTGCTGTCTTGTAATCAAAGCTGAATCATCTGCTTTTCTCCTACTAGACTCTAAACTCCTTGGAAATGGAGCCCTACCTTTCTTGTCCATTGTCACATCTCCAGTGCATGGAAATTCCTAGGCACATGCTTGTGAAGAGCAATGGGTCACCCTGGAAGGACTTTACAAGAGAAATCACTTGGTAAGATTTATGCGCACTCTTGTGCAGCAAAGAGTTAATTCAGTGGGTCCTGCAAATTCCAAAGAACAGACAAGCCCTGCCTAGGCCATGGAGGGGAGCTGTCCTTCAGGATATCTGCCTGACATGGACACATCTGCACACCTATGCCAGGGAGCTTCTGCTGAGACCCAGGCCGATGGTGACTTAAAGTTTGTGGTCACCTAGGACCCTGGACCATGGAGCTCTGCAGATGCTGGAGCCTGAGTGGTTAAAGTCAGTCCTGTGGACATCCCATGCCTATGTGACTGAACTCCAACAAAAACGCTGGATGCCCAGGCTCAGGGGTGCTTCCTGGTTGGCATGTTGTCACACACTGTTCAAAACACTCCTCTGGGAGAGAACAGCTTGATGCTCACGCCTGGCCTCTGTCCTGCTATGTAGCTTTTGGTTTAAGATTTTAATCTGTATCCTTTCAGCACAAGAAACCAAATCCATGTTTCACAGGTCTTCTGGATCCTATGATCCCCTTTTAGAAAACCTTCAAATCTGACAATGGTCTTAGAGAACCCTGACCACATGATCTTACAACCTTAAATCTTCTCAAGAAAGCATATTCTCTTTCTCTCTCTCTCTCTCTCTCTGACACACACACACACACACACACACACACACACACACACACACACACACTCAGTAGTTCTGCCTGCACAGGACTTTAGGGAGTTGAGCATTGGATAAAACTGCTCTGTCTCAAGAAGTACCTCCGCGTCTCAAAGGCAAGGCAGAATAGAGATCGAAGACAACAATTACACATGGAGGTCTTTAATGGAAGAACCTGTGATCCAGGCTTAGTGGTTCAATCCTACCTGAACATCTGGACAGGAATAAGGACAAGTCACAGCACAGAAATCAGAGATCAAATTGATGATGCCAGAAGACAGGAGAGCTATGTCTCTCGGAGGAAGGAAGTGAGACAGAGCTGCCAATGTGGAGGCCCCAGGTTGAGTCCCAGAGAGAATCTCTTAGAAATGACACCAGGGGCACTGCAGCATTTCTGGTGGCCAGGGCTACTCCAAGAAGTCAATGAGGCTCCTTGCCAAAGTTAGGTATGATCTGAAACACCATCCAAGGAAATCTGCAGTGCACCCTCTGCCTGCTGCTTTGTGCAGCCCCTTACCCTGCCTTCTGGGAGCACCTCTCAGCCACTTCACTGCAGTCCTCACTTTCACACTGTCTTCACTGAACAACCAAAAGACAAAGCCAAGCACTGTACTGGATGCGCTGCTGTTTCCTACAAAGCACATAATAGATCCCTCTTTCGGGGCCAGGGGTTTAGCTCAGTGGTTTTGCCACCTGCTGCACAGGCATAAAGACCCAAGTTCTATCTCCAGTACCAAAAAAAAAAAAAAGCTGCTAGATCCCTCTTTCAGGCTGGACAATCAGACTGCGATCCTTTTGCTCAAAACAATAGCAATTTCTGCACAAAATCTGAGGACTGTCTTATGTAAACATGAAAAGCCTGGCGATTTAATAGGCAATTAAATAGGCAATTATCTGCCCCAAATAAATAAGCGCAGTCAGGAGCCTCTAGGAGGCAACTGGAACATCAAAAGCACTTTGCCCTGAGGGCATCTGCTTAACCCAGAAAACAGCTATTTTGATTTTTATGGCCTCTTGGGGAGCCAGGGTGGGAGACAAAATCCAGAGCTTACCTATCACAGAGTCTAAAAGGAGATTCCTCAAATTCAGATGGGACTGCAACAGGCTACAGCTTTAAGGTAAAAATGTGGAGTAAATTTATCTCCATCGTCCTACCCCCAGAGGTTTGGCAGAAAGTCTCTTTGGCACTAAGCAGAAAAAGAGGAAGTTAAAACCTCTGAGAAATTATCTCAGCAGAGGAGGGTGACTTAAATTCTCAAAAAAACCCCAAAAACAAACAAACAAAAAATTTTTTTAAAAAAATTCTCAAAATATGGGTGGTGTAAAAGTTGAAAGTGGACCTAGAAGGGAGAGTCTGAGGTACCTGTAAGAAGTAAACATGTATCAGGCCGGGGATTTAGCTCAGTGGTTCTGCCGCCTGCCTCGCAAGCGCAAGGACCCGAGTTCAATCCCCGGTACCAAAAAAAAAAAAAAAAAAAAGAAAAGAAAAGAAGTAAACATATATCATCCATGGAGGATGTAACTTTCTCTTTGGCCACCAAGAATTCCTTCTGGCAGCATGCTTGGAAAATGACTGTCACACAACCGAGAATAATAAAACACCGAACAAAACAAGGTATCATAACAAGGAACCAGTGGAAAGGAGATGGTGAAATAGAGCCATGATGACTTTAGATATTCACCTTGTAAACAGTGACTGTAAAATAATTGCTTGCACATAATGTTTAAACAATGAAATGTATGCTTGAAAGTATCTAGAGAGCAGTTCTCAACCGGGGTGATGCAGCCCCCACAATACCCCTGAGGAGATATTTGGCAATGTTTAGAGCCATTTTCGGTTGCCATAATGGGAAAGGGTTTCTATTCGCATTAAATGAGCACATGCCAGGGATGATGTTAAATATCCTATAACACCCAGGATGGTGTCTTACGACCGAGGATTAATTATCTAGCCCAAAATCTCAATATTGCCACAAATGAAAAATCCCACTGCAAGAAATAAAATTATTACCAAAGAGGAAGCTGGATTGAAAAGGATCAGACAGAACTTGAAAAATTTAATAACTGGAATTGAAAACTTCATGAGCAGTAGATTAGACACAGCTAGAGAGGAAGCTTGTAAACTGGCAAGACACAAATACTATTATTCTCCTCATTTGACAGATGAGTAAACTGAGGCACATAGAGAGTCAGCATCTTGCTAGTTGGGAAATAAATCACAGATCACCATCCACCTATCCAGAGCCTTGTAGTACTAACCAAACTGCCTTTCTTCTGAAGCCCAAGGGAATAATTTTCTCTCTGCACCAGTCTTTAAATTTCTTTCCCACTTGCTATTTTCTTTGGCAAAATATTTTGGAGAAAATAGAATTTGTCTAAAATGCCTGACAGAAGAAAGACACAATGCATTGCATTAGCATGCAGGCAACAATGCCTAGGGAGAAAGCACAAGGCAATTTCCATCTCTGAAACATTTACCTTCCATTAACTAATTATGTCCCACAGTTCCCAGTGGTGAAGGGGCTTAGGGGTGTTTATCTCTACACAGAAGCAGAGAAATGGAAGAAATGCATCTGACAAAACCTCCTCCCAAGAGCCACCGGAGGCTGTGCACAGGGCCCAAGACTACCCCAAATGTGCAACCCCAGAGCCCTCGGCCGCAGCAAGTTACTTAAGCCCTGTCTCCCTCTCCCACAAATGGGGTCGTGGACAGCCAGCTCCACAAGACTGGCCAAGATTCACAGAGGTGCATATTTAGGGCATACCCATCACAGCTGCTCAGCATGACTAGCAGTGACTTCTACCCTAGGGGCAGGAAGCATGCCTGCCTGTCATCCTAGCACTCTCAGAGGCTGAGGCAGGAAGATCACAAGTTCCAGCCCAATCTGGGCAACCTAGACCTTATCTCAAAATAAAAAAGGCTATTTTTTTTTGTACCAGGGATCGAACTCAGGACCTTGCACTTGTAAGGCAGGTGCTGGAACCACTGAGCTAAATCCCCGGCCCCAAAGGACTATTTTTTAAAAGCCTGGCGATGTAGCTCAGTGGGAAGGCACTGGGCTCAATGGCCATTGAGCCCAGGGGGTGGAGGTGGTACACATACTCTGAGATCAGCTCCCAGTCCCACTGCTCACTAGCTGTGTGACCCTAGGCAAGTTACTAAGCTTCTCTGTGCACTTGTTTCCTCATGGGTAAACACGGCGATAATTGTTCTTCCTCTACTGGTTCCCTGTGAATGTGAAGGGCTTAGTATCTGTAACACGCTGAGATGGGGTCTGCCTTGTGGAAAGTGTTCCCCATCACGGATTAAGCAGATTTGTTAGGCTCAGGACAGCAGCACAGCTGTAAGGACCGTCCCCAGGGCAGGTGCTGGTTCGTCTTATCGACCATTGTATCCTCAGGGCTGGGCACACAGTAGGAATCCATGAGCAATGGGGTTTTTTGTTCCTAATTTTATCTGGTTACTATTTTTAAATCATTACAGAACTGGACATACCTATGGAGTACAATGTGATGTTCTGACATGTATGTAACATGTAATGATCGCATCAGAACTACCAGCATACAAGCACGCACACATGCACACACACGCACTTGCATGCGGCCTCTCTTCTCACAGTCTCTTCAGCCCCTAAAATTAGCTCCATCTCCGTTCCCCATCCTCAGCATGCCTGCCCTGGTTTCTCTTGGCTCCTCGCCACTGTGATCCATGTCTCAGGTGCCACACGCTGCCTCCCAGGGCCACTGCTGTTCCTTCACCACAAGGGGCGCCGTGAGGTCCCAGCAGGCGTGGGGCGGGAGGCCAGGCTTTCACACCTTTCCTCGGTGTCAGAAACACTCGGACCCAGAGCCACTGCCCCCGCCACGAGCTCACCCTGCTTCTAGTTTCACAGTATCCGAGAAAAACTTCAGCAGAGGCCGCCAGGGGTTAAATCAGGATTTTTCTCCCCCTTTGGGCACACACTCAAAAGAGTCAAAAGCAGACACTCAAACACTTACACAGCCACGTTCATGGGTGTGTGATTTGCCACCGGGCCGCGGATGGCTGAGCAGACGGACGTGATGTGGTCACTCAGCCCACACGGGGGGCCTCGGATCCACGCGACATTAGCGGCTTGGCACTGTGGGGTGAGGATACTGAAAGGTTGCTGTGTGATGCTGCATGTACAGGGCACCCAGAGCTGACAGATCACAGGGAGGCAGGACGGTGGTTGCCAAGGGCCAGGGAAGAGAGACAAAGAGGGAGCGCTGCATGGGCACGGAGGCTCAGCTTTGCAGGATGACAAAGCTCCAGAGAGGCACAGTGGTGATGGCTGTGAGGCAGTGCGAATGGACTCCCTGTCCTCAGTCTGCATGCTGGAAAATGGTTGAGATTCAGGACAAGAGGCCACACGGCCATCCCTGCTTTCTGGGAGGCTGAGGCAGGAGGGTCACAAGTTTGAGCCCAGCCTGGACAACTTAGCAACTTAGTGAGACCTTGTCTCAGAATAAAAAACAAAAAAGGGCTGGGGTCATGTGGCTCAGTGGGAAGGCCCTGAGTTCAATCCCCAGTGCTTAAATAAATAAAATAAAAATTAAAATAAAAGAGAACAATGATGCAATTGGTGAGGAGAAGACAGAAAGGGGACCCAGCTGGGGAAAGTACAGTCACCGGCTCAAGTCCCTAGAGCAATGCCCTGTGATTATTCACTCTACAAACTATTTAACGGGCAACTAACTATGTGCCAGACTGTTTTAGGCTCTGGGACAGAGTGAGTAAATGAAAAAACAGACTAAAGTCCCTGCCTTCCTGGGGGTGACATTCTAGTGCAGGAAACAGTCAAGGACATAAAAAATAAACATAGCCAGCCCTGGTAGCACACGCTTATAATCTAGGCACTTGGGAGGCTGAGGCAGGAAGATCACAGAGTTTGATGCCAGCCTGGGTTACATAGTGAATTCCAGGCCAGCCTGAACTACATAGTGAGACCTTGTTTCAAAAAACCAAAAGTAAATAAATAAACATGGTTTGGCCGGCGCTCATCAGGGGTGTGGAGAGAAGTAGGGCAGAGAATGGGGTGTCAAGTTGGGGGTGGGGAGCTACATGACTGAAGGAGATTTCAGCAAAGACCCAAAGGAGCCAAGCACTGACGTGGGGAAGACGTCTGGCAGAAGGAGCGCCTGTGCAAAGGCCCTGAGCCCAGACCGTGTCTGGTGTGTTTGGGGGAACACCAAGGAGTCCATGATGGCTGATACTGGCTGAGCAAGGGGGAGCAAGTAGAGATGAAATATAAAAGAGTGGAGGCAGAGGTGCTAGTCTCAGAGGGCCTGTGGGGAGGGAAAAAGTGGAGGGCAGATTCTAGAGGGTCCTGGCCCAAGTGCCCACTGGCGCCCTCTGGTGGCTGCACAGGGAACGAACCTGCAAAGGGGCAGGGTGGAAGTTAGGAGACAGGAGGCCCAGGTGTGGCTGTGCACACAGGGAGGGGAGGGGGCTCTCAGTGGATTCTGCTGGTGTAGCCAACAGGATGTATCAGCTAACCAGAGGTAGGAAGTGGAGGAAGAGGCAATGGAGTGAGACCCTGAGGGGTGGGGTCCCAGCGCCAGAAAGGATGAACCTGCCTTCACCTGAACAGAGAAGTCTGGGAATAAACAGTCTGTGTCAGAGCTGAACCTGACCCAATGCTGCAAAGGTCAGCGCGGCTCCTGCGTTCAGGGCAGCCAGGGTGCCCAGCATCCTAGGGGCCCATGCCCAGGTGAGTGGAGGAAGGGAACCTGGTATCTGTGCACGGCGGGATACTATTCTGCCCTTCAAAACAAGGGGCATTCTGTCATTCGCAACAATGTGGATGAACCTGGAGAACATTATGCTAAGTGAAACAAGCCAGGCACAAGGTAGTGTGTGGCTCTCCATGCTCGAGGCCCTGGGTACTGCCCTCAGCACTGCAGGGGAAATTTTTTTTTTAGTACTGGGGATCGAACTCGGGACCTTGCACTTGCGAAGCAAGCGGTGGAACCACTGAGCTAAATCCCCGGCCCAACAGGGGAAAATATTTTAAAAAGCTGGGCATGGTGGTGCACACCTGTAATCCCAGCTACTGGGGAGCCTGAGGCAGGAGGGTTGCAAGTTGAAGGCCAGTCTGAGCAACTTAATGAGATCCTGTCTCAAAATAAAAAATAAAAGAGTTGAGGGTGTAGCTCAGTGATCAAACCCTTGTCTAGTATGCATGGGACCCTGGGTTCAATCCCTAGTACCATACAAAAGAAAAAGGAAGAAGGAAGGGCAGACACAGAAAAACAAATATCACATGTGTTCACATAAATGTGGAATCTAAAAAAGCTAAATTACAGAAGCAGAGAGTAGAACAGGAGTTGCCATGCACAGGGTGCAGGGTGCGGTGGGGGAGAAGTGGGGATGGGGATAAAGTTTCATCAGACAGAAGGACTCAGAGCTCTATGGATGTACGGTGGCTGTAGTAAATAAAAATATATCATGTAGTTCAAAATGGCTAGAAGAGGTTTTTAATGCTTATATCATCACAAAAATCAGTATGTGAAGCAATACATATGCATATTAACTTGACTGAACCATCCCACAATGTAAACTCATATCCAAACATCACACCGCACCCTGTAGATTTAGAAGATTATTTGTCAATTAAAACCAGAGCTGGGTGTGTGGCCCGGTGGCAGAGTGCTTGCTTGCCTAGCATGCACAAGGCTCTCAGTTCTAGCCCCAAAAGAAAGTCAGCTGCGGAAGCTGCACTCCCAGAGACAGAAGTGGGTTTGCACCCAGAGCCTTTGAGTAGGCCTGGCTGGAGGGTGCAGGTCACACCACCAGGCCCGGCTCCGTGTGTCACCTGCAAAGGGGCTGCAAGTGACTCGGAATCACCAGGGTGCACATGCGAGTACCCTACACGACTCTGATGGTCCTGCAAGTGCTCAGCAGAGAGAGCAGTGCCTTTTATTAGCAAAGGACCAGCTGTCCTGTACTCAGCTAAACTCTCCGGGCCAGCACTGCGTCTGCCACTCCCCATCTCTGGGACGCTGAGTCAGGGGGCTGCTGTCTGAAAGTGGGGTCTTGGCTTCCCCGGTTCCCAGGGCAGATAACCAGAGTCAACAACCTCCACTCTGGCTTCGGTGCCATGAAGCTAGTACTTTGGCTTAAACTCTCACTCCGCCCTCTCCTCCTGTGCACACTGGGACAACTCTCTGGTGACCCTGAGCCTCAGCTTTGTCATCTGTATAACGGGGGAGGTGGACACCAAACAGGTGATCTTGCCTGGCCATGGTGAGTGTTGTATCTGGGTTCCCCATGCACACACGTGTACACAAACGATGTTATACATATGATATATATATATAGAGAGAGACATATTTTATATTTCTTTTTGTGTGTGGTACTGGGAATCAAAGCCAGGAGTGCTGAGCTATGTCATCAGTCCACTTTATTTTATTTGTAATACAGAGGATTGAATCCATGGCCTTCATACTGAGCTCCAACCCCAGCCTCTTTTTTTTTTTTCCGGTACCAGGGACCTTGTGCTTTCGAGGCAGGCAGTGGAACCACTGAGCTAAATCCCTGGCCCCCCCAGCCTCTTTTTTAAAAATTTGACACAGAGGCACCCTAAGTAACTGGGTTGCCCAGGCTGGCCTCAAAGTTGGAATCCTACCATCTGCCTGCCAAGTAGCTGAGGTTTCAGGAGTGCACCACTGTGCCTGGCTCATGATTGATGTCTTTATTCACCCTGTGAACTAGAAACGAGGAGTCCATTTTACAGATGAGGAAACTGAGGCTTGGAGAGACAAGAAGCTTTGCCAGGGATCAGCAGAGAAATGGAGGGAGGGGGCAGGGCCTTCTGCTGGCCTGGCCTCATTTTCCTGCTGGCACCAAAGCTACCGAGGGGCATCCATCTGCTTGGGGATTCAATAAACTAATTTATTCCAAGGTTGGGAATGGCCCTGGAGAGTGTAAATTCTCACGTTTTTCACTCCCACCACCCCGGCTTACACAGCTGGGGATAGGGAAGCCCTTGATTGTCTAGTCCAGGGTCCAGCTCTTTAGTAGTGGACTTCGCTGTTGAGAAATTGGCAGTTTCTCCTTTTACTTCGGAAAGGGCAAGAGAATGGGAAATTCGGAACTGCTCCCCCAGCCTTCCTTTCTTAAAGCCCCACAGGCCTTGCTGTGGGAGCTCTGGGGAAGTCCCAGCAGAGAGGAAGTCAAGGCCTCTGCCTCCCTGGGGCAGCCTGGGGACTCTGCTGTCTGCCTCTGCCCCAGAACAAGACTGGAACTGGAGACAGCCTGCCCACTCTGGGCTGTCACCATGAATGCACACAGTAACGGGGGAAAGAATCCTTCTATACCAGGGGTGGCGAACCCAAGGCACGTGTGTTATGTTTTTCTTTTAAGACAAAAGATGTTAATGTGTGATTGTTTTTTCTACACTAAATCCTCAATATTCAGGTTTAATTGCAGCACTGGCAGTTTGTAATAAATAAGTGGGTTTTGGGTCGCAGTTTGAGCACTCGTCTCTAAAAGGTTCGCCATCCCTGTATATAGTTGGTGGTAAAGTAAATTAGTATAGCCACTGCAGAAATAAGTTTGGAGGTTCTTCACAAAACTAAAAATACAAATAGCCCATGAGCCAGCTATACTACTCCTCGGTCCTCACCCAAAGACATCAGAGTCAGCACGTGATGGGGACACCTGCATGCTTAGTGCAACACGATTCCTAACAGCCAAGGCATGAAACCAACCCAGGTGCCCACTGGTGGAGAATGGAAGAAGAAAAGGTGATCTAGATACATGACTGAGTACTACTGAGCCATAAAGAAGAGCCAATTACATCACTTGTAGGAAAATGCGTGGAATCAGAGGTCACCATGTTGAGTGAAATATGCCAGGCTCAGAAAAAGAAGTATCACATGTTCTCCCTAACTATGTGGGAGCTAGAAAAGATGACATGAAAGAAGAGGAAGAGTACTACTAGACAAGAGGAAGGGAGTAACGGGAGGGAGAGGGAGTACAGGGAGGATAGATCTAATAAAATGTTCTCTGTATGTATGAGAAAACCCCAATGAAACCTAATATTTTGTAAAATTAATAGGCACTAATAAAATATAATTAATACATAAATGGGTGAATGAACTAATTCTTCCTGTTGTCCACCCCCTGCCATGGCTGGACAAGCTGACCAATGTCACTATTCCTGCTAAGATGAGAGATGAATTAATTCATTCTTTTTCAATAGATTTTTTTATTTTTTTTACAGAGCTGGGGATGGAACCCAGGGCCTCACACATGCTAGGTGAGCACTCACCACTGAGCTACACTCCCAGACCTTTCAGTGGATCTTTACTGATCCCCATTCTCAGTTCTTGTAGGCTTGGGGTTCCAGGCCTTGTAGGGAGACAGATGACTAAGCAGGGCAACCGCAAGGAGAGGGTAACAGATGCCATCAGGCGGTCATAAAGAAGGGACCTAAAGTGGCCTCACGGTAGCCCACGGAGGGCCAGCCAGGGAGGGCTCCTGGGGGAAGAGGTGGCTCCTATCGCTCCGCCCCATTAGTAACACGCACTGCGTCCCGCTGCAGCCTCCTGAAGGGACCAATCTCACCTGCTCCCGGAAGCGACTCAGGGGCAGGCCTGCGGTGTATGTGAAGGAGGACAGCATGTGCTCTGAGGAGTCTCTAGCGTGTTCTCTTGGCACCTTGTCCCTGTTCGTGACCTCTGAATCTCCCCCACCCCATGCAGCAAAGGGTCAGACTGAGGCCCCTTTTCTAATCAGTCTGCACCCCGTCAGATGCTCAATACTTTAAATATGTCTAAGAGCCAGACACTGAGGAGAGCCATTGCCAGCCCTCCCCCCACAGCATGTGCAAAGGCCCCGGGGTGAACAGATGCTGGTGACAGATGAGGCAGTGTTCCTCACCCTCCTTTCCCCCTCTACCATGTGACAGAGGGCTCTGGTACTTACTGTCTGTGTGACTTTGGATACATGGATTCCCCTCTCTGAGCCCTGTTTTCTCTCATCTTATTTATGGAGTCACAAGAAGGCTTGAAGGCAACAAGTATGTGTACAGTCTGGCACATGGCAAGGGCTTCATTTATATTAATATCCCATCTCTGAGGTTGGCCTTGCCCAGTAGCCTGGGGTCCCGTAATCTCAGCATGGTGGGAGAGAAGTGTTATGGTCTAGACTGAAAACGTCCTTCAAAGGGCTTGTGCTCTGAAGTGGGACTTTGGGAGGGTCACTGGATGCAGGTGGTGTTGACCTCATCAGTGGATCCATCTGAGTGATTCAGAGCTGAATGTGCTGTTAGGAGGTGGGACCTGGCTGGAGGAAGTGAGTCACTGGGCCGTGACCTGGGAGGGTGTGTTCCTGTCCCCTGCCCCTCCCTCTCCCTCTCCCTGCTTCCTGACCTCCATAAGGTGTGCACTTCTCCTCCACCAGACACTTCCACCATGCTGTTGCTGCCTTGGCTCCCATGACCCCTGAAACCATGAGCCACAGTAAACCCTTCCTTCTCTAAGTTGCACATGTCTGATGTGTTGTCCTAGCAACAGAAATGTAAAGAAGGCAGGAACACAAAGTATCGAGCTGGGGTAGGAAGGATAGCAGGTCTCCCTGCAGATGCCCACCAGCCTGTCTTTGCCCCCGCATGGATGGGATCACAGAGAGGATTCCGTGAAGCTCCATCAGGAGTGGGTGTCATTTCACACAAGGAGATCAGAGGCTCCAGTTGACAGAGGAGCCAGGCCGCATGGTGGTGGATGGCCCCAGGTCACTGTCAGGGGCAGGGACTCTGCTCCCTGCTTCAGCCTGCAGAGGCTTGGAGCTCAGACATCACATGGAGATGCCATCAAAGCTAGATCGGACTTTGTGATCATTTCCACCTTCCTTTCCCAGGCGGCTGTGTGGCTGGTCTATGCTCAGCATAGTTGTTTTTCTTTTTTAACAGTACTGAGATTGAACCCAGGGCCTTTGCACTGAGCCCCATTCACAGCCCCCCCCCTTTTTTTTTAATATTGAAACAGGATCTCTAAGTTGTTAAGTTGCCCAGGGCTGGGCTCCAACTTGCAATTCTCCTGCTTCAGCCTCCCACAGTGCTGGGATGACAGGAGGGCTCCACCACACCTGGCTCTCAGCAGAGCTTTTCCTGATGTTTTCTCTTCTTTCTACCATGTGAATGGCATAGTAATAATTACATACCACCCCTAATTACTGCCTAGAGTCAGGAATGGAAAGAAGGGGAGAAGGCCAACAAAGGAAGTCAGGGTAGAAAGCTCAGGGGATGGGTGTTGGAGCCCCAAGGACTCCAATGAGTAAAGTCCCGTGTGCATTCTTTGTAATATGACTGTGTTGCTTCTCCCACCAACAGATGGCGTCTCTTGTGCCACTTCTTGGGTCCAGACTGGCCAAAATTATGACATGCCATTCCTAGGATGAGCCATCCAGAGGCCTGGGAACTTCCTCCTGCTCTTAGAATCGTGCTCTGCCACATGAGAAGCTCACACCAGCCTACTGGGGAAGGAAGCTGTCACAAATCAGCCAGCCCCCAGCCAACTACCACATGCAAAGGAGTTCAACTGAGGCCAGAGAAAGCACCCAGCTGAGCCCCACCTGAGCCATGGGGTTTAGGGGATGATGTTATGTGGCAGTATATAACCGATGCAGAGGGCCAGTGCACTATTCAGCTTTTTGGTACTGTGATAAAATACCCAGGAAGTCAACTTCAAGGAGGAAAGGTTTATTCTGGCTCATGGTTTCAGTCCATGGTCAGCTGGCACCATTGCTAGGCCCGTGGCCAGGTGGCAACATCATGGCAGAAGGGTGTGGTAGAGAAAAACTACTCACCTCATGGGCCAGGAAGCAGAGAGAGTGAGAGGAAAAGCAAGAGGGGAAGGGGCTGGGGATAAGATAAAGTCCCCAAGGTTACACTCCTAGGAGTCACTTCTTTTTATTAGGTTCTACCTCTTAAGTTTCCTTTGTTCCCTAATAATGCATCAAATTATGAGCCCAGAAATAAATCAATCCGCAGATGAAGCCAGAGCCCCATGATCCAATCACCTTCCTAAGCTACACCTCTGATTCTCACTGCCAACTCTGGAACCAACTCTTTCCACACTGGAGCCCATAGGGGACATTTAAGGTCAGACACCTAACAGGGATCAGGAGTGGTGGGCACAAGGTGAATGGAGATGGGGTTTAGAATAAAACATATTGACGTTAAAGGCATCCTTTAACCATAAACAGATGCTGCTTGACTTAGGAATGAGTCAGGTCCTGATAAACCCATCATAAGTTGAGAATATCCTCTGTCAAAAACGCATTTCACTTCCATAACCTACTGAACACTGCAGCTTAGCCACACAGCACACTGCAGAGCAGCGGTCCCCAAGCTTCCTGGCCTGGTTCCACACAGGGCTGGGGAACCCCCGGCAGAGTATCAGCTGTGAACCCCATGATTATGGGGCTGCCCTGGAGACGTTGCTCACTGCCTGCCCCACATGATTTCAAAATCCAAAGTGCAGTTTGTACTGAACGCCAGCTGCTTGCACACTACCATAAACACAAAAAGACTGTAAGTCAAGGTCTATATGTATAAAACAAAAGCCAGAAAAGTGTTTAGAGGAAATACTTTCCCAGGTTCCCTGGGAGCTAGATGTGGCCATGTGACATATTTCTGGCCCGGAGAGGTATGTAGAAGTTCAATGGATAGTTTCTAGTAAAACTTTTGCTCTGCTTGATATGGAAATTGAAAGAGCTTGATGGGACCATTGTTTCCCTGCTTCTTCCTGCCTTGAATGTGGATATGATGCACAGGACTCCAACAACCATTTTGCAACCATGAGGTAGAGGCCCAGAAACTTACACAGAAGCTGGCAAATGCCTACCAACGGCTGCTGTGGACTCTTGTGCTATGGGAAAGATACACCCTCATTTGTTTAAACCACGAGTTGCACTTTTTTGCCTCTGAAAACACTCTTAATTTATGTTTTTTCCACTTCTGGGCTACTCATCCGTCCACAAGAGAAACACAAGAATTTCCTCCTTTTTCAAGCATGATGCCAGGAGATGCTGTGCCCTGCCCCCATGTACAGACAATGCTGCTGATGCAACTCTAATTTAAACCGAGGCAAGCCTTGCACACTCATTTCTCTCTTTCTACAATAGACTACTCACCGTTACCAGCCAAAGACAATAAAAAATACTGCCAACTCACCCTCACACCCAGGGTCTGTGTCCTAGCTGTCTCTGGCTTGTCACAGCTCTATGGAATGTCCACATCTTAATTCATTTTGACCTCTTCCCTTCCCTGCCCTATAATCCCATGACCCATTGGGTCTGGGAAGAGAGAGGTTTTCATTCCTGGAAAATCAAGGGAGCACAACTCCAAAGGACTAGGATCTAGCTTTCCATGCCTTGCTTCCTTTCTGCATTAGCTTTTCTATCGCTAATACACAACACCCAAAACCCAAAACCTGAAGGAGGAGAGGTTTACCTGGCTCATGGTTTCAGTGGGCTCAGTCCATGGCAGCTATGGGCTGGCAAAGGAAAGCTGCTCACCTCACAGCAGCCAGGAAGCAAACAGAAGGGAAGATGGGGACCCACCCCCACGACTGCCCTTCTGACCAAGCCCTACCTCCAAGTGTGACACTCTTGGGGGACATTTGAGATCTAACAGAGCAGCTGCCTGCACATCACATTTGGGGCCAACAGAGTGACCCTATTTCCATCTTGTAGCTAAAGCCTAGAGATAAAGGGACTTTTAAAATGCATCCCCAGGGAACCTAGAGAGCTGAGTGATAAGTTACAGCAGACTTGTTTTGTGGTGCTGGGGAAGGAGCCTCAGGCCTCCTGCCTGCTAGGTAAGTGCTCACCACTGAGCTACACCCAGCCTAAGTCACGGCAGTATTAGACACACAAAGTGAGTGAGGCAGCCACCATCTGTCTTGTGCTTGTGTCTTGTGTTGCTTATTCCCAATGTCTAAGACACTCGGCTCAGAAGCATGCTCAGCCCCAACGCAGGGCAAGTGAGAGGAGCCAGAAGCTCCCAGCCCAGAGTGATCCTTGACCTCAGGTCCTTCACACCCAGCAGGCTAACTCCAAGGGGACGCTCATAGGGCTTGGGCCTTTGAAGAATGACTAGGACTGGATAAGGTCACCAGGGTGGCACCTCTGTAGTGAGAGATGGGGACTGAGAAAACAGATGAACACAGGCACCCCCTCCCTGTCTCTTGCCTTGGGACACCCTAAACAGCTAGGAACTCTGAGCTGTTATGAGATGCACAGCTGCCTGGCCTTGAACCTCTGGTACAGTGAGTCCAAGCAAACTTCTTTTCTTTATAAGTTACTCAGCTCCAAGCATTTTATTATAGTAACAGTAAATGTACTGAGACGACTTCCTACCCCTCTGCTCCCCTCCCTACATTTCTGGTGTCTCTGCATAAGCCACTTGCCTCTGATCTTTGTCTCAGGATCAATCTGGTTTCTTGGTTGCAATGGCCAGAAAAGGACTGGCTGTTTTAGACATCAAAGAGGTTTGTAGGAAAAGCAGAGAATCAGTAGGAGGCCAGAAGAGAAGGCTTGGAAACTGGGTAGAAACAATGTGGACAGACTGAGCCCACTGTGGTAGGCTCACGGCTGAGTCACAAAATCCATTTTCAGCTTCAAAGATAGGGCAGTACGTGACTGGTTGAGTTACATACTAGCCAGACATGGTGGCTCACCTACTAGGGAAGCTAAGGCAAGAGGATCCCTTCAGCCCAGGAGTTCAAGGCCAGCCTGGAGAACAGGGTAAGACCTTAGCTCACAAAGGGAAAAAAGGTGGGTGGAGTGGGGTGGAGAAGGGCAGTTTGGAATTTGGGGTACCCAACTAACAATAAGAAATATTCTCTATAGTTCACTAACTGGTCTATGGAACCAGGCCTGGAGAAGTAGCAGTAATTATTATCATCATTATAAGTGCAGTTATTAGTCTCACAATAGCTAACACCATGGAGCCCTTGTACTGTGCCAGCTCCTGTCTAAGCGGCTCATTGTGTTATCTGACTGAACCCAAGCTTTCTGAAGTGGATACCATTATGACTCCCATTTCATAGATAAGGAAGCAGAAGACCAAAGCATTAGCTCCTCTCCTCTTTTCTGACCATCCACTGCTAAATACACTATCCATAAAAGCAACACAACACTAGGCATGGTGGTGGTGCATGCCTATCATCCTAGAACTCTGGGAGGCTGAGGCAGGAGGATCCAGAGTTCAAACCCAGCTTGAGCAACTAGCGACATTCTGTCTCAAAAAACAACAAATAAATAAATAAAAAGGGGATAGGGATGGGATGTAGTTCAGTGTAACGGCCCTGGGTTTGACCCTCAGTACTGCAAAACAACAAATAGATACATAAACTAACCGGATATGTAAACTAACTGGACATGTGCCGGGTATAATCCAGATAACCTTTAAAATAACCCTACAAAGTAGGGAGTGGGATTAGTCCTGTCTTGAGGGGGAGGAAGCAGGATTCAGGGAGCCTTGGTGACAGCCCCAGGTCACACAGCTCAGAACAGTGGTGCTGGGTTTTGAGCCTGTTCTAACTCCAGGGCCCGGGTCTGAGCTCTGTGTGCACTGCCTGCCCTTGCCCCCGAGCCATCAGCACGGTTGCAGCCAGGCTGCAAAGCAAAGTGGCAATTGAAAATGTTTATGAATGCATGTTTGCCATGCGTAATAATCACATTCGTTATGGGAGTTGGTGCTGATAAATGTCACTGCTCCATCCTTTCCACTTCCTCCCCCGTCCTCCATCCCCTTTCTTCCCCAGGTCCCTTTATCCTTTCCTATTTCCTCTCATCTATCCTTATTTTGCTCTTTAAATTATTTATACTCAGGATTTCTCATATGAGAGAAACCATGAGATATTTAAGCTTGTGTGTCTGATTTATTTCACTGAACACAAGATACATCGCAAGGTGCATCCATTTTCCTACACTTGACTCAAGTTTATCCTTCTTTATGGCACAGTAGTACTCCACGGTGTGTAAATACCACATTTTCTTAATCCATTTGTCCGTTGATGGACATAGATGCTGCTTCCAAGACTAAGCTATTATGAGCTGTGCTGCTATAAACATGGGTATGTATATAGCACTGTAGCATGATGTCTTCATCTCTTTCAGGAAGATATCTAAAAGGGGAATATCTGGGTCAAACAGAAGAATTTTTTATCTTAAAATTTAGTTCTTGGCCTCTAAATGTGCCCATGAACAGTGAGAACAACAGGCTGGGGATGTAGCTCAGTGGCACCATGCCTGCCTGGTAAGTGCAAGGTCCTGAGTTTGATCCCTGGTACCACAACTCCTCCCCCGCGCCAAAAAGAAAAAACCAATGAGAACAACACAATTCATGGCCTTCATACAAATCAATCAAAACATTCAAGACAATGGCAAGTTGCCTGCTAAAATCAAAGCTTCCTAGGGTTGAAGGTACAGGGCATAAAGTACTTGGTACTTTTTTATTATTTCCCTTCAGTACTGGGAATTCAACTCAGGGTCTCACACAGGCTCTGCAAGCACTCTACTCCTAAACTATACCTCCAGTCCCCTCTCCTGACCCCTTTAAATTTTGAGATGGGGGTCTTGCTAAATTGCCCAGGCTGGCCTTGAACTTGCGATCCTCTTGCTTCAGACACCTGCATAGCTAGGATTATAGGCATGCACTATCATGGCTGGCTAATATTTAATAGTTTTTAGCCTACGATATCTCCAAAAGAATTTTACCCATGGTTGAAGTTTACACACAGATGAGGTTTTACACACTGAGAAAACACTAGCTGCCTGGTTCAGTGTGCAACCTGCACAACCAAACACAGCAAGCCTGCTGTGACATGCCCCGCTCAGACATGCCCCTCTTACCTTCGGCACAAACCGGTTCACATCCTTGTCACCTTATTAATGCAAAGCAGCCAACAGACCAGGTTCCAAAGGAGTTTCAGTCTACTCAGAGCAGTCACACACACACACACACACACACACACACACACACACACACTACCTAGGTTAGGACCACAGCCACGGTCAGGCATGCCAGCCACAGCACATGCAGTGGATCAAGCCAGCCTTCCCGACTGCCCTCCAGCTGACCTGCACCCGCTGACTCCTGTGCCCACCCGGCCAGGGCTTCTGTGCCCACAGGTCTGTGTATTTACAGAGAAATGTCCCCGAAAGTTGGTCAACCATGGCTTGGCACAGATCTATTCTCTTGGCCAAAACCATTTCTTGAGCATCTACTGTGTGCCAGATGCTATTTGAGGCTCTGGAGACACAAAGGAGGGAAGAAGAAATCAAACCTCTCACGTCTGACCTCGTGGAGCAGATGGCCAAATAGAAGACGAATCAGTGAAATGGCTATATTGTCAGGGAGTAGTGTGTGCCTAGGAAAGAATCAAAAGTGAAGGAAGAGGACAGGAAGTGGTGAGATTGTGGCCATGGGAGATAAGGGGCTGTTGGTGGAAGGTCCCAGAAATGCAGAGATGGACCAAGCAGCTGAGGAAGAAGGGCACCAGGCAGGCAGTAAAAAGGCCTGAGAGTGGAAACTTGCCTGAGCTCCTGATGGAGCAAGGGGCCTGGTGGGTGGAGAGGACGGCAGGGGGCAGCAGATGGTTCAGGTCCTCGTGGGCCACAGTGAGGGCTTTAGCAGAACCACAGGAGGATGTGAGTGAGGAAGTGACTTGACCTAAGGCACGTGCTGCTGCCTACGCTAGTAACAGGTCATGTGGGAGGTGAGAGGCCCAGGCAGAGGCCACTGTATCAATGCAGCCAGGAGTGAGGACAGCTCAGCCAGGGAGTGGCAGTGGAAGTGGAGAAACAGTGAGACCCCTACATAGGTTGAAGATGGAGCCTGTAGGGTTTGAAGGTGGGTTAGCCATGGGGTGGGGAAGAAAGGGCACAGTGAGGTTTTGACCTGAGCCCCTGGAAGGACCAAGGCATCATCCGCTGACACAGAATGGCAGGCAGGTTGGGTCTGGTGGCATACGCCTATCATCCAAGCATTCTGGGAGGCTGAAGCAGGAAGATCACATATTTGAGCCCAGCCTGGGCAACTTAATGACTTAGCAAGACCCTATCTCAAAATAAAAAAAGGCTGGGGATGTGGCTCAGTGCAAAGCCCTGGGTTCAATCTCCAGTACTGCCCCCCCAAAAAGACAGGGAGGGGCAGTATCAGGAGGGTCTCGGGATGGCATACTTTGGACAGTCTATGCATAATGTCTGGGAATCTGTCCTAAGTGAAGATGTCCACAGAGGTCTCCGCCAGGGACACCAGCATGGGAAACCTTCCCAGATGAGGGTGTTTAATGCCTCAAAATTGGATGAGACCACCAGCAAGGTGGGAAGTTCCACAGAAATCAAGAAAAGAGGAGCTTTTCTTCCCCTGGATGCCTCTGAATCTCAGTTTCACCCCTTAATACACAGCCCCCCCGCCCGGTGATGGCCTTTCACCTCTGGGCCAGAATCAGACCCTCCCCAGAGACAGCAGAGGCTGCCCACCTTCCACAACCTCTGTCACAATGTCATCTCTCCTGGTACCATTTCATGTCCCTCATCAATCAAAGTGCAGTGTCCCCGGCTCGGCAGCCTCTGTCCAAGTCCGAGGCACCTGCTTGCTTCTGGTTCCATTGATATTTTCTCTGCCTTGGTGATCCACCCTACAAACTGTGCAGGCAGTGGCCAGGCTCCCCAGGGTAGGCAGTCTGGCATTTGTCACAGCCTGAATTCAACAGGACAAGATCTCCACTGGCCCCTAAACCTGCAGAAAGATGGACAGCAGAGTTGTTCAGTAGCCCCATAGGGAAGCTCAGTACGGAGCAAGGCCAAGTAAGCTCAGTATGGAGCAAGGTCACCTGGCTATCTGGACGTCCAGTCTGAGGAAGAGCAGGAGGGAGGGAGGGAAGAGGGCCTTCAACACCAGGAGATGCGGGAGCTGTCCAGGGTGCTGAAGCTGTAACCCACTAGGTGCCCGCTCAGCTCTGCGGTTAGTTTAGGGCCCAATAAGAGCAGATCCCAACCCAGGACTTGAGTGTACTCGGTTCATCTGGGAGGACAGCCAAAAAGCCACAAGCAAGGAAGTAGGAAAGAAAGGATGGAGGAAGAGTGTGCTAGTGAACGGGTTCTCGTGGTAGTTGAGGGTTCGGCAATGTGCATAACATACTTCCCAGGTCCCTTGCTGAGCAGTGGGAAGCCAGGGTCTTCATACACTGGCTCCTCAGCTACTGAGGCTCCTCAGGTTGTAAGTATCAAGGCCGTTGCTTCCCAACACCCTGAAGTCCAGGTCTGAGCTGCTGGGGTACCCGGCCTACCATCTCTGCCGAATCTCTTTGTCCATTTGTCCTTCCCAGAGTGAGGGATGGAAGCAAAAGCTCTCCATGACTTTCCTCCCCAGAAAATCCTGCTCAAACTCTTGAGATGTTTCCCTGGCAAACTTGACTTTGGGGAAATCATGTAGGACAAAAGAAAATGGATTCCAGACCCACATCTACCTGAATTCAAGTCCGCATCCAGCAGTTATTGGGTGGGTGACCACAGGCGAGAGATGTGACCTCAAATGGGAGTGATAGCAGGACCTCACTTGGTGGCTGTGCAGTTAACTGAGCATACATACATGGGTAGAGCACAGTGTAATGCCCTGTGAGTTTATCAGTGTTGCCACTGTTGTTAATAAGAGAGATTAAGTTCAGATGGTTACAGGGCTGAATAGAGCTCTGGGTGTGAACTTAACCCGGGCCCAGGGTTCTGCAGCACCAAGTGGTTTCTAGCCAGGTGGTTAAGATCTGATGCACTGTTTACTAGCTGTGGGACGCCTTTACTAATAAGTAGCTTAACTTCTCTGAGCTTGAGATTTATCTGTGCAAAGGCTGGTAAAGTTGAAACATGATAATGCACACAACACGGTTCATGTAGTGCCTGGCACACCATAATGGCTCAATAAATGATGACAGTAACCATCACGGCAGCCAGGATCACTATTACAGCTGCCACCATTTCTGCTGTTTGAAGCTGGGAGAAACAAGCTCCCGCTGCTAGGGCCTGAGGTGGTTCCAGATGAAGCATGGCTCGGCAAAGCCAATGACATCGAAGTGCTGCAAACTTTAGGAAGATTGATGCATGCTCTGTGATAACCACTCATGCAGAGGATGATCAAAACCACTCAGGCCACAGTGGGGAATCCTATGGGTACCAAGGGTGATGGATCCCCTGGGGGAGAGAGATGTCAGGAGGACATTAAACTGAAACACAGCTGACATCTAGAAAAACTGTCACGTGGCGTTGTGCATGAGATGCAGGCTGTGTTTTATTGTTGGTTTGAGGATGCTGTTGTTATGTGCAGGCATCTCAGGGAGGCTGGGGCGGGGGAAGGAAAGAGGGAGGGTGAGGTGTGGCTGTGCCTTGGTTCAATAGGATTCTGGTCCAGTTCTGTGGTCCTATTCCCAGGTCCTGGTTCCTCAATGATATAATAAAAAAAGAGAGGAAGTAGCAATGCTCTTTGAGGATCCATTCTCTTTTCTCTGGAGAGAGGCCACAGGCTGGGCACATAGGGAAGGAGAAAGGAAGAGGAAGCTGGGATGGGGCAAGACCCAAAGGCTGAGCATAATCATTCACACCATTCCTGTTGCCCGTTTCAAACCTGGGGCTCACACCCCTTGCCATGAAGATACCATCCTGTATCGGCAGATCCCCAGTAACCCGCATCTCGGTGTGGGCACATTCCTAAGCTCTCTGTGTCTTAGTTCTCTTTTGGACCTGCCAGAGTCCAGTCAAGCCTAAAAGTCAAGGATGCAATGAGACCAAATCTAGTACCCTGCCCTGCTGGTTCCTGAGTATCTGAATCTTTCCCTTGTTTCTGATCTTCAACCAAACTGCCCTATGTCCGGGAAATGCACAGCACATGACAGAAAACAACCTTCATTTTCAGAGCTACAGAATGTCGGATTTGGCATAGACCCAGAGCTCACCTGTTCTGTGAGTTGTCTGACTTATCTGCTATCGACTCCTGGACTATCTGATGTCCCTCTCAATGGACCTTTTCTCCTTAAGCACCTAGTGAATTTTCCAGAATATTCCAGAGCTTTCTGATTAGCAGAAGTATCATTACTTTCCAGCTTCACAACTGTGTATTTTCCTGAGTACCTACTAAATGCCAGGTACAGTATTAAGCCCACCAATACAAAAACAACTGTCTTCATCCCCAATCTCGTAAACTTCACAATCTCTCACTCTTTTTTGTTTGTTTGTTTGAGACAGGGTCTCACTATGTAGCTCAGGCTGACCTTGAACTCATGGCAATCCTCCTGCCTCAGCTTCCTGAGTGCTGGGATTATAGGTATGTGCCACCATGTGTGGCTCCACAATTTATTTTTTTAACATGCACAATTGTAGTGTTTGATCTCTTAAAGATCTCTTATATATATAGACATATAATCAATCTATCAATCACTTGTGTATCCATTTCACATATTTATCTACCATCTATGTACTCCTCTCTATATCTCGTCTATTTATCTATCCATCCATCATATCTACATATCTACAATCTACCATTATCTATCCATCTGTCCCTTGTTTATCCAACTCTTTTCTATCTATTATCCATGTATTCCCTTCTCTATCCTATCCATCCATCCATCCATCCACCCACTCATACATCCACCCACCCACTCATCCATCTATCCATCCAGTCATATCTACCTATGCATGTCTGAGCATTACAGTAAAGGACTCCATCATCTCAGAAACAGAGCCAAGCTTCTGAAATCTTCCTTTTATACATTTTTAGTTTAACCACCAGAACTTCATTCAATGGAAATACACTTTAAATGGATTTGATAAAATCACAAAGTTAGTCTTCTGCTGAAGCTTTGAGCCACAAAGAGCAAGCAAGAAAAATCCAGGGGTAAGATCTTTTCCACCGAACTTTACACAAGAAGAAAGCAAAAACCCCTGGTACCCCATGAAAAATGAATAATGTTTTAATGCTGTGGTTTGCTTAGGAGTGTTAAAAAACAATGAGTTAATCAAAAGTACTCATTAAAGTCATCTCTTGTCTCAATGTCAAATTAAACACACTTGCATCCTCCCCGCCCACTGGAATGCAGAACTAGTGTTAACTGTATTTCTCCATCATTTTGAGCAGAAATCTAGGCTTGCAAGGCTTTTTCAGTTCCCCTTTCTAGTCCTACCCTATAACCCATGCTGGGTTCAAAACTGTTATACTCCTGCCTCAGCCTTGAAGAAGGCTGGAATTCCAAGCATGCACCAATCCATACTACGGTCATACTGAGTATGCCCAGCTCCATACTATTTCTTAGAGAAGGCAACTAGGGAGCCTCTTGGGGTTTGCAGCACTGAAATTTGAGTTCAGTGCCTGATTTAAGGAGACAGAACTGCCAGGCAATAAGGAAGAATGGTTCCTTACCAGACAAATATGAGTGAGAAAAATAAGAAAAAAAAAAAAGGGAATCCAGGATGCATAAAGAAAGAAAGGAAAAGAATTTATTATAATAGTGATCCCAGCACTCTGGGAGGCTGAGGCAGGAGGATCATAAATTTGAGCCCAGTCTGGGCAAGTTAGTAAGACTCTGTCTCAAAATAAAAAATAAAAAAAGAACTTGGGATGAAGCTCAGTGTGAAGGCCCTGGGTTCAATCCCCAGTAGTGCAAAAGAGAAAGACAGACACGGTTTTAGGGTCAGAATCTCCTGTGAACATATTGAAAAGTACAGACCAGAAAATAGACACACCAACAATTCCTGCATCCTTTTCCTTGGGCTCCTGAGTCCTGCCTCAGGCTCATGTCCTAGGACTACCTCTCCCAGATGAAGCATTTCTCCTCTCGAGACTGGATGTCAAGAAACTACAAAAAGACAACCCGGCTAGAATTGGAGCAGACACAAACATCTGTGTGACAGGATGGCCTGGGTCACATGCGCCTGCCCACAGGACACTCACCGCAAGCTAAGCGATCTGTGGACTTCCTTCATCTCTCGAGAGCCATGTTATTAAAAAAACAAACAGGGCTTGATCTGCCTTCTTCCAGCCAGCAAGGTCAAGCCAGGCCCCACCTGCAAGCTCAGCCCTTGGGAAGCAGGTCTTGGCACCGGCACTTTGTGAAGCAATTTGGCAACATCTAGCGAGGCTGGGGGTGTGGGGTCCACGACTCAGCAGTCCCACTCCTGGGAGTTTGCCCTATCAAAAACTCACTCATGAGAAAGAGCAGGCAGCTGCATTGAAAAAGCCCAAAGTCAGAAATAAGCCAGGTAAATGAATACACAGTGGAATATTCACCCTGCAGAGCACTGTACAGCAGTGAAAATGGGTGAAGGCGAACTGGTCTCATTAATCAGATGAATCTCATGTGACATACAAAATGCAAGTGGTAGAAGAAACATTTATTGAAAAACTTTAAGCATGAAAAAAGACTACCATATATTTCTTTTTCTCCTTTTGTGGTACTAGAGATTGAAGCCAAGACCACTGCACTGAGCTACATCCCCATGTTTTCTGTCTTGAGACAGGGTCTTGCTGAATTACAAAGTTGCCCAGGCTGACCTTGAACAAGCGATCCTCCTGCCTCAGCCTCCCAAGTAGCTGGGGTTATAAGTGTGCACCACCATGTCTATCTTGAATATTTTTATTACATATTTTAAATAACAAAGTCAGCCACTGGGCTGTTTCACAGATGAGTTGCCTAACAACATAAATGTGACCAACATCATGACATGTCCCAGAAACCAGCCACATGACTGGGCACAACCAACAGAAGTCCATCAGTAAACACTGATGCCCATGAGGGCAAGGCCAGGGTCCTCACAACAGATGACGTGCATCTGAAGACCTCCACAGACACAGTGGTTGGCACAGCTTCTTCCCCGAGAGCCAGTATTGCTCAGAAACAGACAGAGTTCTCTTGAGAAAGTCTTTGGCCATTAACTGATGAATGCATAAGAAAAATGTGGTATTTACACACAATGGAGTACTATTCAGCCATAAAGAAGGATGAACTTGAGTCATATGTAGGAAAATGCATGCACCTTGAGAACATAATGTTACGTGAAATAAATCAGACACAGAAGATAAATATTGCATAGGTACCCTTAAATGAAAAACCAAAAGTATAAATAATTTAAACACCAAAGTCAAAGCTAGATGATGGGAAACAGGGAGGTAGACTTCGTGAAGGTAGGAAGGGGGTCTGGGGATGATGGAAGCCCAGGAGGGGTAGGGGAAGCAAAAAGGACCAGGATGTGATACGTAGATGTGCCAATTCCCCTTATGCTAATGAAATAAATAAGTAATAACAATGAAAAAAGAAACAAACCAAAAACAGTGCTCAAGATCTGAATTGTGAGACCCCAGTCAGGCCAGTGTGAGTGCTGCGATCAGTGACATCCCTGGTGGGGCGGCCATGCTCGGGTAAGAACAGCAATGAGGCAGGCATACAGTGAGGAAAGGTCTTAGAAGACGGGCTGAGTTAGCTCGGAGGAGGGCAGAGGGCAGACAGGGAAGGAGCCAGCTCTCAGTACAAGATGATCACATCCTCGCCAGGCTCTGACAGAGGTCTCTGGGGTCCCTGCAGAGACTAGCTGGACACTCGCCAAACCCACTTCTCTTTCCTTCTGAGCACAACGTGACCCCTCCCGGCTTCCCTTGCAGGGGTGTGTGATCATGGGACCCAGTTCTGGCGGCTGGCACATGAACAGAAGAGGCTGGGTCAGGCTCCTTCCAGCCCCACAGGATTTTCCAATATCCCTTCTGTGCCTGTCTCTCCTTTGTGGTTTGATGCAGACAAATACAGAGCATTTGGACCCTGTGGTTGACAATGCATAGCCATGACAGAGCCAAGGCCTGGTCCCTCCGTCATTAGAGGAGACTAGCATGCCAACACAGGATGACCACCTGGGACTTTCAATGAGTGAGCAATAGACTGTTGTGTTTGGGTCATTTCTTAGGTTGGGATCTTTTGTTACAGTAGCTAGTATTACCGTAGACAGACTGCTTAAAGGAAAGAATACACATACACATTCACCTGTCAGTTATGGAGTCACTGTATTCAGATCTTAACAACTCTCTGGAGACAGCAATAAGACCTTATTTAGACTAGTTTTTCTTCACAATCAAAACCACAATCTCTTGTACATGGAAATCCCCGACATTCACAACTTTGACATCAAGGCAAGACAATTCCAAGCAAACTAAGAGGCCCATGTATGGACGACAGCCAGAAACTTCAGTCCTGGAATCACACAATCCCAGGTTCAATTCTGACTCTGCCACTTACTAGTTGGGTGATCTGGGACCAAGAAGTCCCTGTTTCGGAATCCTCAGTGGTCACAGGGGGATATGAGCATTTCCTTATGCATTGGGTTATTGTGAAGATTAAATGAAAACATACAAAGAAAGCACTCTGGGAACGGCCAATTATAATTCTTGCAATTGTAACTGAAAGCATGTGCTGAGATCCGGAGGTGGGAGAGGAAAGGAGGCACACAGACACAGCATGGGGAAGAGGAACACAGGGGCTCAGCCTGCCTGAGCCCAGCCTGAACCACACGAATCACGCCTCTTCCAAAGCCCCATCCTCCTCCGATGAGATAAATCTGAAGAACATAGCGCTGCCACTTACCCTGTTAGCACCACCACAAAATCCATCACGTTCCAACCGTTCCTCAGGTAAGAGCCTTTGTGGAAGGCAAACCCAAGAGCAATGATCTTAATCCCAGCTTCAAAGCAAAAAATTCCAATGAAGTACGGCTCTGTGTCGTCCTGGAAGGAAGAGAAGGTCGGAGTCTTAGGTGGGCAGAGGGCAGCACACCCAGGAAGCCACCCCTTCTCCCTCTCTTTCTCCAATCCTTCAACACTCCTCAGCACCCCACCAGGGTTTTCTTGTCCAAAAGTTTTTGTGAAAAAAAGCAAAAGGTTCTAGAAGACAACTTCCTTCTTCCTTCTGGGCCAATCTCACCCATCACTCAGCCAAGTAGAGCTGTGTTATCCAATATGGCAGCCCTGGCCATAAAATGGCCATACATTGGCCACTAAATGACCACAAATTTGGCATTAAATGGCCATGCATATATTAAATGTAATAAAATAAAAAATGCAGTCCTGAAGTCATACCAGCCACTCACAAATGACTAAGCTATTCAACAGCATGGATGTGAAACATGGCTATAACTGTAGTAAGTCCTGCCAGAAATTGCTTGTTTTGAGCGTCAAAGCACAGCACTCAAAGGTTTTGAAGATGGATGCTGTGTGCTGGTCTCACACCCAAGGCTGAGCCCTATGGCTGGTTCTCAGCAGGTACACACCCGCACTGTTGTTCAGGTTGTCAAAGGATTGGAATAATACTCCTGCACTGGCTGGTAATTGGCCAGAGCCCCACCTCCAATCTCTCTGCAGAGCCTCCCTGCTGGCTCAGGCTCCCCGCTGATGGTGCGTCTTACTTGAGATGAATGTCTAAGCTCTGCTCCGTGGACGCCCTGGTGGACTTTCCCATCTGTTACTGTAATGGCTCTTTTGCTTCAATCATTTGCATTTCTGTCTCCCTGACTTCTTTTCTCCACATCATCATGCCACTGGTATTACTACTAGCCTACAATTCTTTCAATAGGTTCTTTTTACTTAGCTTTATCTTAAGCAAAAACCAAAAAAATCTTGAAATTACAGGTTCACTAGGGTGGTTATATTTTTTGGAATACACTAATCTAATAGATAGCTATTAAAATTTTTAAAGAGTGGTAAGACCACCAATAATTCGGAGTGTTAGGAACAAGGGGAGCCTGACACTCTCTTCTTCCCCACGCTTTGCTGGTTCTGGAAAGGTTATACAGGGTGGGGGTGGGGCTCAGTGGCAGAGCATTTGCCTAACAAGTGCAAGGCCTTGGGTTTGATTCCTGCAAGGAAAAAATATCCAAGCCAGATATGGTGGTGTACATCTGATATCCTTGTACTCAGGAGGCTGAGGAAGGAAGATCTCAAGTTTGGGGCCAGGCTGGGAAATTTGGGAAAATAAAGAGTAAAATAGCTAGGGATGTAGCTCAATGATAGAGCATTCCTGGGTTCAAACTCCAGTATCATAAACACAAAACAAAAAACTCAGACTGTGTTTGGATGTTAGAACAAGCCAACTGTAAGGTGACAACCCTAGATGATCAGGGACAGGTGCCTTCTGACTAGGTCTCAGGTGACTCCAGGGAACTAATGTCATTATTATGCTGGGCAGAATAATGTCTTGGTGGCAACCTAAGATAATATTGCATTTTTTTGTAATGCAGACTCCAGGGTGTAGCTGCCCTGTGCCTTAGAATACTTCCAACAAAAAGATAAGGCAAGGAGACAAAAGGGGACAGTGGAAGGGAATATGGCAGGACTTTCATGATGGCTAAATCTGGGGAATGGGTTCAGGGGAGTTCATCACACGACTGTTTTTGTATATGGTCAAAATTTTTCATATAAATTCTGCTTTTTTTTTTTTTAACAACGCAAGGGACGGAACCCATGGCCTCACGCATGCTAGGCAAGCGATCACCGCTGAGCCACAGCCCAGTCCCCAACAAACCCTGTTTGGACTATGATGTCTCGTGGACGATGGCACTGTTTGTCCCGTGGGTGACCGGGTCTCCTCTTTGAGGGTGGGGGCTGGGCTGCAGGGCCGCTCTCTGCGGATGCTGTCGCCCTGCAGGTCAGGCTTCCCGCCTCCCCGGCCTCCGCGACGCCCCGCTCACCAGTCGCTCAGACATCGGGGTCTTGTCGTCATCGGGCAGGTGCTGCTCCAGGGCGAGGACGATACAGTTCGCTATAATGGTGGCTAAAATCATGTATTCAAAGGGAGTAGCGGGAAGTTAAGGAGAATCTCCGTGGCTGATTCATAGGAAAGGAGAGGGTGGTAGGGCACTCGCTCCCACAACCAGGGCCCAAGCGCTCTCGAGCCCCCAGTGGCCCCACCGCCTCCGTCCGGAGGACCCCGCCCTCCCAGGCCCTGCCAGGCCAAGCCAGAAGCACGTCCTCTTGGGCCCAACCCAGTGGGTCACTTGGTAAGGAAAATGCAGATATTTGTCCTCTACGGCAGCGGTCTTTTAACCCTTTTGGCACTAGGGGTTGGTTCTGTGGAAGACAACTTTTTTCACAGACCAGAGTGAAGAGGAATTTTCTTAGTTTTTAAAATTTTACTAGTACATATTTGAGATACATAATTATTTCTTTCCCTAGTGCTGGCATCACTGCCTGGCTTCTCCTCAGATTATCAGGGTTAAATTCTCTTAAAGGAGCTGCAACCTAGAGCCCACGCACACGCAGTTCACGAGGCGGCGGCTGTCCAAGCTCCTGCGCATGCTCAGTTCACTGTGAGCCCCGCCCCCCGCTGCCACGCACGCGCAGGTCACACGAGAGCGAGATCCTTGCTCCGTTGAGAACCTAAGACCACGTGGATCTGACGGTAGGCGAAAGTCAGGTGGTGATGGGAACTGTGGGAGCCGCTGGAGACACAGGAAGCTTTGATCTCTTACCCAACAGACTGCTCACCTGCTGTGTGTCCCCGATGGCTGGGGACCTATACGCTATGTCACCTCCAGCATCAACTGTTTGCCTGTCAAGGTTCTGGACACTAGGAACAGAGCCGAGGGAGGGCAAAACAATTTTCAGGCCTCATGGAGGAGAAGAAAGTAAAGAAATGAGCTACATCGCAGGGACCATGCTGGACAGGGCGCCCATATGTTGTTACATCCGCAAGCTCCACGGCCACTCTACCAACTGCGATGGAAAGTACCTAGGAACAAAAAACTGTCTGCACCGATCACATTCAGACATGTTTTCTTCTCGCACTTATCCCTTCGACAATGGAACATAACAATGTCATCCACAGCATCTACACGGCCTCAGGAACAAAACTCATCAAGAGGGGAGGTAGAGTCAGGGGGAGGATGTGTGCAGATCTACACAAAGAGTTCACCATTTAGAGAAGGGACCTGAGCATCTGGGAATCTGTGGAGGATTTGCACTGAATGTCCTCAATATGATGAATAAACAACAACAAAAGCAGCACCTGCATACCCATGTTTATAGGAGCACAACTTGGGGCTGGGATTGTAGCTCAGGGGTAGAGTGCTTGCCTAGCATGCAGGCAGCCCTGGGTTCAATCCCCAGGACCACAAAAGCAAACAATTAAAACAAAAACGTGCTAGTTTAAAAGCACAGCTCACACAGCTAAATCATGGAAGCGGACCGTATGTCCATCAACAGATAAATGGATAAAGAAAATGTAGTATTTACACACCATGGAATACAACTCTCCCATAAAGAAGGATAAGCCTGAGTCATTTGTAGGGAAATGGATGCACCTTGAGATCATAATGTTAAGCGAAATAAATCAGACACAGAAGCTTATATATCCCGTGGTTTCTCTTATATGAGAAACCCGAGGTATAAGTAATTTAAAGAGCAAAAAATGATGATAGGAAGCAGAGAGGTACACTTTAGAGAGACGGGACAGGGACCTGAGGATGGGGGAGATGGAAATCGGGGAGGGGAAAGGGAAGTTGGAAACAAGATACAGTTTCTATGTACCAACTCCCCACGATGAATGGAATTATTATGCATCACAGATATATACTAATAAAAAATAAAAAGTGTGGCCCATCTGATAGAACACTGAATCAGCCATAAAAAATCAAATGCGGATCCAGGTTACAACACAGATGAACCTCAGAAACACTATGCCAAGTATAAGAAGTCAACACAAAAGCAGCACACAGCGCATGGTTCATATGTGTAAAATGTCCAGAAGAGGCCATTAACAGAGCCAGGAAGCCAGGAAGCCCAGGCAGTGTGGAGTGACTGCTTCATGTTTTGCAACCAGACAGTTGGTTTTACAACACTGCGAGTGTACTAAATGCCACGGCGTTAGTCACTTTAAAATGTGTTATGTGAATTTCACCTCAATAAAAACATACAGTGGTCAGGGAAGACAACTGAGAAGCTGATCTTTCAAGATCTGAAGGAGGGGAAGTCTGTGGCTCTCCCTAGATGCCTCATTCATTTCTCTCTCTCTCTCTCTGCAAACTGCTCTCTGAATGCTGAGAATTCTCCCCCGCATTGAAGAGGCCCCATAGTCCTGCATCAGATGATCTGTCCCAGGGTCCAGGCTCTCAGGAACAAGGATTCCAACCTTGGCCCTACTGAGATTTGGGGCCTGGTCACTCTCTGTGGAGGGCGCTGTCCGGGGTACTGAAAGCTGAGCCACATCTGTGCTCTCTACCCAATGCCATGTCCCCTCCAGTTACAACAACCCAAAGTGCCTCCCCACATTGCTGAGTGTCCCCTGGAGACCCCAGAATCCACTGCTTCACAGAGGGATTGGATACCACACACTGCAGGGTCTTGTCCATGGGAAACCTCTCTCCTCCTCCAAATTTTTTCCTGGGAGCACTAACCAGTTTCAACCTCCCCTCTGGCCCTAGAGTCAGCTTGATACTTTGGAAGCTTCATCAACTCATCCTTCTGAAGTAGGAAGGGGGGACTGAAGTATAAACCCATTTTCCAGTTGGAAAAACAAAGTCTGAAACAGAAAACCCAGGAGCAAAAGCCTCAAGACGGCAGGCAAGTCAGGCTCCCTCCACCGCTGGCTCCAGCCTCTGCTCCAGCTGGAAGCAGCTGATGCTGCGCTCCACGCACTCCGAAAAGCAAAGCAGATTCTCAGGGCAATTTGGGGAGACAACAAAAGCCAGCCCTGCGGACGATCATCTCTGATTGGCTTCCTGCCTCTGAGCCCACAGTCATTAGGAGCCTGGAGAACAAAGCCGGGCTGTGTCACACAATATTCCACTCTGTCTCACCCTTTAGCCCAGAAAATAAGTGACAATATTTGTACACAGAGAAGCATACTAAGCCCTTCCCTGGCCTCTGCTTGCCATGCTTTGAATGCGACTTCACTTCTCTCTGCCAACTCAGGCCGCTTGTTTGCTTCTGGACCAAGCTGCAGTCCCTCTCATGTGCTGCCCTGGCCTCTTGCTGTGACATGGCTGGTATGTAGCTTCTTTTGCCTCAGCCCTTAGCTAAAGGTTTCAGGTACAGTCCCGGAAGGTGGCAGCAGGCTATCACATGCCACTGCCCGCTCCCTTCACACAGACACACACCCTGCAAACATATACACACACCTAAATGGGAATCGGTGATGCCTCTCAAAGCACTAGCAGCACCTGTGAGGACTGCAGCAGGCTCAGGCCCCACTTCCAGCTGCTGAGTCAGGGTGGTCTCAGAAAAGATTTCCTGGTTTGAGTGCACAGCAGAATTTAAGTTTGAGCAGTAGCAATGCCTGAGATCTATTTCAGGGGTAGGTGGAGCTCAGGTAATTGGGGCTCTGAGTCATGCAAAAAGGTGGGGGCTCCTGTCTCTTCCAAGCTTTCTCCTGCACATTCTGACCCACACAGGAAAATTCAACAGTCCTCTCTAGCAGGCTTCTGCCCCTACTCAGGCAAAGAGGATTGCAAAGAAATCCCCAATTTTGATTTTTAAAAGAGCAATGGTGGAATGGCATGAATAAGAAGAAAGGACAATGCAATCCTCATACATGTGGAAGCATTCAAAACCTTTCTATGGGCTGGCTGTGCTGGTGCATGCCTGTAATCCAGTACTTGGGAGACTGAGGCAGGGGAATCACCTCAAGTTTGAGGTCAGCCTAGGCTACACAGTGGGACCCTGTTTGAAAACAACAAAAATTAAATGAAAAATTTCTATGGATCTGATCTCAGAAGAAAACCCAAAGTCCCCCCAAAAGCCAGTGAGACCCCTAGTACCTCTATAACCCTCAACTCCTCTACTCTCTGCTTTGGTCATTGGCTCCAGCCACACTGGCCTCCTCCACAGGCCCCAAGCACATTAAACACATTCCTGCCCCAGGACATCTGCATGTGCATCTGGAATGCTCTTTCCATTCCATTTCCCTTAAGTCTTCTCTTGAGGTTCCCTTCTTCCAATGCCCCTCCCCTGCTTAATCTTTCCCCTTCAGCCTTTATCTAAAAATCTGGTATATTTTCCTTCTTTATCTTGTCCAGTCTGTCCAGTCCATATGACTGTGAGTATAATGCAAGCATACATTTTTGGGGTCAACTTTGTTCACTGCTTTGTCCTCTTCACTTAAAGCATTCGTGATGCACCAGCTGCTCAGTGAACACCTATGGAGGTGAGGGGGGAGGGAAAGGGAGGGTGCACCTGCTTTTGTTCCCTTCAGGCTAAGCCTTCACAGGTATGTTAAGACTCCAATCATCCCCTCAAAATAAGCAAGCACAGGAGGCAAGTACCTACCCTCAAGATGAGTCCATGGCCCCAGGCAAAAGTCAAAGATTACCCTGGGTGGGGTGGGGGCTGGGGGAGAACAGTGCTTTCTCAGCCCAACCTGGAGTCATGCCTAATCCTCCCAATTTAGCAAGCCTGGGTTCCAGCTCCCAGCTGTGGTGAGCCTGCCCGTGTGTGCTGTGCGGGGCTGACTGCTCCCTGATTGGTTTGGAGAGAAAGTACCTAAGTCAGCGGATCCGGAATAATCAGCTGGCAAAGGGGGGCAGGGTTGAGGAGCTAAAGAGAGAAAGAACCTGGCAGGGAGGAAAGGGAAAGAAAGCTGCCTCTTGAAATGGCTCTTCAAATCAGACAAGCAGGCAGCCAAGCAGGCAGGGGCATTGCCCAAGGCTCCCCCTACAAAGGAACTGATCAAGATCCCCAGGGACTGCAGAGGGGCTGCTGCCCATGATCCTGGATATGACCAAGTGAGTCTTCATGGTGACAAAGGACTGCTTTTGCTGATGAGATATTGCTTTTGGGATGTAGCACATCAAGGAAAATCAGCTCTCATTGTGACTGTGACTAATGGTTCTTAAGCCCTTTGTGAGACCCTGTGGAAGCCCCAGGAACCCAGTCGGCTCTGTGCACTGCCCTCCACCCCATCTCATTCCCAGCCTGCTGTGGTTGGTGCAGGGATCAAATCAGGTTTGATAACTCATTGAGACCCTGTCTTCACCATGGGGGCTGCCTGCAGGGTGCATCTGGAGGAAACAGATACTTCAAGGAGTCCATGCTGGAGTGGAACTTGTCCGGAGAAGTTGAATGGATCTTTTGCCCCAGAGCAAGTGCCTCCATGGAGTCACACTTCAGCCCACAATTTATTAGTGATCAGCCACAGCACACCAGTCCACAGCCCCACAAACCCACCCCAAGTGTGGTGTATTAGTTCCATGTGCATTGAAATCATCAGGAATGGGGAGAGGGTCCTACAAAGGACTTCGATGTATGACTTTAAGACATAGTCTTGTCATTCTAGCACTCCGGGAGGCTGAGACAGGAAGATGGCAAGTTCCACTGCATCCTGGGCAACTTAGTGAGACCCTGTCTCAAAATAAAAGAATAAAAAAAGGCTGAGGATGTAGCTCAGTGTAAAGGCTCTGAGCTCAATCTTCAGTTAAAAAAAAAGAGGACATAGTCCTTGCTCCACTAAACAAATGCTACCACTTAACTGGGCATTAGGAGCATCTACTACAGGGCCATTAACAAGCTTGACAGTCTTAACAACAAGTGCCACATACTGAGTGCTTCTCACAGACACCACAGTGAGCACTTTGTTTTGGTTATTTTTTTATTTCCTCAAAACCACTCTACAAAGTGGTTCTGTCCTCAGCCCCATTTTCCAGATAAGGAGGTAAAGTCTGCAAGAGATTTAAAAAACTTGCTCCAGGTGATATAATAAAGAAGTGCTGGGACTGGAGCTCACACCCCAATCGATCAATCCACAGTCCATGCCTCTAAGATAGGGTCCTCAAAGAGCCCTCACTAGCTTATCCTTGTTAGAAGGTGGATGCTAAGCGAAACAAATCACACACAAGCTTAAATACCGCATGGATTCTCTTACCTAAGAAACCCAAAATGTCAATAATCTAAAGAACAAAAGAGTGTTATGGATGGTAAGAAACAGGGATGTAAACTTTGGGGAGGCGGAAAGAGGGTCTGCAGTGGTGCACAGGCATATGCACCACTGCCCCATGATGAATGTTTTTCCTGGGTATTGCAAACATATGCTCATTAAAAAAGAAAATAAAGTTTAAAAAGACTTTTAAAAATTGGGGTAAAGAAACACTTGGAGCCGTAGTCATATGGATTAGACCAACAGATTACACTGCACCCAAGTCCCAAACAACTGCTACAATTAAATATTTATTTATTTATTTATTTTGCAGTGCTGGGAGGTTGAACCAAGGGCCTCACACATGCTAGGCAAGCTCCTCACACCCATAATTTCGCTTACTAATGTTCAACCCTCGCATCCCAGTCCACAGCTTCCTAAGTCCACCGCAATGTGTCCTATCAATGATTATTACTACTTCCAAGAATCTAGAGTCTCCAGTTCTCACATAGGGGCTCCAAACTCTCCAATATGCAGTACCAACTAAAATCACAGCAAAGGGGTTCCTCGAGTGCTGGCCACGCTGGCGCAGGCAACTCCGGTGCTAGCAGGATGGTTTCAGTACCAGGGACAGCGGCAGGCGGTGAATCCCAGCTTAAGTCTCTGTGAACTCTCAGACATTTGTAAACTGCCCCCGTCCTGGGAGGGTGGAGATTTGAAAGCTTTGGTTCTGAAATGAGAAGTCTACTCAAGGCAGCTAGATCATGCTTCTGCTCAGAAAACTGGAAACATACACATAAGAAATAGAACAGCAGAGGGCCAGACATGGCTTTGACCTCAGGCAATGACTCCTTCTCCATCCTCAGTTTCCTCATCCATAAAACGTGAAAACCAACACCCGTCTCTCTCAGGGCATGCAAGAAGAAATGAGATGATCCACTCAATATACTTAGAACAAGCCCCGAGTAGGGTAAATGCTCAACAAATGAGTGCTTTGCGTGGTTTATTCCTGTCCTCTGATGATTAGAAACTTCAATATCTTTATGAAACCATGGAAAGAGATTCCTCTCATTGAAACCAAGCAATAAAATTTTATCTTAGGCCTGGGGATTAGCTCAGTGGTAGAAATTTGTCTAGCACGAGCAAGGCCCTGAGTTCCATCTCCAGCAACACACACACCACACACACACACACACACACACACACACACATACACACTAAGAAAAAGAAAGAGAGAAAAAGAAATTGCTCTTACTAGTATCATTAACATTTACTATTTCTTTTTTACCCATCTAAATCTTGGCTCCTTCCCTCCCGTGATGGACACCTCCTCAGTGCTGACTGGGCTTTCTTTCAAATCTGCAAGGTTTCCAAGAACAAAACATAATGGATATGTCTGGTCCATTCCCTTAACATCAGATGTAACATGAAAGTTGGAAAAATCTCCACTGCATATGTCACAGGTGTGGCTTTACTCACCATGTGCCCTCTGTGTCTGCTCCTTTCACTTCCCATCATGTATTTAGTTTGTTTTTGTAGTACTTGAGATTGTACCCAGGACTTCTGCACTGAGCTACATCCCCAGCCCTTCATTTTTTTTTTTTTTTTTTTTTTTTGAGACAAGGTTTGCTAAATTGCCCAGTCTGGGCTAGAACTTGCAATCTTCCTGTGTCAGCCTCCCAGAGGGTTGGGATGACAGGTGTGCACTGCTACACTCTGTCTCATCATATTTTTGAGGTTCTCCCACACTGTAGCACAGACCGGTGGCTCCTTCCTCTTTACGGCAAATACCCCATTGTGCGATCCACCATAGTTTGCTTATCTATACATTTATGGATTTGGGGGCTGATGGAAGATTTTGAAACCTATGGAGACAGAATACAGATTGCTAGGTGCTAGGGGAGGAAGGAGGAAAAGAAAGAGAAAAATGGAGCCACTGTTTAAGAGTACAAGGTTTTCTTTGGAGGTGATGGAAATGCTTCAGAACTAGACAAGAGGTGGTGGTCCCCTAGACTGTGAATGCCACCCAACTGTTTATACTTTAAAATGGTGAAGTGGGTAGGCTGAGGCAGGAGGATCACAAGTTGAAGGCCAGCCTGAGCAACTGAGCAAGACTTTGTCTCAAAGTAAAAAATAAAGAGGGCTGGGGTCCAGCTCAGTGGTGAGTGCTTGCCTATCATTTATGAGGCCTGGGTCCCATCCCCAGCACAAGAAAAAGGGGAAAAAATGGTTAATTTTATGTTATATGAATCTCACTTAATTCTTAATTTATTATCTTAATGTATATATTTTTTCACCTCATCTTGTTCAAGAAAACCTCCGCTAGATACTTTTTTTTTAACTCAATGATTTTTCTAGCCAATTTTTCCCTCTAGGACCTGAACCATGGAGAGCAACACCAGACAGCTCACAAGAACTATCCTTTTTTCTTTTCTTTAAATAACCAAGAGTTTTAATTATAAAGGTAAGGTATGCTTTTTTTTGTTTTGAAATGTGTGTTTCATTAGCAAAGTGGAAGTCCCTGCCCTGCCCACTTCCCAGCTGCTCACCTTCTCCCTCCCAGAGCACCGGCTTCACTGGCTGCTGCACCTTCCTGGGTCTCTCTTCTCCTGGGCATCAGCAAAGTCTGTTCCCTTGCCTTCTTCAGTTTCCACCCAAATATTATCTCACTGAATGCAGCGGTACCTGCCAGCAATCCCAAAACTTCAGGAGGCTGAGGCAGGAGGATTGAACTGTCGAGGCAGCTTAGCTAGGCCCTGTCTCAAAATAAAAAAACTCAGCAGAGCTGAGAGGATAGGTCGATGGTAGGATGTTCGCTTAGCATGTGTGAGGCCTGGGTTCCATCTCTAGCACCACTGAACAACCCCAAACAGAACAGAACAGAACAAAACAAACAAACAAGGAAAAGTCTCCCTAATGCACCCTTCCCTGCTGGATCCAAAATCTCAACTGCACCATCATCTCTATCTTCCTCCTCTCCTCTTACTGCTTCTGCTGTTCTTACCACACATCACGTTGAACAAGGCATACATTCCTTTACCTGATTATACCAATGTCAGCCCCATTAGGGCAAGAATTTGGTTTATTCTCAGCTATATTCCCTAGCGCCTAGCTAAGTGCCTAACACTAGTAGGTGCTCAATAAACATGACTAAAGGAATGAAAACAAACCTATAAAACTGTACCTTCCCTTTATAAAGACGGGCCCCTAAGGATGACCTTCAATCTGCTCTCCCTCTCACCTCCCTGGACACATTATTCCCTATTGGTACAACAGAGCTCATCTCTTAAAAGGCTGTAAAGTATTCTGGTGAGTGGATCCATCATCATTTATTTAATATTCCCCTAAACACTTCCAGTCGGTCTCTATTATAAGCATCCCACGGCTAAACAATCTGACCACTTCTCCTTGTGTACTTGTGAGAATTCTACTGCAGGGTCCATTCCAAGATGTGCAATTGCTGTGTCAGAGGGGATTCACACTTGACATTCTCACAGCAAAGTTCCTCAATTATCCCTGAATAGTAGTTCATGAATTCACAAACGTAAGGTGAAGGACTGGGGTGCAGCTCAGAGGTAGAGCACTTGCCTGGCATATGTGAGGCCAGACTCCATCCCTAGCACTGAAAAAAAGTGAGATAAATGTGTGTGTTCCTCCTGAAATTAAATCATTATTTAAATATATAAATTGCAGGGCCGGGGATTTAGCTCAGTGGTTCCACTGCCTGCCTCACAAGCGCAAGGACCCGAGTTCAATCCCTGGTACCAAAAAAAAATAAACACACACACACACACACACACACACACACACACACACATATATTGCTCTGGATCAAAAAATTCTAAATTTTAAGAGATGGAAGAATTAACCTGACTCCTGGAAAACACATACACATCAAGGTGGTTAAGACTCCAAATGGGAACTGAGAACCCTGACCCCAGGAAATATCCATGGGGACTTCCAAGTGGGAGAAGCCCCTGTCCTCTGAACTGATTCAGAACCACAGTCCCTGGTATGTCCACTGTACTACAGAGACGTCTTTCCACCTATGTGGTCCCGATTCCCTGCCGATGTGATCTCCGACATCCCATTTTGTCTACCTGTTGGTTCAAACTCAAACCTGAAAAGTTCAAGACCATGAATACCAACACCAATCAGTCCACAAGGACAAAAGGGAAACCTATAGGAGTACTACTCAGACACAAAAAACAATAAATTCGAGTTACTTGTAGGAACATGAATCACCTCAGGACCGTAATGTTAAGTGAAATAAACCAGACACTCAAGCTTAAATTGCCCACGGTTTTTCTTATACAAGGAACCTGAAATATAAATAACTTAGAGAACAAAATAAAAAATGATAGAAATCTGAGAGGTAGACACTGTGGAAATGGGAAAAGGACCAGGAGCTGGGGGGAGGCAGGTGGGTGGGAAGGGGGAATAAAAATGATTAAGATACGGTATTAAAAAAAAGATATGGTTTGTCTGGCTACAAATTCCCCAAGGTGAATATTCTGTATCACAAACATATACTAATAAAAAAGGGGAAAAATGGGAACTCCAGTCTCAGCAGACATCCCCCATGAATGGCCCCCAGGAAGCCATCGAAGGTCAAGGTCAAGGGTCCCAGGAAAGCAAGTGAAGCAAACAAGGAAGGGACTTCACAGCCCAGGTGAGGTGAAGAGAAACCTGAGAAGCCAGGTGAGGGAAGGAGGGCCTCTTCCAGGGCAGGTGGAAGCAAAAAAAGGTCCCCAAGAGAGGCAGTGAGGCCACCATGGTTCCCCCTCACGCCAGCCAAGACCACATCTTAGGCATTCTCCCCTTGCTGGACAGAATACCCAACACCCACAATTTAAAGGAAGAGAAGTCGATTTTGGCTCACAGTGCTTAGAGGATTCAGCCCATGGTCACCCAGCTCACAGGCAAGAGGGGCATGGAGGAAAGGTCTGGTGGCAGAGAGCTGCTCAGGCATAGCACCAAGGAAGCAGAGAGCAAAGGGAGGAGCCATGAAGTAGACACACCCTGCAGACCCTGCCCCACGGCCCACCCCCAATTAGGCCCGCTTCCTCAGCAAGTCAGCCATGCATGCATCATTGAAGAGTATGGTGGCCCCATGATCCAACTGTTTTCCAGAAGCCCCACCTCTGAACAGAGGAGCCTTTGGGAGGACAGTCTAGATCTAATCCATAACAACCATCAAGGTTCCTCCCATGCAATCAGGAGGAAGCCCAAAGCAAAGGCAGCACCAGCAGCAGAATGCTGAACTCCCAGGAACCCGTTTACTTTCTATGACCTTCTGTTTTCCTGTGGAGAACCCTGTCCAGACTGGTACACTACAGTACATCCCTACTTCCTCATCAGTGACCACTGTCTCTTCCAAGCCATCCACCCATCCATGCCCTGAAGCTACACCAGTTTCCTCCAAAATACCCTATCCAGCATCCTTCTCTCTAACCACTCTGGACTCCTCTCAGCTCATGGTCTCTCTTAAATGCAAACCCAACATCCATCCTGTGAGATCTGTGGCCCAGAGATTGCACCATGTCTTCCATCTTCCCCACCAACCTTGGCTTGGTGCATTCATTCTGCATCCCTTCCTTCCTCCTGTCTCCCTCCTGAGTACTCCATCCAGCATGAACTCACCCAGCTGCCTCTGTGGAACATTCTCCAACAAGATCAACCACCTAAGCTCTGCCATGAAATGTTGGTGGATTCCAGGGTTTGTGATGGAAGAAGACACTAGAGCCCACTGGTATGTGGATGGGAGACTTATATACATATTCTCCCATCATCAGAAATCCATCCTTGACCTCAAATTCTCCTTCAGCCACCAAGCCATGTTTCCCGGGAAGCAATGTGGTTTTGCCACATCTTCATCTACCACCCTTAAGCCTTCTCCAGGCTCAGCTGAAACTTCCAAGGATCCAGGCTGCCCAAAGCCAGGGTCTCTCTCTTTCCTTTTCTCTTCCTTTGCCTCCCACCCTCCCTTCTTCTTTCCATCTCTCCCTTTTTTCCTTCCTCCCCTTTCTTTCTCTCTCTTTCTTTTTTGCCTGGGTCTCACTGAGTAATTGAAACTCTTTTTTTTTTTTTTTGAAACAGGGTCTCACGAGGGAATTCAGGCTGGCATTGAACTCACTATGTAGCCGAGATGGGCCTTGAACTCATGGAGATCCTCAGTCTCCCAAATGGAGGGATTACAAGTATGTGCCACCATGCCTAGCCAAAACTCTTTAAATGAGGCTTTCTAAACCTCTAAAGTAGCAGAGGCTAGAACCACTTCATTCACTCATTCGATCATTCATTCATGAGTCAGGTCTCCCTGAGTGGCCCAGAATTGATTCATTTGCTTGTTTGCTTATGAAGCAGGGTTATTTATTCATTTATGAATCGGGGTCTTGTTGAGCTGCCCAGGGTGGGCTCAACCTTATGAATCTCCTGCCTCAGCCTTCTGAGTGGCTGGGACTCTAGGTGTATCCCACCACACCTGGCTTTCAGGGCTATTTTTCTATGCTCACACCGCTCAGTGCCTTAATTTAGGATTCTGTAGTTTTTCTCCCATCCTTTTGGCTTCTGTTCCACAGTCCTTCCTTTTCACGCCTCTCTTCCTATCCTGTCTCTAAGTGGGGCTCTCTTTCCATAAATCCCCATTCTCTTGTGGAGCGTCCTCCTGCAAATCTCCTACGTTTTGTTATTTTTTTTTTATTCTCTCATTACCCTCCCCCCAACATCCAGTCACTGCCCTCCAGAGTCTGGGCAGAGGCAGCATCACCCGGGTCCCCACCACACCCTGCCTTCCATAGGTCTGGTTAACAGAAGACACAGGAAGAAGACTGGGGACAAGAAGAGGTCCAGGGGTTTTCCTTCCTCTCTCCTGCACAGTGTGGTCTTGGGGAGCACAGGGTTCCCTGGGCCTTCTCAGAGGCCCCTCAGACTCCATAGGAGTCTGTGTTGGTCTCTACTGTAGCAGCCACCAAGCCTGGGACCAGGGTTGCCATAGGAGGCAGGGCCTCATGGCAGCTCCTCAGGCCTTTTCTGAACCCTCAAGATGACCATGGGTCTCTGCTGTGCATCCCTTCTCTAAGCAACTTCCTCCACCTTACGTCCCTGCCCTGATGTTCTGCCTTGCCAAAGCCATGGGCTACTCGATCTTAGACTGCAACCCCTACAACCAAGAGCCAGAACAAAGTTCTCTTCATAAGTTAACTGCCTCAGGTGCTTTGCTCCAGCAACAGAACACTGATTGATACAATGGATGAAAATAAAGGCAACATGTTCTCTCACTGTTTGTGGAGGCCAGAGGTCCAGCACCAAGTGTCAGCTCAGCTGATTTCCCCAGAGGCTCTGGAGGACACTTCCCTGCCTCTCCCAGCCCCCGGCAGCTCCTGGCAGTCTTGGATTGCGGCTACCCTGATCCCATCCCCACTTCTGTTCTCCCCCAAAGTCTTCTTATATAAACAAATTTCCTAGGATCCTGGTCCACTCGCATCCAGGATGATTGTATCTTAGTCCTGGACTCAGTCAATTTCTGCAGAGACCGTATTTCCAAATATGGTCACATTCTGAGTTTCTAGGGGAAGCTGAATTTTTGGAGAATACTCTTCAACCCACTGCATTGTCCAAAGTCCAAATGTTTCAGTTCCCTCCCAACACTCCTCCCCTTTTCCACAATCACCTTCTTCATGTCGTTCCATGTCATTCCAGCAGCCTCTTGGTGCCTATGGAAGAGGACGCCTTCCCAGCTCTTCCACCTCCCTCATCTCACACTGATATACAACAGATCCCCCCAAATCTGTTCCTGGTCACTGTTTCCTGCACACCCTGAAAGCCACCCCTCTCTGCCCTCCATGCATCTATAGCCCCAGCAGACCCCAGGGCAGCCTCCTGCTTGCCTTGCTGACCTCCAAGCCAGGGCACCATGCTCAGCAGAAGCAGCCAGACTTCAACAGTTACAAATTGCACAATTCCATCCATATGCAATATCCAGGGTAGGTGAATCCACTGAGGCAAAAAACAAATTACTAGCTACTGGAAGTGGGGGAGAGAATAGGGAGCAACTGCATAATGGATGCATTTTTATCTGGGGATGGTGGAAATGCTTTGGAACTTGATACAGGTGGTATGGCACAACACTGTGAATGCACTGAAATGCCACTGAATGGTGCATATGAAGTGGCCAGTTTTATGTTGTGTGGATTTCACCTCAATGATTTTTTTCAAGGATGAGGAATCACTCTGGCTCATCCTGTAAATGCTTCTGAGGGCATCCTGTTGCTTGTAGAGCAGAGCTCACCTTCAGACGCTGACCTAGAAGGTTTTGTGTAACCCATTCCTGCCAACCTCTCGGGTCTCTTCCCACCCATTTTCCTCTCTGCTCTTTCATTTCTGGGCACAGTGCTTCTCTTTGGACACAACAAATTCGTTCCCATCCCAGGACCTTTGCACATGTTGTTCTCTCTGCCTGGGAATCTTCTCCCTTCTCATTCTGCTTATGCTTTGCTCTGTGCTTCCCACCCTTCATGTCTTTGTTTACAGGGCATCTTGCCACCTAATCCTTCTCACTCCTTTCCCAGAAAAAGGTTCGTTTATGCCCTGACTCCTGGAAGTGGCAACTCTGGCCTTGCTTGGGAAAAGGGCCTCATGCGTGTAATGAGTTAGGGATCTCAAGCTGAGATCACCCTGGGTTATCTATGCCCCCAAATCCATGACAAGGCCCATACAAGACACAGAAGAGGAAAAGCAGATATGGAGAAGGCTGAAGACAACAAGACAGACTGGAGTGAGTGAGGCAGCCAACACAAAGGACACCCATGGCCACCAGGAGGTGGAAGAGGGCCCAGAGCCTGCAGGGACACCCTGACATTGCACTTCCAGCCCCAAGACAGGAGAAGAGGTATTTCTGTTGTTTCAGACCACCCAGGTCATTTATACTCGCAGCCCAGGACACTCCTCCAAGATGTCATTGGTTTTCTTCCGAATGCCAGTTAGTAACTGTGTCTGCACCTGCTTCCTAAAATGCCTTTCTTTTCCTTCAAGCTCCACGAGGACACACACCACATCTGTCTTGCTCACCATTATCTTCTGCCACACATCTCAGTGCCAGGCAAACTGCAGGACCTTGCTTGATGTTTTTTGACTGACCAAATAAATGTACATTTATTGTACTTTATTTTTCTTCACAACTCAGTAGCAGTCCTTTCTGCACCCCTGCCCATTTCTAGTGTCTTGTTAAGTTGCCTAGGTTGGCCTCAAACTCCGGGACCCAAGGGATCCTCCTGCCTCAACCTCCTGAGTAACTGAGACTACAGTAGTGTGTGCCATCAAGCCTGGTTTTACCTTCTCTTCTAACGCCACAGTTTTTGCACTGACAACTGAAGCCACATTTTCCAGGCCCCTGACAAAACCTCTCCACCTTGGTCCTTCTGCATAGCCCAAGTCCCAGGCTCTGCCAGCCTCTCTCCTTGCCAGCCCTGCCATCCATGAAATTCTCCTTGAAGCCTTACATTACAAAGTAAACCCACACACTCTGCACCTCCCAAAGAAGCTTTTACCTTCACAAGCTCTATTGATCTCGTCCTGGAGGCTGCTGGCAGCCTTCCTGGGAGCTTAATCAATGAGCCAACACCGAGCACAGCCAGGGCACCGAGAAGCCCAGCCAAGGGCCCCAGCCTGGGTCTCCATGGACCCAGGAAAGGAGGATTTACACCAAGTGACAGTCGCAACTGGCCCAGGGTCCTGCTTAGGCAGGCGGGAGGAATTGTCTCCCGGCTTGGAGTGGTGCACAGCTGGTAACTTGCAACTACAACCAGACTCCCCAGGGAGCACATCGGAAAGAAACAGGAACAGCAAGAGAGAAGCAATGCAGATTCCAAGAAAGGAGCAAAAATGGCTCAGGGGATGGCCAGTGTGGCCAGGACCCCCAAATAGAGTAAGTGAAAGGGGGAAACGGGACAGGAAAGGGACATGAAGATGACAAGAGTTAAAACAAAATGGGTTAAAGCAGGGATTCTTTACCCCTCTGCAGACATGGAGGAGAAGAGAGGAATCTGCCATAGGCAGAAGGAGGCACCGTGTGACCAAGTCGATGCCCAAAGCTTTAGAAACCACTTCTCTCCTCAAAAGAAAAGGCAATTCTTCCCAAGTTTTGTTTTGTTTTGTTCAAGATTAAAAATCAGGAAAAAGAGCCTGGCAGCGCACGCCTGTCATCCCAGCATGCTGGGAGACTGAGGCAGGAGAATTGCAGTTCCAGCCCAGTCTGGGCAGCTTAGACCCTGTCTTAAATTTTTTAAAAAATTTTTTTATAAAGGGCCTGGGATGTTGCTTAGTGGCAGAGCACTTGCCGGGTATAGCTGAGGCCCCGGGTTCCATGTTTCACACAACAACAACAAAGCAGGAGGGAGAAGTATAATGGTGAGAAAACATGTCTTTGTTCTTCCTCTGAAAGCTGTCACTGTGGTCCACACATGGGTCCAACAAACACTCCTCAGTGCTGGGCCTGAGCTGCTCAGGGCCCCGGCCGTCAGCACCCCCATCCTGGACATTTTCCTGCCTGATTCTGGGAAATGCAGTGGAGTTGGGTGGTAGTCAGGGAGGACGGTGCTGGCTTGGGCCTGCCCCCACAACTCCCCTTGGGCACCCCAGCCAGACGGAACTGGAGCAGATCCTGGCTCTGCCCCACTCCCTGCAGCAGGCAGGAATGCAGGCGAGGACTTGGGAAGACACTCAACACCATGGGTGGGAGCTTTTCCTTCCCATGGTGGCTCTGAGCAGCAGGGAGCTGCTTTCTGCACACAGATACACAGAGCCCTGTCCACCTGTCCAACCAGAGAGCCCCTTGCATCTTACCCCAGGGCCTTTACACTCGCTCCCCACTGGAGATATTCTCATGACCTCCCCACCGCCTGTCCGTCTTGGTTCAAAGGAAACCAAATCCGCTTCTCCCTGTCTCCTCTCCAGCTATTTCACTATTTTCCAAAGCGGCACACAACTTATTATTTGGTTTGTTGTTGATGTCTCATAAGAAGGGAGTGGAAGCCGCAGGAAGGCAGAGACTTTTCTGACTACTTCCTGTGTCATAAGCAGAACACCAGGCTTATGATACATGCTGTCAGGATCCATTAAGGGAAGGCACAGCCCTGGGAGACAAGGCAGACTGTGCTCCTTTTACAGAGTAGGGAAACTGAGGCTCACTACCAGGCACGCAGCTGGTAGGGGTTGGGCAGTGACCAAACCCAGTCAGTGTACAGTGCAGACTCCACACACAGTGACCCCGTGTGTGTGTGTGTGTGTGTGTGTGTGTGTGCGCGCGCACACACACGCGTTTCTGGGAATGGAACCCAGGCCCTTATACATGCCAGGAAAGCACTATCCCTCTGGGTACAGCCCCGAGATTAATTGTTTTTGCGACAGGGTCTCGCTGAGTTGCCCATGCTGGCCTCAAACTTGAGATCCTCCTCCCTCAGCCTCCCAGGAGCTGGGATTATAGGGGTGCACCACCACACTTGGCTCATGATGTTCCTTATTCTTATCCATGCAGCATGAATGAAACAAATCCCCACCACACTAGTGCTGGGGACATGGAGGAAGGAACAGAGAAGTCACAGGTGGAGACCACGCTGGGCCTGGCCCAGTCATTTTCTCCCTCTCCTCAGCCTTGCTTGGGGCTCCAACAGGGGTCACTGGGATGCACACCTGGTGCGGCCCAAGACACCTCCGCACTCTGCAGCCACGGTGGCTCTCATCTCTGCTGACGGCTTGTCAACCCTGTCACCTCTGCCATCACCCACAAGCCCCCTCCTTTTGTCTCTGTTTCCAAAGCCCTGCGAAACGGGCCCCCAAAAGCCTCCTCCTCCGGGAAGCAGTCTTTGATTTTTTCCTCCCAAACAACTCTCACCTCTTCATTCCTGGAAACCCAGAGAACTCAGTGTATCCCTTGAGCTGTTTACAAATTTTTTTTTCTTCCATATTTTTGTTCTGGCTTTTTTGTCCCCTCTGTACCAGGGATCAAACTCAGGACCTTGCACTTTCGAGGTAGGCACAGTGCCACCGAGCTGAATTCCCAGCCCCTGATATTTTTGTTCTGGAAATAGCTGATTCTGGTCACGAAGCTACTCCCATTTCCCCCAAAATAAATGCAGCATCGGACACTGTGATAAGTGGAGGCGAATGTGGGCTGGAGTGGGTGCTGGGTCACCTGGGCTGCGAGGCTTCATCTCCAGATGGGAAACTCACAGGATCTGTAAAGAGGCACAAGTGAGGAACTGGGCAAAAAGACAAGAATTTCACAGCAACCTGACGGTCACCAACTTGAGAATAAACACAAATGGCCATCAACAGGTAGCCGGAGACACAAATCTTGGCATTTTTACTGCTTCTCAGCAGTAAGAATGAATGTGGGGTGGTGCACGCCTGCAATCCCAACACCGTGGGAGGCTGAGGCAGGAGGACTGCCAAGTTCAAGGCCAGCCTGAGCAACTTAGTGAAACCTTGTCTAAAAACTTAAAAAGGACTGGGGCTGAAGCTCAGGGTGAAGGCCCTGGGTCCAATCCCCAGGACTGCCCTTCTCTCAACAAGACGTTCCAAAGAGGAAAAAGTGGCAGAACAGAGGAGTTAAATGCTAAGTTTGCAATGAGCAACAGGGTGGACACTAGGAAGGTGACCTCTGAGCAAAGAGCTGAAGGAGGGAGACAGAAAGTTCCCAAAGGAGGGGGGATCTGGGCAGAGGCAGGAGCAGTCAGTGCAAAGGCACTGAGGCCAGCTTGGCCTGCGTGTTGTAGGTAGGCAAGTGCTACATGAGGGAAGAGGGCCGCTGGGCAGAAGTTCTGGGTTTCCAAGACAGAGAAAACCAGCAATGGACAAGGACTGGTAACTTCCAGAGCTCAGAAAGAAGGGAGCCAAGAGGGAAGGTAGAGGGGGAGGAGGAAGACAGGCCAAAGCTCAGAGCTCTGCATCCTTTCCCACGCCTTCACACCCTGGCATCAGGAGAACCCACTGAAAGGCAGACAGGCGGGGAGGAGGAAAGGCTGGCATTGTGTGGAAGGGAGAGAAAAGGCGATGTGAAGGGCCGGGGATTTAGCTCAGTGGCCTTGTGCCTACCCCGACAGCACAAAGTCTTGAGTTTGATCCCTGGTACTAAATAAGAAAAAGATGAATGTGAACAGAAAAACATGGGCCAAGCAGCGCTGACGTGCAGTAATACACCCTCCCTCAGGCCCGGGCCAGCCCCAAGCCCAGCCAGGCAGTGTTCCTGTGACTAAAGTTTCACTGGCACAGCCATACTGGGGCCCTCATTTACGCGTGAGGTTTCTGTGGCTGCCTTGCTACCTGGTCCCAAGAAGAACGCAGGCCCCACAAAGCCTCCGATCTTTATTCTGTAGCCTTCTCCAGGAAGTTTGCCAAGCCCTGTGCTGTAACAACAGCACACAACTGTTACTGTAGCCCTCCTGATCTGTGGAGGATGCATTTTGAGATCCGTGGCAGCGGCCTGAGACCACAGGTAGTATTGAACCTTGTGTATTCCTGCATTTTCTTTTTTTTTTTTTTTTTGGTACCAGGGATCGAACTCAGGACCTTGCACTTACAAAGCAGGCAGGAGAACCATGGCCCTCCTGCATTTTAAGCGCATAATGACGAGAAAGTTTAAATTAGGCACGGGAAGAGAGTAACCAAAGTAGAACAATGTACTTTCACACAATTGTCACCTGTACTCTGGAGCCTCAGAGCCATTATTAAGTAAAATAAGAGTCACCTGAACTTCAGCGCTGTCACACAGAGGGGAGATCAGTCAATCTAGTAACTGAGTCAGCTGCTAAGTGACTACTGGGTAAAGGGTACATGCAGTGTGGAAACTCTGGGCAAAGGGATGAATTGCATCTTGGCAGGATGGAATAGGGGTAGTGAGGGAGTTTATAAAGCTACTTAGAATGAGGGGCAAGCTGGGCATAGTGGCACACACCTGTAACCTAGCCCTGTGGGAGGCTGGGGCAAGAGGATTGCAAGTTTGAGCCCAGCCTGGGCAACTTAGCCAGACTGTGTCAATAAAGAAATAAATAGATAGATGAGAGAGGGAGAGAGAGAGAGAGAGAGAGAGAGAGAGAGAGAGAGAGAGAGAGAGAGAGAAGGGGAGAGGCTGGGGATATAGCTCAGTGAAAAGACCCTAGGTTCAATTCCCAGGGCAGAAAAAAACAACCCAGAATGGTATGTGAATTAAGACTTATGAATTGTTCATTTCCAGAATCACCCATTTAGTATCTTTGGACTACGGTTGACCACAGGCTACTGAAACCTCAAAAAGCAAATTAAGTAAAGGACCATGGAGCCAACAGCTTTAATTCAGATCCCTTCTCGTGGTGTTTAAGACGTCAGCTCCCGAGCCTCTCTTTGCCCTGGTTTTCTCTGTATCATGGGGAGGGTGGCAGTGGCACCCACCCCTCTGGGCATCAGGAGAACATGCCCAGTCGACAGGAAGGAGGAGGCCTCTAACCCAGAACTCCTGCTGCCCACTCCCCCTCTGCTGGGGATCAAACCCAGGGCCACAAGCACACCCAACCAGGGCTCCACCCCAGCTGCACCCCGGCCCTTGACCCAGAACTCTCATTACAACGACTGTCACCATTTTACAGATGAGGAAACTGAGCCACAGGGAGGGGCCATCACTGCTGGAAGTCTGGACCCAGCCAAGTCAGGAAGAGGGCAATGGAAACCAGGACGCTTGGAGGTCAGGCGACGGAGGTTGAGTACGTGGCATGGAGTGGGAGTGGGGTGGGGTGGGGTGGGGGACTGTGGGGCCTGTCTGTCCCTCGCTTCATTGGCTTCTTAGACCTGGGGATGGGGGGCGTGGCTGGGAGGGCACAGTCACTGTCCCAGGCCCTGGCTAACCGGAGCTGGGGTGGATATCTGGGCTCACACAGCTGCACAGCGGGTGAGGCGGGTTCTTGCCGTGTGCGGGCTGCAAGGTGGAGTGTGCACCTCCTTCCAGCTGCCAAGACACGTTCCAAAGAGGAGCAGCCTGGGCGAGGAGAGCACCCGCTTCCGGCCCTGGGACTTAGGCCGAGGGGTGGCCTGTAGGTTTCACCTCCAGAAGAGAGATGGGTGACTTCAACAGCAGTCACTGGCTTTCTATTGACTCCATCACGTTCTTGAAGCAGAGGGACCCACACACAAGCTTAGCACAGAATTTAACTTGCATGGAGAGCAGCAAGATTTTCAGTTGGGCTGAGGCTACTGCTCAGCGGTAGACCAATTCCCTAGAATGCATGAGCCCCTGGGTTCCATCCCCAGCACTGAAGAAAAAAGTGAATATTTTCACTCAAAATGAAAGAATTTTCAAACAGAGGAAAGAAAGCAGCCAGGTAACAACATGCAGAAAGAACCAATAGCCACCACCAATAATAACAGCCAGGTAGTAGACTTCTGATATTTATTTTCTACTACCCACGAACCTGGCTTCTCCTCATGGAAAGAAGACAATGTGCTTGTTGGAGCAAACCTTGTGCCCTGTGGACTGGGTTTCCCGGTCTCCCCTGCAGTCAGGTGGGCTCCTGGACAGCTTCTGTCTGTTACCCAACCTCCACGCTCCTTCCTTCCCACCCTTGTGTGCCAGGCAAGGTGGACATGTGGATGCTTCCCTGGGACCCTGCCATCTGGCTTCCATTTGGAGCTGGGCAGTGGGGAGCCCGACAGGATGCTGGAAGCAGTGCAGGGCACTTATTCTCCAGCTCTCTCGTTCTGCCCCCTACTGTCCCCCTTCTCTGCCTGTCTGTCTGGTGCGGTCCAGACGTTGGTAAACCACGCATCTTCATCCAACCCTTGATGAGTGTCTTGTTCCCACTAGGACCCTCTATAGCATATGGGTGGAAGTGAGGCTACTCCTTCTAAATTGGCCCCCAAAACCTCCTGTATGATATGAGCCTTCATACTCTGTCCCTGCAGGCTGAAAGTGAAGGTCTGACACTGCTTAGAGATGGCAGAGAGGGCCTGGGTCCAGGAATCACCACATGGAAGGCCATCTGCTGATTATCTGGTTGCACTTTAGGAGAGAAGTACATTCTTACTATGCTAAGCATCAGATATGGGGGTTGTGTGTTACAGCAGCTAACAACCATACACATCTTTAAGAGGATTTCTCCTTCCCAGTCTGAAAAGAAGATCCCGCCCACCACTCGAGTCATGTGACTCAAGCCTAAGCCAATCAGGAAATCCTTTTTTCACCTCCCAATTCCCTACAGTGATTGGTTCTGTCATGAGTCCATGACCCCACCAGCAGCCAATCAAAGAAAAGAAAGAAAGCATTTGTTGAGTGTTCTGGGAAGATGGTTGGGGAAAAGGAGAATTGGCCTTTGAAGGCAATATGGAGAGGACAGAAAGGCAGAAAGTGTAGCCAAATCATGGGGAATGGAGCCAACTGAAAAAGTGAAACCAAGAAAAAGAAACTGAGGCTTAATAATGTCATCTGATCCTCAGAGCCGGGTTAGCCTGTAGCTAGAGGCTCCCTGGCCTCTTCTGTCCATGAGCCAATAAAATCTTTTCTCACTTAAGACCCTGGAGTTTTCTCCCTTTGCAACCAAAGAGTACAACTGACTCGGAGGTAAATACAAGGCAAGTGATTTTCAGGAAGTTAGGAGAGAGTTAATTCTAATTCCTGTTCCATGGGCAAGGAAAATGAGGCTTTGGGACTTACTCAAGAGCACACAAGTAGGAAATGCTTGGCAAAAGCATGTGGGGGGGTCAGGTGTGTGAACTTGTGCAAATGGGACTGGGCTGGCAGCCAAGAAACGAAATTGCAATCCCCAAACCAGCATCTTTTGTGTGATCTCAAGAGTGCCAGTGTGAGCCCCGTGAGGTTGCCCATGCCTGTAATCTCCACACTCTGGGAGGCTGATGCCGGAAGATTTCAAGTTTGAGCCCAGCCTGGGCATTTTAAGAGACTAATAGAGACATTGTCTCAAAAGTAGAAAATTTAAAAAGGGCTGGGTATGTACCCTTCCATGGGAAGGCCCTGGTTTCAATCCCCAGTATCTCCATCAAAGAAAAAGTGCCAGTTAGCACAATAGGGTGATTATGGTTAACATTTATTATAGATCTTTTTCATCATTTTAATGTATGTAGCTATGGGGTACAATATGATCGATATATGTCTATAATGCATCATGATCAAATCAGAGGTGTTAGCATTTTCATCTCCTTAAACATTTGAAAAATTTTATTTGTAAAAATTGTACATATTGATGAGATGCAGCATAATGTCACCATTCAAAATAGCTGGAAGACAGGATTTTGAAGGATTCTAGCACAAAGAAATGATCAAGGTTTGAGGGGATGAATAGGTAATTACCCTGCTCTGAACATGCCACACTGTACACAGGCATCACACTGTAGTCCATGAGTATGGCAATCATGTGTCCGTTCTAAATTTTCAGAAAAAAATTAACTTCCACCTTCTACAATAATGGATGATAGACGCGTCAGGGGATAGAATGTGGCAACAGCTAAAAGGTGCTCTGAAGGAAAGACTATCAGTTGCTACTGTTATTAATAGACAGGCACTGCTGAACTGGTTCCAGAAACCCTGGGGGACAGGGACTGTCCAGTGCCTCTCGGCCAGAATTCCAGAGACCATCTGTGGCAGATCCGTCCTCCAGAGCACATGCCCTTGGCAGGATCACAAACTGCTTTCTTCACCCAGAACACTCAACCAGAAAAGGAACAGAGATCGAGAGAGGGGAGAGGGCAGGGGGCCATGCCAGCTTGAAATAGCTCTCGATCTGATCAATGGTTTCCATCTCCACAGCCACCGCCCCAGCCTCGGCACACCGGCTCTTCCCCGAAGGACCACAGCCACTTCTTCCCTGGTCCCATGGCTTCAGTTGCCTGGTTCCAACCCATCCCACAGAGCAGTCCACGGGGTGATGCACAGCCATATGTTTCCTGTGTGGTGGCTTCAGTGGCCAGAGAGAGCCTTTAGGATAAATATCAAATTCCTGAGCATTTACCACAGGGCCTTTTCACATGCTGTTTTCTTTAGCCAGAACATGTACCAGCCCTGACAATAGCAGAGTCTCACAGAGGACTCGGTTTATCACCACTTCCTTAGAGGATGTCGACTAATGATTGATTTTTATGTTCCTGGGGATCAAACCCAGAGCACTATACATGCTAAGCATGTGCTCTATTTTGCTCCTAGACACCTCCTTCCTTACAAAGCATTATTACTGTTAAGCATAGTAACTGTACATGAAATGGCAACTGCTGTTTATCACCTTTGCCAGACTATAAGTTCTACAAAAGCAATATCAGCTGTGTCATGTTCATTAAGGTAACCTGGTGGCTAGGACATAGTTGATGCTCATTAAAAGTTCATGTCTTGACAAGATAGTATGAAAATAGGCCAGATGAAAAGAAGAAAACTTAAGCCATCAAAGGAGTTGGTTTTGCTGATCCTTGGGGCAAGAATGGTCTTTTCAATAAATGCTGTTAGGATAGTTCTTATGGAACAAAAAGGTAATTGGATCCCTCTTTAACACTATACATAAAAATCAACCCCTATGCTGGGTGTGGTGGGACATGTTTGTAATTGCAGCACTCTGGGAGTCTGAGGCAGGAGGATTGCAAGTTCTAGACCACTGGAGTCAACTTAGTGAGACTCTGTCTCAAAATAAAAAATAAGAAAAGGGGCCAGGGATTTAGCTCAGTGATTCTGGCACCTGCCTCAAAAGTGCAAGGGCCCGAGTTTGATCCTGGTAGCAAAAAAAAAAAAAAGAAAAGAAAAGGACTTGGAGATGTCAGTCAGTGCAAAGGCCCTGGGTGCAATTCCCAATACCACCTCCCCCCCCAAAATATTTCCTTAAATAAGATAACAAACCACAAACTCTAAAGGAAAAGATGCCTAAATTCCACTACACTGAAACCAAGAATGATCTTGATCAAAAGACATCAAAAGGCAAACTCAAAGGAGCTGCTGCACACCTGTAATGAATGAATGATAAAGAACTCATTTCCAGAATACATAAAGATCACTTACAAATCAATACGGGGGAAAATAAACATGGAACCCAATAAAAAAGTGAACAGGGTGCAGAGTGGCACCTCACAGAAGAGAAAACATGAATGGCTGGTGTATATATATATATATATATCATGCTCATCAGTGACCAGAGGATGCAAACTAAAACCCCAATGACACATCCCCACTCCCACCCCGAAGGCCATGATTAGGAAATCAGACCCTACACAGGGTTTCGGAGAACAGGGAGCATCTCAGCCCCTCTGCAAGGCAGGGTGCAGGCTCACACCAGCACTCTGGATTTGGTCCAGGTGAAGGTGCGCAGCGACGACAAACAGAGTTAGCAAATCTGTAACAATCAGCTCGTGATGCTCTCCGCAAAGGGGAAGCACTCACCCTTCTGCCATAGGCAACCGCAGCAAGGACAAGACTGAGGGGGCAAGATGAAGGAGCAGTGCGTGCCCACACGTGCCAACTCCCGAGAACGTGCAGCTCGGAGGACACACACCAGTAAAAAGCGCACAGGTCACGAGACATGGTTAATTTCTATGAAGTTCCAGGCCAGCTAACCCTGAACCACACTGCTTCAGGAAGTGCTCTGAGGAGGGGAGACGGCTAAGGAAAGCCAGGGATGTGCCCACAAATCCCACCGAGGCCCCTGCAGGAGAGAGGGGATGTCCAGGAGACAGCACCACACAGCTCTCTGGCCTGGGTAGAATGGATGCGTGTGGCACGGTTAGTTTTGAAGATGCTCATCTGTGGCCTAGCTCTTCCCGGTCCCCCCTTCTCTCCCTCTCTCTGTTTCTCTCTCTCTGTCTCTCTGTCTGTCTGTCTGTCTGTCTCATTCTGCCTGACACACACACAGACACACACACACACACACACACACACACACACACATGGGGCACTTTATGAAGGGAGAAACCAGAGGGACAAACACCCAGACAGAAAATGAGAAGATAACATAGACACAGGAAATGAAAAGGGACCCGGACCGGGCAGCGGCGAGGGTGAGGAAATGAGAGGAGGAGAGACGGGGAGCAGAGGGCAGAGGGTCGAGGGGGGGGCGGTCCAAGGCTCTCCCAGCCTCCTCCCGGAACTTCTCCCCTCTCACCCGCATTGCCCTGCACCACCTCCCTTCTCCCTCCCAGCACAGCCTTTCCCGCCCTTCTTCCTGCTCTCTCCTCCCCTGTCCATCTCACCTTCCATCTGTCTCTTTGTCTCCTTCCACTTTTTTTCTCCTTTCTCTCTCCCTGTCTTACACACACACACACACACACACACACACACACACACACACACACACAATCTCTCCTCTATCACGTAGTTATCAAGAGGCTACTCAGTGCCCAAAAAAGTGCTAAAATCAGAGGGACACAGGCCAGGTGTGGTAGTACACGCCTGCCATCCAGGACTCTGGGAGGCTCAGGCAGAAGGACTGCAAGGTTCAGCCCAGCCTGGGAAACAGTGAGACTCTATCTCAAAATGAAAACCAGGCTGGGGCTAGAGCTCAGAGTGAAGGCCCTGGGTTCAATCCCCGATACCAAAAAAAGAAGAAGGAGGAGAAGGAGGATGAGGAGGAAAGGGAGGGGGAGGAGGAAGAGGGGGAGAGGGAGGAAAAAGAAAGGGGGACACAGGATGGCGGGTCACCGTGGTCATCAAGCCATTGAGCGCCCCATCAGGGACTCCCGCCCAGGGTGCCTTACCAGCTCCTCGAGGACCAGTGTGGCCTGCCGCTCTCACCCCTCATTAACTTCACTATCAAACGCTCCCAGCATTGCAGGTTGTAGGTCTTATTTATTAAATATTTAACAAGAACCCAGCTGAGATGAAACCTCTCATGTGCAGGGGCCCCAGGGGTGCAGAACACAGAGCTGCTGCTGGGATTAACCAAGGTGACAGCAGGCAAGGGCCAGGGAGCCAGGAGGGGAGACTGGCGGGGACAGAAGGGCCCGGAGAGACAGGCCTGGGTGCTCAGGGCAATTTCAAAAGGCCCAACCAGAAGAGACGGAAGATAAGCAGTCCTCAGAGGCTGAAGAGGGGGTGGGCAAGGGCGACTGCTCCTGAGTCTGGGGTCTTCTTTCAGGATGAAGGAAATATCTTAGACCTAAATGGAGGTGACAATTGCACAGCACTGTGAATATCCTAAAGGTCAGTGAACCCAGGAGCTTCCCACTGAGCTCCATCCCCAGCCCTTTTCTATCTTCTATTTGGAGACAGGGACTCATTAAGTTGCTAAGTTGCCCAGATTGTGCTGGAGCTTGAGATCCTCCTGCCTCAGCCTCCCAGCATGCTGAGTTTACAGATGTGCAACACCAAATAGTACTGTTAAAAAATAATTAGCCCAGGGCCAGGGATTTAGCTCAGTGGTTTTGCCGCCTGCTGCGCAAGCACAAGGACGCAAGTTTGATACCGGGTACCAAAAAATAATAATAATAACAATTAGCCTGGGGTGTAGCTCAAGGGTAAAGCACTTGCCTAGCATGCATGAGAGCCTGAGTTCCATCCCAGGCACCGTCTGAAAAAAATTTAACAGTTGATTTGATGTTATGTTCATTTTTCCTCAATTTTTAAAGAAAAAAATAGTAAAAGAAAAGCCCAGGCCAAAACCCATTTGAAAAGAGTGGAGTTTCCTCCACTCTAATTCATGAGCTTGCTAACTCCATGTTGAAGAGTGAGATCCTACATTTCCAGCAAACTTCCCAGAGCTGCCACTGCCGGGGTGGGCAGGAAGTTCCACAGGTGTGCTGTCCAGGGCGGGGGCTGGCAAGCGCCTGAAATGCGGTGGTGTAATTCAAGGGACTGACTTCCCAGCACTCGGGAGGCTGAGGCAGGAGGATTGCTGTGAGTTTCAAGGCCAGCCTGAGCTAAACAGTGAGTTCAAGGCCAGCCTGAACTACATAGTGAGACCCTGTCTCAAGGAAAAGAAAACAAAAAACAAAAACGATTTGAATGAATTTCTGCATCAAGACCTCCATGTGCAGCTAGCAGCAGTATACTGGGAGGGGCAAATCTAGATAACTTCTAAGAAAAGAAAACAAGAGAAACATCCCTGCCCCAGGACCATCCCAAATCAAGCCTGCACCTCTGGGTGCCACACCCTGATGGCTTTGGTGTCTTCCAAGTGACTCCCAAGGCAGCTAAGATCACCTAAGGTTTTTATTTGTGCACTGTCCCGTGGGGCCACCTAAACTACATTCTGTTCTTCTTCATCTCCTTGGTCTGTCTCTCTCCACACTACCACACCAGGATGGGTAGTCTGTCTTTTCTGGCAATGGGGACTGAACACAAAGCCTTCGTACTGAGCAACATCCCTACCCTTTTTATTTTCTATTTTGAGGTAGGGCCTTGCTAAGTCGCCAAGTTGCCCAGGCTGGGCTCAAACTTGTGATCCTCCTCCCTCAGCCTCCCAGAGTACTGGGATGACAAGCAAACTCTTATTTAGTATCACTGTGTGCAGATGCTGCTCTGGGCCTTCAAACAACCCCATGAGGTGGGCACTCATGCTGTGCCTACTTTACAGATGAGAAAACTGAGGCTGGCATGTGGAACATGTGGATAGGAGGACGCTACGCTAGAACTTGAGGCCAACTAGCCCAGTGGCACAGCTTTCCTGATTTAGCATCTTTCTGGATGGCCTTCGGCCCAAAGCAGAGCCACAAAGCCCCTCAATTTCTGCAGAACCTAGCTCAGTCCCCCAGAAGAGAGCCCCTCAGAGTACAGAATGTGCACCACATCTTCAGTGAAAAAAATGCACAATGACACTCCATGCATTTCCAGGAATCTGTCACAAGGAAATAGTCACAGGTACATGAAAGTCAGCACAGACCCTGGTACCCAGACACTCATGGCACATGCCTGTCATCCCAGCTACTCGGGAGCCTGAGGGAGGAGAATCACAAGTCCAAGCCCAGCCTGGGCAACTTAGCAAGACCCTGTCTCAAAATTAGAAATAAGAAGGGCTGGCAGTGCAGCTCAGCAGTGAGCACTTGCCTGGCATGCATAAGGCCCTGGGCTCCAACCCCAGTACTGCAAACAAAAGAAAACAAAAAACATCTGCACAAAATGACCTCATTTTTTGTTATGGAAAATAAAAAGTATTCGCGTGCCAGAGGAATAATCCAGAGTGGCTCTGCCACTTCCTTTGGCATAAAATGAAACAGTCACTGTGGTGCAGAGCCCAGAGCAAGGGACCCTTATTGCCTCCCTGACCACATCTCCTCTCGCTTAGAGGTACACGGCGCGTGGAATGAACGAAGGAATGAATGAGCTCCTCTCCTTCACACAGGACTGAGCCAATCTGTTCCAGGAATCCACCTCCTGTTCATGCACAGGACCAGCCCCGGGTGTGGGAATCCAGGAAATTCAGCACCACCATCGACACCCACGGTGGTCACCAAGCCAGGAGCCCACAGGAAGTGAGGCATGACTTGCATGCTGGGCAGCGGCTGCAGCAGCGGAGGAGGAAGAGGGGGAGGAAGAAGAGGAGGGAAGGGGAAGCCACATGGGCGTCCATCCCAACAGCTCCCAGCACAGCGGAGACCTCCATCTATCCACACATCTATATTTATACCAACCAGTGTCGGTGGCAGGCTTGTTGCCGATCGTGTAAGATCTACACGATCTAAAGTTCACAGAAAACTGGCTTAGACACCCAGTGAGGAAGAGAAACTGTAAATTCAATTTCAGTCACCCGAAAACCCTGAATCCACCCACTCCCCTCAAGGAAACCAGTGGATCTGTGACATCAGGATTTGTCAACGCAGGCACTATTGACATCTGGGCTGGATGACTGTTTTCTGCAAAGGCTGTCATGTGCATTTTAGGATCCTTCACAGCATCCTTGGCTCCCCACCCACCAGACGCCAGCAGCCCCTCACCCCCCGCAATCGTGACAACCAAATATGTCTCTAGACACCGCCAGAAATTCCCTTGAGGGGGCCAAAGTCGCCCCCAGTTCAAAAGCACTGCTTTACATGAAGCTCAAGAAACATTCCAAGTCAATTAACTGTTCCTTCCCTGTTCTTCCTCGCCAACATCTTCAATACACCAGTCACCTGGCCTCGAAATCCCTCCTGCACATTTAAAGAAATTAGTAACGACAGAGTTTCAATCACAGCTCGGAGCCCTGGACAGAGACAAGAAGTTCATGATGGGGAATCAGGATCATGGACAGCGTTCCCACACAAAGATGTTCACCACCCTGTTACTTATATGGCAAAACAAACAAGTGAAGTATAGAACAGCCGAAGAGTAGAATGTCATAAGATATTCACAACAGCTTTTTCTGGGGTCACTGCCAACCCTTGTGGCACTACTGTGTGAATTTAAATAAAACGCCCCTTTCTCAAGTTGGGTCCATCTGTCAAACAAAGATTGTCATAATATCTTCATTTTGTTCAGACATGATACTTAAGCTTCCATCGGCTGGGATAATAAATATGAAGCTCTATGATGCTAATGATAAATGATCGGCTACCTTTGCACAGTGTTCAACCTGTGCAACTACAATGGTGGCCTTGGTGATTTCCAAGGATATCTAGAGGCATGGATTATGTTTGCAAAAGTTTACACCCATAAAGTGATATGGAACAAAATACACCTTCAGAGAGTCTTTCTGGATGGGAAAACTACACACACACACACACACACACACACACACACACACACACACACACACACACAGTTTGGGGGTACTGGGGATTAAACCAAAGGCCTTCACACTAAGCTACATCTCCAGCCCTTTTTATTTTTATTTTAAGACAGTCTTGCTACATCATTCAGGCTGAGTTTGAATTTACAATCCTCTTGCCTCAGCCTCCCAGAGTGCTGGGATTACAGGTGTGCACCACCATGCCAGGTATATATATATTTTTTTCTCTTCTTCCTTTTCCTGTCAATATTCAATAAACAAAGAGAACGGGCCTCTTGGAGGAGGGGATTTGGGTCCTAGGGGAAGAGAAGACAGGTGATCCGGTAGAGGGAACAACTAGTCCAGATACCATGACATGCAAATGACCCTGGTATAGGGAGAAAATGGTCACAGAGCTGGGACAGAGCAAGAGGGAGAGATCAGTAACAAAACAGGTCCCGGACATGTGGAGCCTCAAAGGACCCTGGGGCATGGGTAATCTGCAATCTCTGGTTGATGGGTCACATGCCAGGCCACTTACACAGTCGCCTTGGGAGAGATTCCAGCATGTATTATTCTATATATTACACTATGCCACCCACCCATAGACCAGAATCCAGGGAATTCCACTCTCAGTCCCAGCACTGAAACAAAACTAGGTGTTTCTAGAATTTTAATAATCTTTGTCAACAACACCATCTATTTTCCCCACTGTTACCCAAATAAATTCTCCTGTGTGAAACGGTGCAGCAACTGCCACAGGCTGTGAGGAAGGGAAAGCCCTGCCCACAAGGAGTTTTCTGATTAGAAAGCTGTGGCAGAGATGTACAATGATACTGGTTTTTATAGAAGTATGGGAGATTCAACTGGCACCAGAAAAGGCAGAACTAGGGTAGTGGGCAGAGAGGTTCACTCACTCCCAAGTCAACACGGACCCCAAATGTCAGGGACCAAATGGGACACTCACCCTACTCACACACCCTCATATCCAGCATCTACCACCTACTGCCAATCCATCTTTTCACTCTTTCATTTGATCTCATCATCTTCCTATCTACTCATCTACCCACCTAGTCACTCATACACCCATCCTATCATCCATCTATCCAACCATTTGTCCACCCACCTATCTAGTCATATACTAATCTACTTAGCTACCTATGTATAACTTATCCAGTCACCCACCCATCCAATATCTATCCATCCATCCTTTCTTTCCCTTATCTCTCCATCCTTCCTTCCTTCATCCCATCTACCCACTCATCCAACCATCTATCCATCCATGCATCCATCCACCCACCAACCCAAGAATCCAATGCTAACTGCAGGGGAGCTCCCACTTCCCCCATAAACCATCCAGAATGACTTCAATTGGGTTAGTAACAGTCCAAACTGTCAAAGTTGTGCACTGTAAATAACTCTTCTACTGAGTCCAAGTCCACTAACATTTCTGAAGTGTTCAAGACTAAAACACTTCAAATCCCAATAAGACTCTCACAGAAGCCCTCTGTCTCACAGTTCTGAAGTATCTGAAGTCCTCAGAGGCAATGCTCCGAGAGGGAAGACAGGGCTGGGGGCGAGTGAAGTTAGAGGAGAGAAGCTGTGAGGGGACTGGAGAGTCTGGCACTGGGTCAGGAAATGGGAGAGGAAGTCAATCAGGAAAATGCTGAGAAATGGGGAAAACCCAGGCATCGTGGAATCTAACATCAGCCCTAAGACCCTAACAATGGTTCCCCCTTGGCTTCTATCTTTTATTTTCCAGTACAGTATGTTGAACCCCAGGCCTTCATGCTGAGCTACATTCTCAGCTTTACTTTATTTTCTATTTTGAAACAAGGTCTCACTAAGTCACTAAATTGCCCAGACTGGGTTTGAACTTGCAATCTCCCTGCCTCAGCCTCCTGACTGCTGGGATTATAGGTGTGCATCACCACGCCTGGCTTTGGATTTATATTTTGGAGCAATATTGGTTGAGCTGACCCTGCAGGAGGATGGGTTAGCAACACAGATCCCAACGAATGACAGAGATCAAGGGAGTGAAGAGCACTGGTAACAAAGGCAGAATATGAACATTTATGCAGCACCCACTGTATGCCACACCCTATTCCAAGCATCAGATCAGAGAAGCCCAAAGCGACCACCCCAACCCACCCACCTGTTCTCCATCCTCCCACCCAGGGCCATGCACGGACTTACTACTTTCCAGCAACAATGTGGCAACTTAGTGATTTAGCAAGACCATGTCTCAATATTAGAAATGAAAAGGGCTGGGGATGTAGCTCAGTGTGAAGGGTGAGGTTCAGACCCAGCAGGGGGTGGGAGGAGAGAAAGGGAGGACCAGAGGGTGGCTAACTCAGGAACCCACACCCACGCTCCATCACTAACCATCCACAAGGCACAGTGCTGAGTCCAGAACCCTCAGGCTCTGCCTCTCAAGACTGCAGCATCAGGCGCTTGGTGTCCCAGACAGGAATTTGGGGAGCACTTTCAAATCACTGCAGAAACTGATGCACAGAGCTGGCAAGTGACTTACACCAGGCCACACAGCCAGCAACTCCCACAGCTGGGATTTGAACCCATCCGCCTGGGTCCAGAATTCAGTCACATGGCTTCTGTGTGACCACATCCATTGCCAAGGTCACAGCCCAGATGTTAGCCCTCACAACACAAACAGGGAGAGGCTTTCCTGGACTGCAGAATAGCTTTGCTAGGGCCTGTCTGATGCCGATGACTCTCTGCAACTCTAGCTGCAGGGATATTCCTGAGGGCACTGACTCAAATTAACAACTTGGGCTCATTCATTCAAAAAATGATGAACTCATCATGCGAGCACTGCTCATCATAACTGGAAAAAAAAACACTTCAAACTGGAAACATTTCAATGTCTATCACTCAGGAAAATGGATAATAGTTGATTCATTGTAGAATAGTATGCAGTAGAGAATAATACAGTAAATGATCAGCAACTACACTCCACAAGGGATGGATCTGAAGAACAAGGTGGAGTAAAAATAGCAAACATGAACCCCAGAAGATGAATAAGCTCAGAAACACCGGACCACACAGTCCTCCTATGGGCTTTAGATCATCGCTAGCCAATGTAGAATACCAATTTAGATATAATGTAAACGCAGTGGAAATGGTTGCTGCCCTGTATCACTGAGGGAACCAGAACAAGAAAAGGTCTGTATCATTCAGCACAGATCTAATTTTCCCCCTAACACTGTATTTTCCATCTGTGGTTGGTTGAATTTGCAGATGTGGAGCCCACAGATACAGAGGGTTCTCTGCATAATTAAATAAGTAAAAGGAAGCCCAAAGAGAGACTATATTGACAGTGTGCTGTGAGATTGGGTTAGGGGTATAGCAATGGTCTGTTAACCTGACGTGCAAGAAATTATCCCCCAATTACATACTCGGGGCCATGGTGCGGCTCAGTGGTGAGTGCTCACCCAGCATGCATGTGGCCCTGGGTTCCATCCCCAGCACTGCAAAAATAAAAACAAAAAACAAATACTATGTTCAGGCCCTGGAGGTGCCGGGCTTGGGACCAGAGTAGTGACCACAGCTAAACCATGAAGTCTGCAGCCTATTGACCTTGCTGCTTTGGGGGGCCAGGGGGCGGGGTACCGGGGATCAAACTCAGGTCCTTGCTCTTTCGAGGCAGGCAGCGGAACTGCTGAGCTAAATCCCTGGCCCTGACCCTGCTGCTTTTTACAGATAATTATGCATGTCCCCTGCATCCTGGGCAGTGCCCTTTATCCTTCCTGGGATGTTGCAATGTTGTCCCCGTGACAAGACCAAGGCACCATGCTATAAGCTGGAGCTGAGATTTGCAGCCAGGGTCCCAGCCCCACCTGCCTCAGCTCCACTCAGGACCCTTCCGAGTCCTCTTTTCCTGCCTGCAGCCCCAGCTCTCAGTGCTGTGGCTCCAACAGGCTCGTGGCCAGACATTTCACAGCAGTAGGTGATGGTCACTCAGCTCTCCTCCCCCATGTTCTTCATTCTTAGCAAAGAAAATCATAAAGGAATGCCCGGTGAGGCAGTACACGCCCATGATCCCAGCACTCGGGGAGGCTGAGGCAGGAGGATCACAAGTCCCAGCCCAGCCTGGACAACTTAGCAATTTAGTGAGACCCCATCTCAAAATAAACAATAAAAAAGGTTGGTGTGAAGGCCTTGGGTTCAATCTTCACACCACACAATCATAAAGGTTAATGAGGGAAAAGAGACTCTGAGAGTCAGAACTCAGGTAACTTGCACAGAACAAGTACTAGGTCCACCCCAGAATCTCGTCTAAGACAAATTGGTGAATGTCTTCTCATGAATAAAAAGGTGACATCCAGACTTTCCATTCCTGCAAATTCTGCTGGTATAAAAACATGGGGTTTTTTCTTCTTCTTTTCTGCAGTGCCAGGGATGGAACCAAGAGCCTCACACAGACCACACAAGCTCTCTGCCACTGAGCTGCATCCCCAGCCCTAGAAATACTTTTAAAACTTGGTTTGGGGCTGGGGATGTAGCTCAGTGGTGCCGCTGCCTGCCTTGAAAGTGCAAGGTCCCGAGTTCAATCCCCGATATCAAAAAAACCCAATTTGGTTCAAAGTCACATATATACTTTACCCATAGACCTAAAATGAGAACCAAACTGCACAGTGTGCGTATTATTTGCTGGCAGGAGGAGCGTGACTAAGCTATGTTTCCCTCACGGCTCCATTCAGAAAGGGACATCTCCTGGGGGCTACTCAGTCCTTTAAGGAAGGCCCACAGCTCCTCCTGGTCTGAGTGGAAGATGCAGCCATGTCTAGCCCCAAGTAGACAACCAATTTAATCCAGACGTAATGCGGCCATCTTGCTACAGGGCTCTGCCCTTTCTCGGGTCTATTGCCTTAAAGCTGCCTTAAGTGCATAGCTGTGATCTCAGCACTCTGGGAGGCTGAGGCAGGAGGATTGCAACTTCGAGCTCAGCCTGAGCAACGTAGCAACTTAGCAAGACTGTCTTTAAAAAAAAAAAATTTTTTTTTAATAAGGCTTTTCAGAGGGGAAAAGAGACAGATTCTCCCCTGCCCAGTCCTCGGTGCCATCTGGTTAGGAACTCATTCCTGGGTGACCAATAATCCTCATCTGCCCAAGGCCGATAGGGTTTCTCCAGACACTCAGTGAGGACAGTGCCAGGCCAACCCGGACCGCTGGCCCCCACTTAGAGAAGAGCTGCTGCTCTGCAGGTTTCCAAGCCAGGCTCCTGAGCCCCTCCCCGGGGCTCCTCTCCAGGAACATGCCTGACTTCGCTTCTCTCGAGTCTCAGGGAGACACAGGACAGGGGCTGGTGGGGTGGGGTCAGAGGAGGCTCCAAATTCTAACTCAATATCAAGGTGCTGGGGCTCTGGGACCTGCCCCAAGCCAGTGGCTCCGAGCTGGTCGGCTCTGAAGGGCAGCACGGGGGGAGGGGCAGCTAACTATACACTGTGAATCTCCCTCACCTTGTTGCCCAGAGGGAGGGGCCTTGGGAGGGGAAGAGGTAATTTTATCTCAGACCAAAGGGAATAAGAAAATGGGTCAAGTGGACACGGATGCTTTTTTCTTTCTCCTGAAAGCTTCCAGAAGGAAGCAAGGATGCAAAATTCCTGGCAGTAGCTTTCAGGACTATTACAGGCGGATGGACAAACCCACGAGGGCCAGTCACAGAGGGACCCACCGTGCCCACTCCTAGCCAGAGCCCTGTCCCCACCAATGTTTCTGACAAAGAATGCTGGGAACGAGGGGGCACACTGGATGCAGCTGTCTGTGCCAGGACTGTGTGGGTTGCCCTCCCTGTGTGACCTCATTTACTGTCCGGGGACCCCTGAAAGATGGATGCTCCCGGAACCAACACCCTCACCATTCAGGTGCCCAGGACGCTGAGTGGAACCCAGACACCAGGCTCACCAAAGCCCAACGAGCTTTCTCCCCTCTCTGCCCTCTCTATGGGTGGCACAAGCAGCCCTTCCCCAAGCTCTGGCTTAGTGTTCTCAGAAATTCGTCCACTTGCTGTACAGCCCTCGGCCTTCAACTCAGTCCACTGCCTTCTCAGGGGCAGCAGAGCAGGATGACAAAGCTCTAAGCACCCAGGAAATGCCTGGGTCCCCAGAGGGAGATTTTATTCTCAAAGAGTCACTGCTTCCAAATGCAAAAGCGTCGCTATTTCTGATAGCCTCATCCACAGTCCCCCACCCTCTGCACTTACACCCAAAATATTGGCACAAGGGTAAATCACATTAAGCTAATAATTAAGCTACTGGATGAAAAACAGACACTTCTTCCATTCAATCAAATGTTTATGGGGTGGTTACTTCGTGCTAAGCACAACGCAGACCCACTGATGAGTGGGGGATGGATGTGAATCTCATAGCCTCAGAGCTTGACTTTCTAAATTTTGTTCTCAGTACTAGAGACTGAGCCCAGGGCCTTCATACTGAGATGTCCACCCAGCCCTTCCCATTTTTGTATTTTGAGACAGGGGCTTGCTAAGCCTCTAAGTCGCCAGGCTGGGCTTGGAATCATGATCCCCTTGCCTCAGCCTCCTAGAGAGAGCTTGACATTTGACTGGCGACTGGCAGAATGAACACATCCCACACCAGAGACTCCTTCTCTCTAGCACAGATGTGGGGCTCAAACAGCATCCTTGGTCTCCCCCATTTCTCCACCTGATATTCAACACTACAGTGCTCACCACTCTGCAGATTCACATCCCTAACACTTAACCCTTACAGCCAGGTGCACTCTGGAGTTTAGAAACTTGGGCTTATAGAAGGATGACAAAGAAGAGGATGTAAAATGGCACAGCCACCTTGGAAAGCAGTCAAGCCGGCTCTTATAAAGCTATCCATGCGCCTACTATACCGCCCGGCCATCTCCCCCAGGGTATTCACTTATCCAAGAGCAATGAAATGGATATTCCCAGTGTTCCCAGTACAGCCCGTGCACCAACATCGACAGCAACTCTACCCATACTGGAAACATCCCAGATGTCCTCAGAAATGAGGAGCAGACTGTGGTCTGGCCATACCCTGAGTTACTACTCAGCAATGAAAAAGGACCTGCTACTGATATACACAATACCAGGGGAAGAACTTGAAAGAGAAAGTGAAGTCAGATTCAAAAAGCTACATATGAGGGCCAGGGATTTAGCCGCACCTGTCTTGAAAGCACAAGGTCCTGAGTTCAATCCCTGGAACGGGCAGGGGTCGGGGGGACCACATATGAGCCAAATACGAACCAAAAGCCACCTATAATTCCAGCAGTCTGGGATGCTGAGGTCAGAAGATCTCACATTCAAGCCAGCCTAGGCAATTTATCAACTTAGCAAGACCTTATATACTGAATTACTCTATTTAAATAACTTCCTAGGAAAGGTGAAACTTCAGGGATGAAGATCAGATAACTGGTTGGAGGGACTGGGGGAGCAAGGTGCTGATAGGGCACTAAGGGGTCACTTAGGGTGACAGAACTCTCTCATATCTTGATTTGGGGGCCAGCTACATGACCACAGGCACTTGTGGAAACTCACCGAGCTATACATAAAAAGGATGAATTTCACACCAAATAAATAATACCTCAATAGGCCTGATTTTTTAAGAGGAAGAAAAGAAGAAGAAAAAAGACAACAGGACCCAGATCCCAAGCATAGCTGATGTTTGGATGGACTGGGAGCAGGGAACAGAAAAGAAGCTGGTCAGAAAAGTAAAACCCTGAAGCCTAACCCAACCTCAAGGCCCAGAGCTATTGTTCTAACAAGATGACCCCGGGCAATGGCAGTGTGAGCCTCACTGCCACATACAGGCCACCTTGACTGTGTCCCTAAAAGCCCACGCTCAAGTTGAAAACCTCCTAATCTGAAAATGCTCTGACCCACCCTGCACAACTGCCACCCAGCTCAGCCCCACCACACACAGTGTGGATGGAGCATTGCCATAATCCTGGTGGCTGCTGCCTTGCTGCTGCCTGCAATCACAAGAGAGAACTAGCTGCAGATCGCTAGTCCAGCTAGGCACAGCAGTACACGCCTGTAATTCCAGCCACTCAGGAGGAATCGAAAGTTCAAGGCCAGCTCCGACAATCTGAGGAGACGATAACTCAAAATAAAATCCAAAATGGTAGGGGTGTAGCTCAGCATACACAAGGCCCTGGATTCCATCCCCAGCACCACAAAAAAAAAAAAAAAAAAGACTCATATAAACTCAGTTCCAATTAGGTTTTACTTCCAATTTTTTTTTTTTTTCATGTCGTTCAGGCTGGTTTTGAACTATGTGGCCCAGGCTGGCCTCAAACTCCCAGCGATCCTCCTGCCTCAGCCTTCCAAGTGCTGGGATGGTAGGTGTGCACCTCCATAGCTGGCCTTCATTTTTTGATTTCCAGAGTTTTCTTAGATTTTTGAATTGTCAATGAGGGATCATACTTGTATCGAAAACACTGCCAACATAAAAACTATCCTGTCTTACTTCCCAGAATTTTTATGTTCTGCAAATACCAGCCAGCCTGATCTAGTAGAAGGATCCAGCGATCTGGATCACCCTATCAGGTACGATCGTGTCTTCTGGAACATTCTACTCTTCAGGATAGACTGAGAGTCTGACAGTGTGTTCTCACATCCCCCAGGGCTCCCTGTCTCCCATGCAGCATATTCCCTTTACATACCCTTCCTTTACAAAATAATAGAATTGAAGGTGCACCAATTTACCGGTGTCTACGGGCTACCTGATGTCAACGTGAGTCTGGGGTTCCTGTTGGGTTCCAGTCACTGCGTGAAAAGACAGGGCCCTGGGTGAGACTCAGGAGACCCAGTATGGCCACACGCAGATTCGAGATGGTGGGCATTCTACATGGTGCCAAGGGACATCCCCGGCATGAGGGGTCGGGAGGTGGCACTGGCCCAGGATAGTACAGCAGGAGGCCCTGCACCTACAGGACAGATAGGAGCTCTCCGACAACCACCAACCCTGACTTGGCCATGTCAAAGCCAGACGTGCAATGCATGGCAATAGAACAAGCTGTGGTGGCCGAGCACTGCTGCCTGACACCCTCCAAGGAAAGAGAAAACAACATGAGCCTGAAGGACAAAGGCTTGCACTTCAGTTTTCCAAAGTATTCGATGCCCAGGAACTGTCACTCGGAAGTCACAATGAGTCCACGGAGTCCACGGATCTGCGAGAAGACAGAGGAGTTCATTCACTCCTCCTGCACCGCTGGCACCCCCAGCGAGCCCCATTTCTACGCACATGTCTGACTACATGGCATCAGAAGGTGGCAGAAGCAATGTCATACCTAGGGACAATCCAAGAGAAATGAAGGAGTGGGGGGAATTAACAGAAGATGTGTCCAAGAATGTCTCCAGCAGCACAAGGGAAACCACTCACATGGCCCTCAACGGTAGAATGGACATGTAGACTATGGTGGAGTCACACAAGAAAATGCTACACAAGCTGGATAAGGTGGCACATGCCTGTCGACCCAGCACTCCGGGAGGCTGAGGCTGGAGGATCCCAAGCTCAAGCCCTGCCTGGGCAATTTAGGAACTTGGCAAGACCCTGTCTCAATGTTTAAAAATTTTAAAAGGGCTGGGCTGAGGATTTAGCTCAGTGGTTCCGCCACCTGCCTCACAAATGCAAGGTCCTGAGTTCAATCCCTGGTACTAAAAAAAAAAAAAAAAAAAAAAATTTAAAATGGGTGGGGACGGAGCTCAGTGTAAAGTTCCTGAGTTCAATTCCCACTACTGCAAAATAATAAGAAGAAGAAGAATACACAAAAAGGAGACGTGTTTACGGCAATGTGGACGCCTCTCACAAGAAGCCAGACATGAAAGAGCATATGGTGTCATTCCATTTATATGCGGATGGAACCCCATCCCCTTGTCCAGGAAGCGACTATGCTGGGGAAGGGAGGTTTCTGGGGTTCCTGTTCCTATTCTGTCCCTGGGCTTGGGGGCCACACCATGGCTGCGTGTGCCCCCTTTAAGAAGCTGGGCCCAACTTGTGTGCTTCCTGTACATATTTTAGACTCTGCTCTAAAAGTTCAGAATCAGTATTTAAATATATGTTTAGAAATGCCCACAGTTTTCAGATTAAAAGTCCATGTTCTGCCTTGGTATCCTGACTCCTTAGCATTCCAGTTCATCTTCTTCCTCCGGCCGCCCCAGATCCCTGTCTCTCCTCCCTCCATCCCTCCCAGAGAAAGCTCAAGGCTTGGCTGGGTGACCTGGCTGGGTGACAGATTGGGAATGGGGTGGGGAGCTCTCCGTTGCAGAGTGGGGCTGGATAATGTGTTTGTTACCTCAGGCCAAACAGAGAGCAAAAACTCTGCAGAGGAAAAAAAAAATCACTACTCATCACAAAGCTACCAAGAGCAAGAGAGCCTCCGGCAAGCTAGCCAGAGATCAGCCAGGCTGCCAGTTCACCTGCATCTCCCCACGTCCTCCTGGGGAGCAGGCACCGCGCCCCCCCACCCCACCAGCACTTGGATCTGCAGGGCTTCAGCTCACCGGGGGTGAGCTCAGGACACACAGAAGGCTCCCACTTCCTTCCTTTCCTGTTAGAAGACTCAGCCCAGGCTTTGGAGAGTGGATAGAAAAGCCATTTTCAACTCAGAAACCTGTCAGTCCAGGGACTCTTGCCTGGAAGGCCCTGGAGCCTCTGGCGTAGACAGATGCCCCTTGCAGCCCCTCCTGCACCCTCCCCTTGCACTTGCCAGGCCTGCCAGAGGGCGGAGGAGGATTCTACCCTCCAGGGACAGCCTCTTCTGAGGCTGGAATTAAGGAGCTAAAGACCTGGCTCCTGTTTTAGGCACTCTGACAGTGTGGTTAAGGGTACACCTCACCCTAAAACAAGGGCTTGTGCTGAATCTTGCTTCTCACACCCTCAAAGTAGACCATACACACGCCAAGAGCAAATGCCCCCAGCTACAATCTCAGCACCCGGAAGCCAACAATCTCAAATCCTCCCAGAAGTAAATTCAGCCATTAATCACCACTCCTGAAATACTGACCACAACACCAAGAAGGGTTCAGCCCTGTGGACAGTGGGAGTCAAAACCATACAAAAAAGGGGACAGGTGACCCGGCACTAGCCACAAGGACCTGTCCAGCCTGTTCATTTCTACACTGAAGGCAGCTGGTTGAAATCAAGCCGAAAAGCAGCACCTTCAGGCATGGCCTGGTGACCAGTCAGCTTGGGGAGCAGGGTGTGTCCCCCTACTTGGAATCTGGGTCAGGCTTAGATAACTTCCAGAGAGCCCAACTGATCACCCACCCTTGCTGCCTACATCTGCGAGGTGCAGAGGCTCTTCCAGCTTCCTGGGAAGCAGGCACTGATTAAAGGAACATGGGGACTGCATTTAGGTAGCAACTCAATAGAGAAGGATTTCCTCTTCCCCTTCCTCTTCTAGATCTCTGATTTATTTATAAATAAATAAATAAGCAAGACTTTTACCTGCAGAAGATGTCCACATGGATACTGATTCTCCGGTGTCCCTTTCCGGCTCCCCAAGGTGGGAGAAGCTGAACTCAACCCAAGGCCGGACATGAACCCCTAAGAAAGCATCTCATTCTCTCTTGCTCTTCAGTCTTACTTACTGAAATCGACCAGATTAGGTTTTCCTAGGCCATTGGCTCCCAGATAAGGCAAATGGATCTGTTTCTTGGCACCCCAAATGTCGAGGACGGTGTATCCCTGGCTGAAAAGACAGGGAATAAGCACCCCCAGCCAGACTGGGCCTCTCCAGGTCGGGTCACCCAGGTCTGCACTCTGCCTGGCCGGCTTCTCTCCCTGGGAAGGCCACACAGTGGTCCTCCTGGGCTCTTGGCCCTGTCCTGAGCATGCGGCCCCCACTTTGGAGAAGGCAGGGATGGAGAACCTGGTCTGGCTCCGGGGCCAGCCATGGATCCCGTGAGGGTGGCCCAAGAAAGCTGGCCAGGGCCCCCAGGGCTCCCTGCCCTGGGGCCAGAAGTGCCCAGGCCCTAGAGCGGTCCACGCTCACCCCAGAGAACTCAGACCCTCGCGAGCGGGCTCTAAGGCACCCAGGGCAACCCCTGTCCCACCCGGGGCCCAGACCTCGCCCTGGAACGGTGTTCCAGGTCTCCGCGCTCCCGCCCCGGGCCCCCAGCCCACTCCTTGGCCTCCTGGGCTATGGTCCGGCCCGGGCGCACGGATGCCAGCCCGGCTGGCCCGCGCCCTCTCCGGCTCCCATGAGCCCCCGAGTCCCTCGGCCGGCGCCGGAGCGCGGGCAGAAAGGATATGGCCATTCGGTGATCTTTTTGGCGTATTTCCTCACCACGTTGTCCTCGCTGAAGAGGAACAGGGAGCGGTTGACCGTGAGGCAGTTCTGGCGGACGGGGATGGGGTTGTACAGGGCCATGGTGCGCGCCCTCTGCGCCATCGACTGCTTGTACACCCTCTGCGCCCCGGGTTGCGCGCCCGGCCGGGGACCCCCGGCTCCGCGCCCGCCGCCGGCTCCCGCGACCACCCCGGCGGCAGCGCCCGGGCCTCCGCCCCCGTAGCGCGCCGGCATCTCGTCTCCGAAGCGGGCCATCCTGCGGAGAGCACGGGCCCCGGTCACGCTGCGGCGGGCTGCGCAGGAGGACGCCCCGGCGGCTGGAGCTGCGACTGCAGAGCCGCCCCTCGGCCCAGCCCATCGGCCCGGGGTCGGCGCTCAGGCGGCGGCGGCCCCGGCCGGGCCGGGCATCGCGGCGCGGGGCATCGCGCGGGGGCGGCGCGGGGCGCGGGGCGGGGCGAGGGGCGATCCCGCCGCCCACTCGACCAGGAAGAAAAAAATCAGTTATTAAAAAAAAAGAGCCCCGCGCACACCCCCCGTGCAACGCGAACTGGTGTGCAAAAGAGGCCTCGCCGCCCCTCCTCCGCTTCCTCCTCCTCCTCCTCCTGCTGCTGCTCCTCCGCCTCCTCCTCCTCCCGGGGCGCAGTGGGAGCCTCAAATTCCTCCGGGGTCCAGGTCAGGCTGGCATCTTGCAAAAACAGTGCGCTTAGCCCATTTAAAAATAAAAAATCTTTTTAAAAAACCCAAAAACAAAACCAAGCAGGTCTTTGCCGGAGAGCTGAGTATCAAGGGAAAAGAAGAAGAAGAAGAGAGAAAGAAAAGAAATTCCCTCCTTGATTTTGGCTTGACTTTCCTAGACCTGTAAAATACTGAGATCTGTAGCCACCGTCCCCTCAGTAAAAGGAGAGGAAGGGAAGCGAAATGGGGAGGAGAAGAGGCAGGGCGCGCTCCCCAGGGCACACGGGGAGGCTTCCAAATGCAGGGTCCCGGTTTCAAAAATTTTTTTTTTCTTCCTGAATCACCAGCAGCTGCTTCTTCCGCTGGGAAGTGGGTGCGTGCTCGCTGCGCGGCGCTCGGCGGCGCCTCGTCTTGGAGTTCAATTGCAGCAATGAAATCCTGAAAATTCCCAAGGCTGGGGGGGGGGGTGCGGCGGGGAAGGAGGGGGATGCGCGCTCCGGAGCTGCTCGGGTGCTGCAGCGCCTGGCACCCCCACCCCCAGATGCCGCCGCCTCCTCTTTCCTCTCCTCCTCCTCCTCTTCCTCCTCCTCTTCCTCCTCCTCCCTCTCCTCCTCCTCCTCCCCCTCCTCCTCCTCCCCCTCCTCCTCCTCCTCCCCCTCCTCCTCCTCCTCCTGTTTTGCTAAAATAAGACTGGTGTGGATGGAGAGGTGCGAGAAGAGGAAGGAAAGGGGAAAAAATGGGCGCAAAGGTCCACACCGCTGGCCAGCGCGGCTCCGAGTTGGAGGCAGAAGGACCCACCCAGCACGCACGTGACGGCCGCGGCCAATCGCGAGGGGGCTCCGGGCCCGCGGGCGCCAGGGACACGGACGGCGGAGGTCGCCAGGCTGGGGGAGTCGGGGCCGTTTCCTGCACCCCCCCCCCCCGAGCAAACCTGGTTCCCCGCTGGCTCTTTGACGGTGGTCCGCAGCCTGGCGTGAAAGAGGGAAGAGAGAAAAACTTAAAGGAAAGGGGATTCGCGCCTAGAGAGGTGCAGTGTGCGCATCGCTAAGCACATTTTGGTCTGTTTAGCAAAAGACAGTTTTTTGGAAGATAGGAGCATGGTTGGAGGTTACTTCTGTGAAAGTTGCAAGTTCCACGGCTCTGGAAGCTGGAAGGAAAGGTTTATCCCATCTTTGAGACCCCAGTGGGGTCCGATCTGAACTCCCGGCAGTTCAGATCACTCTGGGAAGATATCTTTATATATAAATTCCCCATTCCGCACATTGCAGTTTAGCTACAGCAACTGTAAGGTATTCTAACTTATCAAACTGGGAGTGGTGGTGTACATCTGTCATACTAGCACTTGGGAGGCTGGTCCCGGAGTGTCCAGGTGCTCCGTGCTGTGTGGTGTGGGGTGAGCTCCAGAACCCTACAAGCATTTCCCATCTTGCTTTTTCCTATTGAGCAATTTACTACACTGAAAGGAAAAAAATTGCATTAAACATAAAGGAACAAATTAGGAAACAGCTGGAAGGGAACCGCGTTAGCCCCCAGAAGCCTGCCCACCCCACTCATGTGCCCGCCTCTCCCCCAGGAGTCCCCACCCCCTGACTGAATGGTGTTCCTTTGCAGCTTTACTACTCTGTTACTCATTCCTAAACAATACTGTTTGCTTTTACTTCTTTTTGACTTTTGTAAAAAATGGACTTAGGTAGGACATGTTCCGCAGTGTCTTGTTTCTTTGGTTCACAATTATGTCTTTTAGGCTCACCTGTTGTCACATGTAGCTGTTGATGGTTTGTTTTCTGTGCTGTATAATATTCCACAGAAAGCTCCAACCAGTGTGTTATCCATTATCCTGTTAATGGACACCTGTGTTGTTTATAGTTGAGTCTACTGAACATTATCACCTCAAACATTCTCTATACATATTAGCATGCAGGCCTGTAAGAGAAGCCCTAGGTGTGGAATTTCTGGATCCATACGGAATTTATGCCTTCAGGTTTAAGAAATGTCAAACTCTGTCCTGAATAACTAAATTTTCACAAAGCACGTATAGACTGGAAGGCAGGACAGGGAGATTGGTCAAAGAAGAAGAGGATGAAGGCATTTGAATTCATTTGGACCATCCTGGGAAGATATCTTTATATATAAATTCCCCATTCTGCACATTGCAGTTTAGCTACAGCAACTGTAAGATATTCTAACTTATCAAACTGGGACTGGTGGTGTACATCTGTCATACTAGCACTTGGGAGGCTGAGGCAGGTGGATTACAAGTTCCAGCTCAGCCTGGGGAATTTAACAACTCAGTGAGACCCTGTCTCAAAATAAAAAATAAAAAGGGTTGGGGATGTAGTCCAATGTGAAGGCTCTGGGTTCAATCTTCAGTACCAAAAGGAAAAAATTGAAAAAAAGACCTTCTAACTTGCCAAGATACAGACAAAACCATTGAACCCAGAGTGGTTGGAGCTGTGAGGTGGGTGTGTAGGATTCAGGGAAGGAGGGAGGCCAGGACAGTCACCAAGGGCAAAGGTTTTCAGTACTTGGTATTGTTTTGCACATGACTGACAGTGACCATGAAACAGGAACCAATTGAGTGTGCGACTGCAGAGCCACTCGTGAGACCACTCAGTGCAAAAGGTGAACTTGTGACTTTGTTATTGTACATCTGCCCCAAAGATGGCTGGGTCTGATCACATGGGCAGTGCCCAGAAGATTCTTTTCCTTTTCTTTCTTCCCCCTACCACTCTGGGGATGGAACCCAGGCCCTTTGCACTAAGCTATATCCCCAGCCTTTTGAAAAAAAAACAAACTTTATTATCAAACACACACATACAAAAAATTAAAACCATTCAAAGAAGAACAATGTAAGGGGAAAAAAACTACAATAATATTCAAATACAGTATAACTCAACCAAAACAAAACTGAAAAGCACTTAAACATTTTTCCATATAACTTATAAAAGCATCTCAAGCACCAACAAGACACCAGAGGATGTGATTTGTTTCAGAAAGATCCCCCAAATCAACATTGAACAAATAGTGGTCTGGAAAAAAACCTCCAGTTAGTTAGCAGACTCCACATAAGCCAAACTTCTCCCTAATTCATATAACACATGATGGACACACAATCCGAGAAATATGTTATTAGGCCATTTCATCTGTGTGTATCCTTAACTCTCACACTAGAGAAACTATTCGGTATTTACACATATGTGTCCTATTTATTTCACTTAAGAGGATGGCCTCAATATGCATCCATTTAGCTATAAATGCCTCTAGTTTCTCATTCTTTATGGCTCCATTTTATTAAAAAAAAAAAAACCCACATCTTCTTTATCCAGTTTCCAGCTGATGGGCACTTGGGCTGTTTCCAAGCTTTTGCTATTACGAACTCTCCAACTATAAACATGGGTGCACATATATCACTGTGGTATGATTCTTTTAATTCTTTTGTGAAGATCCCCAGCAGGGGAATAGCTGGGTCAAATGGGGCCTCTAGTCCTAGTTCTTTGAGGTATCTCCATACAGATTCCCACAGTGGTTGCACCAGTCTGCACTCCCACCAGGAATGGAGAAGGGTTCCTTTCTCCCCACACCCCCGCCAGCATTTGTTATTGGTTGATTTCTTAATAGCAGCCATTTTTCTGGGGTGAGGTGGAATCTCAGTGTTGTTTTCATCTGCATCTCTCAAATAACCAGTGATGTTGAACATTTTTTCATATATTTATTTCCTGCTTTTACTTCTTTGTCTGAGAAATGTCTGTTCATTTCAGATGGACATTTTTGAATTGGGTCTTTGAATTGGGGGGGGGCTCTGATTTTTTTCAGTTCTTTATATATTCTAGACAGTAGTCCTTTGTCTAAGGTACAGTTGCTGAAATTTTTTTCCCACATTGTAGGCTGTCTCTTAGCTCTGTTGGTGGGTTCTCTTGCAGTGCAGAAGCTTTTTAATAAGATCCCAGTTGTTGACTCTTTGTGCAAGTTCCTGTGCCACTGAGGTTTTGTTCATGGTCTTTTCCTATACCAATGTCTTCAAGAGTTTTACCTAACTTATCTTCCAGCGAATTTAGTGTTTCTGTCCTAATATTTAAATCTTTAATCCACTTAGATCTTAATTTAATGCATGGTGATAGGCATGGGTCTAGTTTTAATCTTTGGCAGGTTGAAATCCAGTTTTTCCAACACCATTTATTAAATTGGCTATCTATTATTTATTAAATAGCCCTTTGTATTTTTTAATTTTCAGACAAGGTCTCACTAAGTTGTCCAGGCTGGGTTCAAACTCATGCTCCCCCTGCTTCAGCCTCCCAGAGTGCTGGGATGACAGCCAAGCATCACTGCACCTGGCTTCAGTTCATCAGTTTCTATCAATGCTAAACACTTGAATATTCTGTACCCTTCCTGGGTGCTGATCCAGAAGGAATGAGGAAATGTGTCCCCAGGAAATCCTGCCCTGGAATGCATAGCACTATTCGTACTGGCTGAACAGCGAAATGTCCCACACACAGGATGGGTGAGGGCACCCTGGGGGGTGACAGGGACAGTGGTGGTATGTGGCTGTACATCAGAGCCTGTGCACCTCTCACGGACACCAGGCTGAACCTGAGAAGCCAGACCCAGGATACAACATGGTGCGTGATTCCTCTTATATAGAGTGAATAGAGTAGACAAAAATAACAAAAAATAGAGTGAATGTAAACTGGTACAACCACTGTGGAGATTAGTATGGACATTTCTCAAAAAACAAAAGCTAGAAATTCCATTTGACCCAGTTATTCCCCTTCTAGGTATCTTCCTGAAAGAGTTAAAGGCATCATATTATAGTGATCCATGCATACTAATGTTTATAGCAGCACAGTTCATAGTAGTTAAATCTTAGAAGTGGCCTATATGTCCATGAACAGATGAATGGATAAAGAGAATGTGGTATTTACATACAATGGAGTACTACTCTGCCATAAAGAAGGATAAATTTGAGTCATTTGTAGGAAAGTGGATGCACCTGAGACCATGTTAAGTGAAATAAATCAGACACACAAGTTTAAATATCACGTGGTTTCTCTTATATGAGAAACCCAAAGTATAAATAATTTAAAGAGAAAAATAAAAGACAGATAAGAGGAAACAGAGAGACTCTGGAGATGGTAAGTGGAAGGTGGGGCAGGGAGAGGGAAGTGAAAAGAATCAAGATGCTATATGTACTATGTGTTCCATTTCCCCATGGCCAGTGTATTTAATGTGTATTGCAAATGTGTGCTACTAAAAAATGTTTAAGTTCAAAACTGGTCAAAAGGAAGCTGTGCCTTTTGAAGTCAAAGTGGAGCCCCCTTGAGGGCAGAGGAGAGGTGGCGGGGGCCCTTTTGGCCTCATCGGTTTGGGCAGTAGGGGCAGGAGTACATTCCCTTTGCGAATTTTATAAATCATTTTGTAAATTTTCATTGAGCTATGTGCAACTGACGTCTGTAATTTTGGTTTGCATCTCAATTTAAAAAGTGTTGTAATGTTGCTAAGCGTGGGGCCCACGCAGTGCCACTGATCACAGCAATTTGTAAGAATTTGCTTTTGACCACAACATCTCTACAACAAATTCAGACCACTCTCTAAACCAGAGGATAAAAAGAGCAGGCCTCCAGGGCCCTCCATCCCAAGCCCCATTAGCAGACAAGCTGGCTGCATATCAGCCTGAGAGATGTCGAAAAAATTGTGATTCCTGCCAGGCGTGATGGCACGCACCTGTCATCCCAGCGCTCTGGGAGGCCGAGGCAGGAGGATCTCAAGTTCCAGGGCAGCCTGGGCAACATAACAACTTAACAAGCCCCTGTCTTAAAATTAAAAAATAAAAAGGAGTGATCCCTAAGTTTGCCTGACTATGTCAGGGTTCCCCTCCCCTTCTTTAGAATCTTCTCAAATCCTATGATTCTCCAAGTGCTCAATACCTCTTTTCCCGAAAGAACTGGACTCACTCCCCAAAGTGTGTTGGGCTTAAAGTATGTTATCCTCATGGGTTCACTTTACCAAGAATAAACAACTCTTTTAGACAAAAGTATGAATCTCTAATGCTGGAAATTCACCTAACACCTAGGAAATAGGAATAAATGAGCAAAAAAATCCAGAAATCTGCAAGGGTGACCTCCCCACTCAGCCAAGTTACCAATGTTGACCAAGTAGACAGATTTAGGCTCCTATTAGCATTGCAGACAGAAGCAGCTCCGCGGCAGGTGGCCAGAAACCAGCACCAGCCATTGGCCCTAATCTTTAATATATCTGCCAGCTAAGGGCTTAATTTACCAATCAGCAGCAGCATTACCACACTGGCTTTGGGGATGTTATTCAATTGAACACAACTAGCATCTTTGAAATAAATGCCACAAATACATAACTGCAAATTGCATTCATTTGACTTTTAAAACAATTACCAGCAAATCTAGGCATGTTGGGTTGCAAGGAAGGATGAGCCAGAAGCACTTGGTCTCTGTCTGCTGGGCTGGATATCCGTGAGGAATGAGTACCAAGATCTTTGGGAGGTGGAGGATAAAAATGCAAAGCCAAATCTGATAGTGCATCTGTCATAATGGAAGCACCCAAGAGTGAATTCAGAAACAGAATGTGCAGTTGGGCACCTGTAGTCCCAGCTACTTGGGTGGCTGAGGCAGGAGGATTGTTTGAGCCCAGGAATTCAAGGCCACCCTAAGCAACATATTAAGACCCCTATCCCAGAAAAATAAAATGTGGCTGTCACCCCAGGCATAAGGACAAGGCAACATGTGGCCTGCAAACTTCCAAGACTAAACAAGCCAAGGCTAACTCTGGACACAGACCACGGTTCAGACCTTAACTACTCTAGCCCATCCTAGCTGTGCTGTCCTGGTGAGCAGTGCTACCCCTCACCTCTCTGAATTTCAGCTTCTCCATGTAAAATGAAGAGAAGACATCTTGCCCTAGTGGGTGAAGCAAGCCATGAAGGTAAACCCTTAGCAGTGCCTGGCATGTGATGCATAGTTAGGAACTGGTGGTGAACAGAGTTTTGTTTGGTTTTTTTCGTTTTGGCTTGGTTTGGTTTGGATTTTTTTGAGACAGAATCTCAATATGTGGCCCAGGCTAGCCTCAAACTCATGGTGATCCTCCTGCCTCGGCCTCCTGAGTGCTGGAATTACAGGCGTGCATCACTATGCCTGGGGAGATTTTTTAAATCACCATGGTTTGGGGCTGGAGATATAGCTCATGGGCAGAGCATATTCCTAGCATGCACAAGGCTGAATTCCATCCCCAGTATCAGGAAGAGGCGAGAGAGAGGAGAGAGGAGAGAGGAAAAGAGAGAGAGAGAGAGAGAGAGAGAGAGAGAAAAGGATCATAGCTGAGAGAGAGAGAATGGAAGGATCATAGCTAATTTTCCAGATGTGAGAACTAAATTTGTGGATACACTGGCTAAGATTGATTCACTAATGGCTTACTTCTAATTTCTTAACCATCCCTTTTCATTTGGGAGTCATTTTAGATGCCTGGAAAGAAAGCTTGCAAAGAGCATTCTCATACCTTTCCCAAAGCTCCGCATCTCACATCTCCTGAGTATTTTTGTTAAAACTAAGAAACGAGCCCCAGGTGCTGCCATCAACACCCTATTTGGTCTTGGGGTCAAACTCAGGCTACTACACGGTGTTGAACCAGCAGGTCTCCTCGGTCTCTTCCAACGGTTCCCAGCCCTGTTTCTTGTGATTGGGGTAATTCTCAGGAATAACGACCGGGTGCTCTGCAGATGTCTGATGATTTGGGCTTAGCTGCTGTTTTCAGATGAGACTGGGGTCTCGGGTTTGGGGACCAGGGACTGCGGGGGCGGGAGGGGGGGTTGACACGCCCTCTCCCTCACCTCCAGGTTGCACAAGGCCCATGTCACCTCTCGCTGGTGACGTTAACCCAGACAGCTCAGGTCCAGCAGTGTCTGCCAGGACTCTACACCATCAAGTTACTATGTTTCCTTGTCTTCTCTAATCTTTGGAATTGAGGCTCTAAGACCTGTCCACACTTGGTGGGGGAGAGGTGGGGAGTAGGTGTCACTTGCTGGCTCTCCATAGCCATGGATTCCACATCCTGGGATGCAACCACCACCCACCCAAAATATTCAGAGAGCAGGGCATGGTGGCACACACCTGTTATCCAGCCTCTGGGAGCCTGAGACAGGAGGGCCACAAGTTTGAGCCCTGCTTAAGCAACTTGAGGATTTTGTGAGACCTTATCTCAAAAAAAAAATAAAAAAGAGCTGGGGAGGGCCAGGTATTTAGCTCAGTGGCACCGCTCCTGCCTTGCAAATGCAAAGTCCTGAGTTCAATTCCCAGTACCAAAAAAAAAAAAATGCATTCATATTGATCATGTAGAGACTTTTTTCTTGTCATTATCTCCTAAATAGTATGACAACTATTTGCATAGCATTTACCTTGTATTAGGAATTATAAGTCATTGACCTAGAAGGGGAATAGCTGGATCAAATGGAATTTCTAGTTTCAGGGTTTTTTTGAGGAATCTCCATACTACTTTCCATAGTCATTGTACTAGTTTACACCTGAGGCCAAAATGTCAAGTGAAATAAATCAGACACACAAGTTTAAATATCACATGGTTTCTTTTATACAAGGAACCTGAAATATAAATAAAGAGCAAAATGAAACACAGGTAACCGGAAGTAGGGAGATAGATCTCCTTAAATGAGAAGGGGACCAAGAGATCGGGGGAGGCCATGGAGGGAAGAGAATGAAAACAGGAATTGAAATGTGTTATGTGTGTGGACCAACGCCACACAAGGAATGTGATCGTTATGCCCTGCAAACAGGGACTAATAAAAAAGTGATAAAAAGGAAAATATGCAAGAACTATCAGGAGATGCTGAGAAGCAAGTGTGAAAATTTGAGGATGTAAACGTAGGGACAATGTAGCTCCTGGTGGACATTTTTTAAAAAATTCTTTTCCCCTGATGCTGGGGATCAAACCTAGGGCCTCCCACATATGAGGCAAGTGCTCTACTCCTGAGCCACATCCCCGGCCTGAAAATCATCAACAGTAGCTGTTAAAACAGTAACTCCAGAGACAAGTGGGTGACTGAAGGAAGTGACAAGTCCTTTTCTTTTGAGTTGAATATGTTAGGTATTTTGTCCCAGCAACAGAAAAATGACTAAGACACTGTGCAAGAGAATGCCCTGTTTAATAAACACCATGCAGCGTACAGGGCTAAATGGTCAATACACGTATAAACAACTCTCAGTGGTTCAAGGGGAGAGACAGAGAAGAAGGGAGGGAGGGAGAGAAAGAGTAAGCACAAGTGGTAAAATGTTAACACAGAGGAACTTGGACAAAGGATATACAGGAATTCTTTGTGCTATTTGTACAACTTTTTGGTAAGTCTGAAATTTCAACCAAATAAAAAGTTGAACATATGGGAATAAAAAGTGATATATACACAAGGTTGACTCAGTCCTTCCTTCATTTTGCTGAGTACCTGCTATGTACCAGGTAGTTTTTTAAACACAGATCAAGGCAGGTAAAATCCCTGTGGTTATGGAGTTGGAGGCAGAGAATGCATAGAATAAAGAAGGAAAATGCATATGTAAACTATGTCAGAAGGTGCTAAGTGTTAGAGAGAAAAACGGAGTCAGAAAGGGAATGCCACAGGAAACTAAACTAAAACTGGTCCCAAGATACATCACCCTAAACAGGGCCTTCTCTTCCTCCTCTTTATACTCTCCTCCTAAGAGCCACCCACTGCCACCCGTTTTAGCTCATTATTTTACTATTTACTACCAGGTTGCTAATTAATTTACTTCTTTTAGACAATTTTAAATTTTCCAATGTTAGGCATTATTTTTTTCAACATTATTATTTTATTCCACCCAATTCTCAAGCTGATTATATACTGCATGTAACATACTAGGTTATGCATTGCAGAAGAGATGGACATGCATTCACCATCCAAGAGCCTATAATTAATTTGGAGAAGCAAAATGCACACCTGTAAGCATTTAAGTAGCAGTAGGAAATATCCTGCAGCAATACCAGACAGAGTTACAATAGAAGCAGCAAGAAAGTACTACCTGTCTAGGTGCCAAACCACTTAACAGGCAATAATTATTAACTTCTACTATAGGGTGGAGCCTTTCTCTTTCCTCCATCCAGCCCCACTGCTACCCTCCAACACCCACATCTGCCCAATACTGTTCTATCACAAAGCCAGAAAGATTCTGTGCTTATGGTATCATGCACAAGCAAAAGCTATTTATAGTGATACTGTGAATAAACTATAATCACATTTTCTTCCATTTGAAAATTCTAGTCTCCTCTAGGGGTATTGTCTTGATTTTAATTTTTTCTTAGTTTACTAAAAACCTATCACTAATTTGACCCTAACATCTTTAGCAGCTACTCTATCTATGTCATTTACCCAGAACCTTCTTGGTTGAACTAGTTGCCTTCTCTCTGACACACAGAATTCATCCTGGACTCTCTCTTTACCATAACCAAATTAATCCCTTTTGCCTCTCCTTGTTGGGTCCTTTTATTCTAGCATCCCATGTCTCCCTCTTTCTTGGTTTACTCCTTTGTTGTAATGGAGCATATCCCCCAGTAACTTTCTTAGAAAGGATATATGACAGGTTTTCTAGTTATCTGTTGCTGGGGAGAAAAAAAGTCCAAACCTAGTGACATAAAATAGCAACATGAATTTATAATTACATTTTGTGGGTTTGGGAGTCAATTGGTCTCAGCTAGGTAGTTCTCAATTGGAGTCTGTCACACAAGTGCAATCAGATAGTATTAGGAACCAAACTTATGGCAAAGGTTTCCCAACACACAAGGCTGGCACCAAGGCTGGAAAGATTCAAACAACTGGGGTTTCTTGAAAATCTGTCTCTACTTCCATATGGCCTCTCCACATAGGGTCTCCACAGGGCAACTTCAGAGGAGCTGAACTTCTCTTATATCAGCTCAGGACTTCAAAGCCTCATGCCTCAAGGGAGAAAGCCAGAAAGAAGCCACATCCTTTTTATGACCTCACCTTAGAGTCAGAAAGCATAAATTCTTTCCTACTTTGTGAGATCAATCTCAAAGACTCACCAAGGTTCCAAGTAAAATAGAAATTTCAACATAAAGAATTCAAAAAATTAGACCCCCCCCAATAAACGACCCAATTAAAAAATGGGCAAATCATCAACTGGAGACTGGATAAAGGAGATGTGGTATTTATGTATTTATTTGGTACCGGGATCCCCGGCCCAAGATGTGGTTTTTAAAAAATAAAATGGAGTACTACTCAGCCATAAAGAATGAGAAACTAGAGTCATTTATAGCTAAATGAATACACATTGAGGCCACACTCTTAAGTGAAATAAATAGGACACACGTGTAAATACCGAATAGTTTCTCTGGTGTGAGAAACTGAACGTGTAAATAAGAATCAAAATGCATAATAGGTAATGTGAAACAGGAAGAAAAGGTATAAAGGGGAAGAGGAAGCAGGAGGAGTAGAGGAAAGGAAAGAAGGGAAAGAAAAAAATATGACAAAAGGAAAAAATGTAAACAAAGTCTTTGTAAATAGGGAGGGGTGGAAGGGTTTGAAGGGAGGGCAGGGAAATGGGGAAAAAAATAAGAACCAAGATATATCATGTAAAGATACAAATTCCCAATGATGAATGTCATCCTATTGTGTAACTAAAATGTACCAATAAACTTAATGAAAAAAATGGGCAACTGAAATGAATAAACAATATAAATGACCAATAAATACATGAAAAAATCTTCATCATCTCTGCCATTAGAGAAATGCACATTTAAACCACACGAAGAATCTATCTTACCCCAGAAAGAATGGCTGTCATCAAGAAATCAAATAATAACAAATGTTGGCAAGGCTATGGGGAAAAAGGAACCCATCTAAATTGTTGGTAAGACTGTAAACTAGGACAACCACTGTGGAAATCAGTATAGAGATTCCTCAAAAAACTGAAACTAGAAATTCCATTTGACCCAGCTATTCTCCTTCTAGATAGCTTTCTGAAAGAGTTAAAAACATCATACCATAGGGATGGATGCATACCTGTATTTATAGCAGCACAATTCACAACAGCTAACTCTTAGAAGTGGCCTATATGTCCATCAATAAATGAATGGATAAAGAAAATGTGGTAATTATACACAATGGAGTACTACTCTGCCATAAAGAAGGATAAACTTGAGTCATTTGTAGGAAAATAGGTGCATCTTGAGATCATAATGCTAAGCAAAATAAATCAGACACCCAAGTTTAAATATGAAATAATTTCTCTTATATGAGATGTGTTATGCACATGTTCCAACTCCCAGATATAATCATTATGTATTAGAGACATGTACTAATAACAAAACAAAAACTGGGGGGAAAAAAGAATATAGGTTCCACTCCTTTATAGGGAAGTAGCAAAGTTGACAAAGAGGATGCAAAATAGGAAACATGTGGCTATTTTTGAAAAATAGCATTAGGAAGCAAACGTTTTGATGCTTACATTCAAGATCTGAACCATAGGGGCTGGGGATTTAGCTCAGTGGTTCTGGCACCTGCCTTGCAAACGCAAGGTCCCGAGTTTGAGCCCCGGTACCAAAAAAAAAGATCTGAACTACAGCATTTCTAAAATAAGAAAAGACAATCTGTCTCTTTTCTGGACCCCATAAAGACTTACACTCTGAGACAAATATTAGAGCCTTTCACCAAATTTTTCTAGTTCTGCCTGCACAGTTTTGGGGGCAAGGCAGTATTTCCTTGTCCCCTGGTTTGCCAGGGCATGTGATTAGTGCTGGCCAAAAAGCTCTCAGAAGGAAAGGAAGGATGCCATTCCCAGACCAGAGAAGTTCATTACCAGTGCACATCTCTAACACAGTGTCTGAGATGTAGCCACCAGCCACACGAAGCTGGTAATACCTTGTTTTCCCCAAAATAAGACCTACCCAGAAAATAACCAGCCTTGAAAACTAGCAATCAAAACTACCAGCCCCAATCAGTCTATCCTCGCCTTACCTGCCTTACAGAGTAACCATCAAGCAAGAGGAGTGAGGACAGGTAAGAAAAGGATAGTCTGATTGGGGCTGCATTTTTGATCTCTAGTAGCTGTCTAGTAGCTGCCTCCCTGGCTAGCACAGGTAAAGGACATTTCTAGAGGGTTCTGCTGGGCACCAAGTGCTCCTTCTTTGTAGAGCACACTTCCTTTCTGCACAGGAAGTGCCACGGCTGCAGATGGCCAGGGCTCTGTGAGACCACAGCAGAAGTAGCACAGAGCAGAGGTTCCCTTTGACTTGTGAGGACATTTTGAGTAGATGAGAGTGTCTGCAGCATAACCCACACCATACCATTCACGGTTCCAGTACACTTTCCATGGACATCTGCTAGGGTTGGGATAGAGTCTGAGCTTCTCCCCCAAAGGCCCAAAGTGCTGGGGCCTTGGTCTTCACAGTGACCACACTGAAAGACGGTGAGATCCTTAGGAGGGAGAGTCTAGTGGAAGGTCACCGGGGTCACTGCATGTGAAAGAAAGGAAGGTAATCTGCATGGGAGCCCTGGCCAGTTCTCACAAGAGAGTGGTTGTAGAGGAGCAAGTCCGCTCCTCTGCTTGTGCTGCCCTCCCGTCTTTCCTTGTGATGTCTCCAGGTCCTCAGGATGGATGATGTCACCCTAACCTGCAGGACTGTGACCTCAATACCTCTTTTCCTCATGAAGTTGTCCTCAGAGGCCCCTCTGTTCCAGGTTTGGCCCCCATGGGGCACTATTTGGGAGGTGGAGCCTTGGGGGGATTCCTAGGTCTTTGGGGTGTGTCCTTGAAGGGCACTGTGGGGCTCCATGCTCTTCCTCTGCCCCTCTTCTCTTCCTGGGCCTGAGATGAAGTGGTTTTGTCTGCTGTGAGACCCTCCCATGACGTGCTGCCTTACCAGGCACCCAAATAATGGAGCAACTTGATCACAGGGTAGAATTTCCAAAACCATGGACCCCCAAAACTTTTCTCTTAACTCGAGCATTTTGTTGCCATCACTGAAGCTGATGAACATGCTCAGTCTTGGGGATTTTGTTACAGTAATAGAAAACTGACTGATAAAGTGCATTCTCAAAATAACTAAGGCTATGATTCGGATGCCAGTGTCTTCACCCGGGTATCCACTCAGCAAGCTAGCAATTGAGCAACTAGTAGGTGCCGAGCCCTACTTGAAAGGCTTTTTGCTATGGGAGCAACAATTTTGGGGGGACACAGGGGATTGAACCAGGGCCTTGCCTATGTGAGGAGTGCTCTAATACTGAGCCACATCCTCAGCCCTGGGAACACTTTTGTGGGGCCTCTTCACTAATATGATACCTCCATGCTTATGTCACTAAGTAGTAAACTGTTCCACATTACACAGAAGCTGCAAGAGGGAGGTGAGTGGAGGTCACAGAGTCAAGAAGGCTTCCTGGAAGAAGTGTCAAGGGAAAATGGTACTTTTTTAAACCTAGGCAAAACCGAGGATGGTAAAGCATGTTTTTTTGTCAAGCTATTGACAACTTAATTAAACATTTTATTATACTACTATAATAATGTTATTAATTTTTTTAGTTGATTTTTCTAAGTGCTATACAGATATTAACTTGTTTTTTGTCACCGTGGTTTAATGAGATGGTTACTATTGTTATCTGCATTTTACAAACAAGGCATGGAGAGATTAAAGAACTCTCCTATGCTCACAGAACTAGTGAGAAAGGCTGGAATTTGAATTTAGGAAGCCGGGCTCTAAAGTCCACACTCCAAGCATCACAGCTACCTCTTTAGGAAGAAGGGAATGAAAACTGGGTGGAGAGAGAAGAAATCATTTCTGGAGAGGAATGGAAGAGGGAAACATAGATTTGCACATGAGGAGTGTGGCCTTGGCTGTGGAGACAGTGATGGGAGCAGTGGGGGGTTAAATGGTGGCCCCAAAAGACACAGGCATATGCTGATTTCCAGAACTTGGGGGTGTGACTGTCTTTGGGAAAAAATGTCTTTGCAAATACAATCAGGGTAAAGATCTTGAGATGAGCTCATCCAGCACAATCCAAAAGATGATCTTACTTCCTTAAACGAGGCAGAAAAGAAAAGACCAGAGGAGAAGTCCAGACAGAACAGAGGCAGAGCCCAAAGGGACACAGCGACCAGCCAGGAAGACAGTGAGCCGGACAGCACTGGAGTGAGGCAAGGAAAGTGGAATGGGTTCTCCCAAGAGCCCCTGCAGGGGTGCCACCCTGCCCACACATAGGTGGAACTTCTGACCTCCAGAACCACGAGTGGGCAAATGTCTGCCACTGTAAACTACCTAGTTTGAGTAAGTTAATAGCAGCCACAGGAAGTGACTGCCCTGTAGACAACACCTTGGGAGGTGGGGCTGGGGATTTAGCTCAGTGGTTCCAGCGCCTGCCTTGCAAGTGCAAGGTCCCAAGTTCAATCCCCGGTACAAAAAACAAAAAAAAAAGATAATTTAAAAAAGAAAAGAAAACACCTTGGGAGTGGCTAATGCAAGACATTAGCATCATGTCCTCATGGTTCACTCACATCATAGTGTATGTCAGAGTTTTATTCTAGGTTGCATGAGATTCTTTTATCTGTTCTTCCCTTGATGGGCACTTGATGCTTCCATTTTTTGTCTGTGGCAAATACTTCTGTACAAGTTGATTCCAGTCTCTGCTCTCATCTCTTTGGAGTTAACACCCCCAGAAGAGGAAGTGGTGGACCACACTTTAGCTATCTGTTTAATTTCCTTTCTTTAGGAGCCGCCTAACCTTCTCCACAGCAGCTCCAGGGTCCTTAGCTTTTAGAAGTACACATTCCAATATTTACAGATGACACTGTGTGATGCCTGGCACTTGCTCTAACATACCCCCAAGGTTACATTAAAGCAAATCAAAAGTTTGCTTTAAATTTTCAAATTAGGGTCATGTTAAAGCAACATGAAGAGGACAGAGCAACACGAGGAGGACCATGAGTGGATAATTATTGAAGATGGATGTTAGGAAGATGATAGGTTATGATTCTATTATCTCTTCTTTCGTATTTTTTCCAAAAGGCAAAAAGTTTTTTTTTCCATTCCCTGCAAAGTATTTGAGATATTCTTGATTCACATTGCAATAAGATGCTTGCACTTAATTATGGAAATAAAAGTACTCAAGCTACTATATTCTCAAGCAGTTATAAATTATATGCAGCATCAAGCCCTGCTGGTAAGTCAGGAGCTTGATTAAATGCTGACTTATATATTCATGTGTATCTTGAGAAGTTAGCAAGGGAAATTTAATCAACTGAACTACATCTGCTTTTACAAACTCTGGTCTTGGTTCTCCTTGAGTAAGAACGGAGTAGCATTTCACAACTTGCCAAATAACAAGTTTTCTCTCACCTGGAAATAAACTCAGGGATGGCAGAATCAAGTACATTACTTTGCCTGGAACACTTGACCAAAATTATCAGGTCCTTTGTTCGTCTATTCACAGATGTGTGTTAAGCATCTATTACTTACCAGGTCCTGTCCTGGGCTTTCAGGACATAGCTGTGAATAGAACAAATAATCACCCATTCTTAAGAAACTCACATTTATGGGCAGAAAAAACCAGAAAAAAATAAATGATAAACTTGGGTAGATTTATCAGAGGTCAATAGAAATAGTTTTAAGAAGAAAAATGGAGTAGCTAAGGGGTCAGAAAGGAGAAGAGAGGGGCTATTTTGGAAAAGGGTCTCTGAGAAGGTGACATTTGAACAGACTTGGAGAAGCACAGGAACTAACCTGTAGGTTATCTTGGGAAGGAGGACTGTAAGCAGAGGAAACAGCAAGGACGGAGACCTGTGTGGATGGAGCCAGGTGCATTTGAGGACCAGCGAAGACACTCGTGGCTTTCAAGTGTTACGGTTTATATCCAGATGTCCCCCGGAGCCTCGTGCACTCATAGGCAGGGCTTTTGGAAGAGGACTGGACTATGGGTGCTGCAGCCAACTTGCTGTTAGGAGGTGGGGTCTGGTCACTAGGGCCTGACCTAGAAGGATCTATCTCCCACCCCGGTTTCACTCTTCTCTTTTTGCTTCCTGGCTGCCATGACATGAGCAGCTTCCCTCCACCAAAACCTTGCTGTTTCCTGTTTGGAGCCTGCCATCGAAGGATTGAAATGTCTAAAATCACAAGCCAAAACCAACATCTCCTCCTTTAAATTGTGGGTGTTGGGTGTCGTGTCTCAGCAACAAGAAAGTGACTAACCCAAGGGGAGAAAGAGGTTATGTATCTGGGAGGCTGCAGCAATGACGGGGCAGCCATGTCCCATTGGATCTTTATTATTTTAAAATGGAGACCTTGTTGTTCCTCAGGCATGGCAAGGCCAGCTGATCAGGAAATGACTGCCATTGTGTTTTGTTTTGTTTTTGGTACTGGGAATGGAACTTGGGGCCAAAGTCAGTGGTAGAGGACAAGTGATCCTGAAGTCTCGTTAGAATCTGAGTGGCATTGTCCCCCAGAAAATGTACACTTACTCATTTTATTTTCTTCTATTTTGTCCAGTGACTAAAAAGGATGTGGAAGGGGAGCAGCAACAGAGAATGTGGCAGGGGAAGGAGGCTTGGTGACAGCGCTAATGGGACACAAGGGTTTGCAAGGTTACATGTAAATATATGCACACAGCTGTCATGCCCTTTCAGAGCCACCTTTTCGATCACTGAGACAACAGTTCAATCATCTCACGTAACAAATAGCAGCCAGACTGTGACAAAGTTAATGGACTTAAAGTTCACCAGGGCATGTGTGATGGTTCATTGCACTATGTCAGTTTGACTGGAGGTAGAACCACTTAGCAGAGTAGCAAAATTCTAGGTGCCTTTGTGGGTTGATTGACAGGCAGGCCAGTATTTGTGGAAGAAAGACCCACCCAGATGTGGGTGGCACCAACCAATAGGCTTGCAGGCTGGCTGGAATGAAAAGGGAAAGAAGAAGGAAATGCCTCCCTTTTGGGAAGAGTTCCAGTCTTGCCTTTGGCTTTGGACATTGGTCTCAGGTTCCTTCAGCTGTCCTGCACAGACTCTTCAGACATCCAACATAGACTCACACCTGTACTCTACAATGAGTGCTGGGCCTTCAACCTTTAACTGCTGCTAGATCCTCTCGCTCTCCCACACGCAGGCAGCCATTTTGGATTCTTCTGCCTCTGATCCTGAAGATGGCCCCTGGGACTCTTCCCTCTCTGATCCTGTAAGCCTGCCTTATAAATCCCTTTATATAATTACACCTCTACTTTATACCAATTCTGTTCCTCTAGAGAACCTTAACTAATACGGTTTGTGGTGGCACACCTACAGAATGATGTGTCACAGGTGTGGCAGACCCTGCAGGCTCCTCTTGATTTCCACTGCTGACCCCTAGGGGGCTTTCTCTGGCCCGCAGTGTCCACTCAGCTTGGATATGAGGGAATGAATGTTCCCTAACACCTCAGCCTGCTAAGGACCAGGGTTGCTAGGGAACCCCATCAATCACAAGTTGGTGGTCCAGATGGGTGTGGTGGCACATGCCTGTAATCCCAGCACTCAGGAGGCTGAGACAGGAGGATCACAGTGAGTTTGAGCCTGTCCTGCACAATGTAGAAAGTTCAAGACCAGCCTGAACTACATAGTGAGACGCTGTCTCAAGAAAAACCCCAAACAAGTTGGTGGTCTAAGGTTGCTAGGGAGTCCTGGGGTTGCTATGGAGGTGGTGGATAAATACCCCTGGCTCTCTGGATACTGTAACAGATACTGTAACAGCACTAGTACTGCATCCCAGTAGCTGATAGTAACTTGCCTCTTGGCTTGTTACTGATATGCCTTTTTAAAAAAAAATCTCTGTCTGTGTGTTCCAGGATCTCCCTTTCAACAATCAAATTCTTACTTACACCTCTGCTTTTAGAAAAAGCCCAAACTAAGACAATGGAGTTATACAGATTGTGTAGCTACTGCAAAACCTTAGGCACAGGGCATAAATTCCTTCCTTTCTTCCATCCTTCTTTCCATCCTTCCTCTCTTCATTCTTCCTTCCTTTCCTTCATTCCTTCTGTCCTTCCTTCTTTTCTTTCCTTCCTTCCACCCTTTCTCTCTTTTCCTTCCTGTCCTTCTTCAAAAAGGAGTTTGGGTCCTGAGTCGCGCGGAAGACACTGAATCACCTCGCTGCAGACAGGCAGGTCTGCCCACACCCTACTGAGGTCCCCAGTCGTGTGGAACACACACCAAATCAGCCTGCTGCAGACAGGCAGGTCTGTGCATGCCCTACCGAGGTCCTGAGTTGTGCAGAAGACACCGAATCACCCCGCTGCAGACAGGCAGCCACCTGATTCCACACTACAAAGACGCAGAGGACACCAGACCACCAGACCAAGGTACTGAGTCCCACTGTTCCCGGCCCAGAGGTAGGGGCTTCTGAGCTGTCGTCCCACTGCTCCTGGTCCAGAGGAAGGGGCTTCCTGGTCACCACCCCTCCCACTGCTCCCAGCCCAGAGGAAAGGGCTTTTGGGCCACCTTCTGTCCCGCTGCTCCTTGCCCAGAGGAAGGGGCTTCTGGGCCACCATCCTTCCCACAGCTCCCAGCCCAGAGGGAGGGGCTTCTGAGCCACCATCCCACTGCTCCTGGTCCAGAGGAAGGGGTTTCCTGGCCACCATCCCTCCTGCTGCTCCCAGCCCACAGGAAAGGGCTTTTGGGTCACCATCCCTACCGCTGCTCCTGGCCCCTGTCCCACCTCACCCAGCTCAGAGGAGGTAATCTGTGCAGGCGCTAACAGCCCCCTGCCCCAGTCGAAATGAGAAAACACGTAAATAAGTCTCAAAACCAGACTTCCAGATCACCTACAGCAACCCCAAAGGGAAATGAGATGGAACACTCTGATACTCAACCACCTGGACCCACTGAACTGGCAACAAAAGGGGATCTGGAAAAAATGAAATCAGAAATAATTTCTCAGAAAACAGGAGAAATTGTGCCCCTAGTGCAAGACATGATTAATAAATCTAGAGAGGAGCTGAGGAACATGATGGAATCCCAACATAAGAAACAAATGGAATCCATAAAACAGATGCAAATAGATTTCCAGGACATGAAAAACTCCCTTGAAAGTCTACACAGCAGAATGAGTCAATGTGAGGACAGAATTTCAGATATAGAAGATAAGATTGCAATTAGTGACCAGGAAAAGAAAAATTGCTTCAAAATTATAAGGGAACATGAGAAATCAATCCAGCAGCTGCTAGATGATGCAAAAAAGAATAACATAAGACTGATTGGGCTCAATGAAGAAACAGGAGAGAGTGCAGATGACATAAAAAATCTCTTCACAGAAATAATGGCAGAAAACTTCCCAAGCAGGGGAAAAGAGCTTGACATACAGATAAGTGAGGCATATAGGACTCCAAATAGACTTGATCAAAAAAAAATCTACACATAGGCATATAATTGTTAAGATTCCAGAAACACAACAGAAGAACAAAGTTCTCCAAGCAGTCAGAGAAAAGAAACAAATCACATACAAAGGAAAGCCCATCAGAATCAAAGCAGACTTCTCAACACAAACCATCAAGGCAAGAAGACCTTGGAGTGACATATTCCAAGCCCTAAAAGAAAACAGCCTCCAACCCAGATTGATGTACCCTGCAAAACTATCTTTCAAAATGGATGGAGAAATAAGATACTTTCATGACAAAGAGCACCTTAGGAACTTTGTGAATACCAAACCAGCACTCCAAAGAATTTTACACAATATCCTAGGAACAGACATTGAGGATCACAACCCCAGGAAGCAAAGCAGAATGAACCCATCTGGCATGACAAGAAATTAAATGTAAAGGGGGAGAACCCAACAAAAAGAAAAAGTCATGGCAATGACAAGTCAATACATTTCAGTTATAACCATCAACGTTAATGGTCTCAATTCACCAATCAAAAGAAATAGACTGGCAGAATGGGTCAAGAAGCAAAATCCAACAATATGCTGCATACAAGAAACACACTTAATTCAAAAGGAAACTCATAGACTGAAAATTAAAGGGTGGAAAACAATACTGCATGCGACAGGAACCTGAAAAAAATCAGGAGTAGCTATCCTCTTGGCAGATCAAGTAGATTTCAAACCAACACTGATTAAGAGAGATGAAGAAGGACACTACATCCTTGTAAAGGGAAGAATCCAAGAGGAAGAGATGACAATCATAAATATCTATGCACCAAACACTAGTGCACCCAACTATATAAAACAAATACTAACAGACATGAAAAGTCATATATGCACTAATACAATTGTAGTGGGGGACCTCAACACCCCACTGTCACAAATAGATAGATCAACTAGACTAAAAATAAGTAATGAAATACTAGAACTCAATCAAACTCTTGAACAAATGAACTTAACAGATGTTTACAGAGTCTTCCACCCCACAAAATCAGAATGCACATTCTTCTCAGCTGCACATAGGTCATTCTCCAAAATAGACCACATACTCACACATAGAACATGTTTAAGTAAGTGCAAAGGAATTGAAGTTATCCCCTGTATATTATCAGACCATAGTGCCATGAAATTGGAGATCCATAGCAAAAGAAACTCAAAAAATTTCATAAACATGTGGAAATTGAACACACTTCTGAATAACCAATGGGTCACAGAGGAAATTAAAGAAGAAATCAGACAGTTCCTTCAATTAAATGACAATGACAATACAACATATCAGAATCTATGGGACACAATGAAAGCAGTCTTACGAGGGAAATTCATAGCAGTGAATACGCATATTAGGAAAACAGAACGAGGCCAATTAAACAACCTGATGCTGAACCTCAAGCTTCTAGAAAAAGAAGAGCAGGACAACTCCAAAGCTCACACAAGGGAGGAAATTATAAAGATCAGAGGAGAAATCAATGCAATGGAGACTAAGAGAACGATACAAAAAAATCAATGAAGCCAAGAGTTGGTTCTTCCAAAGAATCAACAAAATCGACAAACCTTTAGCCAACCTTGTCAGAAAAAGGAAAGAAAAGGCCCAAATCCATGCAATTAGGAATGAAAAGGGGGAAATTACAACAGACCCAGCAGAAATCCAGAGGATCATCAATACCTACTTCCAGAACCTATACGCCAATAAGATGGACAACACAGAAGAAATGGACAGATTCCTAGATACAAATGAATTACCAAAGTTGAATGGAGAAGACCTAAAAATTCTGAACAACCCAATATCAACAAATGAAATTGAAAATGTAATTAAAAACTTATCAGCTAAGAAAAGCCCGGGCCCTGATGGCTTCACTGCTGAATTCTACAAGACATTTAGAGAGGAACTGCTGCCACTACTGTTTAAACTTTTCAATGAAATGGAAAGGGAAGCAATACTCCCAAATTCATTCCTGGAAGCAAGCATCACCTTGATCCCCAAAGCAGAGAAAGACCCAACTGAAAAAGAGAACTATAGGCCAATCTCACTAATGAACATAGATGCAAAAATCCTTAATAAGATACTGGCAAACAATGCAGAAGATCATCAAGAAGATCATACACCCTGATCAAGTGGGATTCATCCCAGGGATGCAGGGATGGTTCAATATACGAAAATCAATTAATGTAATACACTATATCAATAGAGCCAAGGACAAAAACCATATGATTATCTCCATAGATGCAGAAAAAGCATTTGACAAAATCCAACATGCATTTATGATAAAAACCCTACAAAAAATTGGAATAGATGGTCTCTACCTCAAACTGATAGAAGCCATCTATGAAAAACCAACAGCCAATATCATACTACATGGTCAAAAACTGAAATCCTTCACACTAAAATCAGGAACAAGACAAGGATGTCCACTATCACCACTCTTGTTCAATATAGTTCTGGAAACACTAGCCACGGCAATTAGACAAGAGAAAGAAATAAAAGGAATAAAGATAGATAATGAAGAAGTCAAATTGTCATTATTTGCAGATGACATGATACTCTATATAGAAGACCCCAAGAACTCCACCAAAAGTCTTCTAGACTTAATAACAAAATTCAGTCAAGTAGCTGGTTACAAGGTCAACACACAAAAATCAATAGCTTTCCTCTACACCAATGACAGACTCACTGAGAGAGAAATAGGGCAAATAATTCCTTTCACAATAGCATCCAAAAAACTGAAATACCTAGAAATCATCCTAATGAAAGAAATCAAAGACCTCTTCTCTGAAAACTATGGCACTCTGAAAAGAGAGATTGAAGATGATATCCGAAAATGGACAGACATCCCCTGCTCCTGGGTTGGAAGGATTAATATAGTGAAAATGGCCATACTTCCAAAACTGCTATATAGATTTAATGCAATTCCAATTGAGATCCCAGCAGCATACTTCATAGACCTCGAGAAAACAATCCAAAAATTCATTTGGAGCAAGAGACCCAGAATAGCAAAAGCAATTGTAGGTAACAGAGACATGGCAGGGGGTATCACAATCCCCAACCTGCAACTCTACTACAAAGCTACTGTGATAAAAACAGCATGGTACTGGCAAAGAAACAGACTTGAGGACCAGTGGAACAGATTAGAAGATGCAGAAACAACACCAGACACACTCAGCCATCTCATATTTGACAAAGGAGCCAAACACCCTCACTGGAGGAAAGATAGCCTCTTTAATAAATGGTGCTGGAAAAATTGGGCTTCAACTTGCCAAAGATTAAAACTAGACCTGTATCTCTCACCATGCACTAAACTGAAATCAAAATGGATTAAAGATCTAAATATTAAAATAGAAACTCTGAACCAGTTGGAACAGAGGTTAGGTAGAACCCTTGAAGACATCGGTGTAGGAAAAGATTTTATGAACAAAACCTCAGTTGCCCATGAACCAGCACAAACAATCAACAAATGGGATCTCTTCTTATTAAAAAGCTTCTGCACAGCAAGAGAAACCACCAGCAGTGTGAAGAGACAACCCACAATGTGGGAAAAAATCTTCACCTGCTCTTCCTCAGACAAAGGTCTACTATCTCGAATCTATAAAGAACTTAAAAAGATCAGACCTCCCAAATTTAAAGACCCAATCCAAAAATGGGCATCTGAAATGAACAGACATTTCTCAGACAAAGAAGTAGAAATAGCAAATAAATACATGAAAAAATGTTCAACATCACTGGTCATTCGAGAGATGCAAATGAAAACAACGCTGAGATTCCACTTCACTCCAGAAAGAATAGCTGCTATCATGAAATCAACCAATAACAAATGCTGGCGGGGCTTTGGGGAAAAAGGAACTCTGCTCCACTGCTGGTGGGAGTGTAGACTGGTGCAACCACTGTGGAAATCAGTATGGAGATACCTCAAAGAACTAGGACTGGAAGTCCCATTTGACCCCACTATTCCCCTGCTGGGGATCTTCCCCAAAGAATTAAAAGAATCATACCACAGTGATATATGTGTGCCCATGTTCATAGCAGCACAGTTTGTAATAGCTAAAACTTGGAAACAGCCCAAATGCCCATCAACTGGAGACTGGATAAAGAAAATGTGGTTTTTTTAATAAAATGGAGTACTACTCAGCCATAAAAAATGAGAAATTAGAGACATTTATAGCTAAGTGGATGCACATTGAGGCAATACTCTTAAGTGAAATAAATAGGACACACATGTGTAAATACTGAATAGTTTCTCTGGTGTGAGAAACTGAAAGTGTAAATAAGGACTAAATGTATAATAGGTAATGTGAAATAGGAAGAAAAGGGGCAAAGGGGAAGGAAGTGGGAGGGCTAGGGGAAAGGATAGAAGGGAATGGGATTAATATGAGAAAATGGAAAAATAGGAACAAAATCTTTGTAAATAGGGAGGACTGCAGGGGTTGAAGGGAGGGCTGGCAAGGGTGAAAAATAAGAACCAAGAGAGACTATGTAAAGGTGCAAATTTCCAATGATGAATGTCATTATATTGTATACCTAAAATGTACCAATGATTAGAATGAATAATCGATAATGTAAAATAGGAATAAAAGGTGCAAAGGGGTAGGGGTAGTGGGAGGGGCAGGGGAAGAGGAAAGAAGGGAAAGGAAAAAATGATGAGAAATGGAAAAAATGGAAATAAAGTCTTTGTAAATAGGGAAGGGTGGAGGGCATGAAGGGAGGGCTAGGAATGGGGAAAAAATACGAACCAAGATGCATTATGTAAAGGTACAATTCCCAATGAGAAATGTAATTGTGTTGTATACCTACAATGTACCAATAAAAGAATTTAATACAAAAAACAAAAAAGGAGTTTGAAGTGACTTATAAGATAAAATCTAAGTACCCATCAGTACTCCCAATACATGTCATATCTGCACCGTACTGTGCTATCAAAAAGTACCCCAAATTCTTGTCAAAGATTTAGACCTAAGCTATCTGAATGTAGCCACAAACCACACGCGGCCACCGAGCACCAGACACCTGACTAATCTGAACAGATATACTGGTATAACATGAACTCCAGATTTCAAAGACTTCATACAAAAGAGTGAACATCTCATTAATAGTTTTTATAGTTATTCCATATGGAAATGGTAACATTTTCAATATATTGGGTTAAGTAAAATGGGTTCTTAAAACTAAGCTGGGCAAGGTGGCACAGGCCTGTAGTCTGTAGTCTACTTGGGAGGCTGAGGCAGGAGGCTCACTTGGGCCCAGCCTGGGCAACATAGTGAGACCACCTATCAAAAGCCTCAGAAAATCAAAAAAAAAAAAAAAAAAAAAAAGAAAACCTAACTTCACCTGCTTTTAAAATTCTTTTTAATGTGGCTATTTTAATTTTAAATCAATCGCGCCATGCCCTGTGTTATGTGTGTATTGTCCAGTGCCCATCTAGATCCTATCCTGCTCTGCACCTTGAGCCCCAGGACGGTGGGTCAGACCTGCAAGGCCCTCCGGGATACAGGAAACAGTGACAACACAGAGTAATGATGCCCGCAGGCCCTGTTCTGCTGCATGACCTCGACCCATCATATGGGACCTCAGCTTCCTCCGCTGCCTGCGGAGCTGGAGGGTCACGCATACTCTCCGGGGCCAGGAGAGGACGAGCAAGCTGAGACAGGGCGCCAGGCGGAGGCCTATGGTAATGATCGTCCCAGCCCAGTCAGTACAGGAAGCGTCACACTGGAGGCACAGCCAGGAAAGCAACAGGCAGGGGCGGCGCTGCTGGATGGAAACAGCGCCCCCTGCAGTCCCACAGCGCAGCTGGCCCTACAGGACGTCAGACATCACTCCGTCTCCTTCACTCCCCTCCCTGGTGGCGCTTATGTCCTGTGTGGCAGAAATGGTTCCTACCCAGCCACTCAGCCGTCAGAATCCGGCACCCATCGGAGGCCGTGTCTCACAGTGGTGTCGAGAGAAAGAAACCCACAGTTCCCTAGTGGACCGCGCTCAAGGGAAAGAGGCGTAACTGGGCTCAAGGTCCTTTACACAGCCGCGAGGCGTGCGGTTGGGCCATAGCGAGGGACGGGACCTTTCTGGTCTCCACCTGTCCCTGTACACAACAGACAATTGACGGTGTTGAAAGACTGGTAGTGTTAGGCTCTCAGCCTGGTTGCTGGTTTTGGTAACGTTCACGGTTTCCAAAAGCCTCTTTGGTAATGAGAAAGTCTTTCTTTTTCTTTTCTTTCCTTTCTCTCTCTCTCTCCCTCCCTCCCTCCCTCCCTCCCTCCCTTCCTTCCTAATGTGCCAGGATTGAACACAGGGCCTTCCCAAGAGCCGTATCTTCAGCCCCTTTTTATTTTTTGTTTTGAGACAAGGCCTTGCTAACTCACTAAATTGCCAAGGCCAGACTTGAACTTCCGATCTTCCTGCCTCAGCCTCCTAGAGTGCTGGGATTACATGTGTATACCACCATGCTTGTTTGTTTCATTTGCCTGCTTTTGTTTCTGTTGTGTAAGACAGGGTCTCACTATGTTGCCCAGGCTTGTCTCAAACTTGGCCCAAGGAATTCTCCTGCCCAAGTACTGGGCGTATAGGTGCGCGCGTGTGCACACACACACCACACACGCACACGTACACACATACACACGCCCCCAACCCAGCTGAAAGTCATTTTTAATCACCAAAGAAACTTCCCTCCTCTCAAATAATCCTGAGGGTTTTCTTTACATTTCTTATAACCTGTGTTTCAATATTTCTCAGAAGTAATTTTTACATTTAAAACAATTTAAAGTCATTTTCCCCATGGCTACTTTCACAAAAACACTCAGGCTATTTTGTTTTACTTATATCTAGTTTTTCCTCTTTATGTTTTTATTTTTCATGCAGATGGAATTATAGTATAGACATATCTTACATAAACAGTTCCTCATCGTCTGAGCATCCATTCTAGGCTCCATTAGCCAGATACAGTGCTTCAAGAACTTAATTCTTTCCATGACTCTGGTTGAAGATTTGGTCCACGGTTCTAGCTGTGACCAAGTTGAAAGCATACTGTTCCATCATAGCCGCGTAGCTGTGAGTTAGAGAAGCACAGCCACTCTGAGGTCGAAGTCCTCACTAATGAGCTGATCGCTTCACTCCGCCCCACCCAGGCATCCACTCTGGGAAGCAACGGCCTGGCGTGGGAGCCATGGGATCTGTGTGTTCGTGGATGCTCTTCACAGACCCCTGATGGCTCTTTGGAATTTCACAGTACCATCCAAGACAGTGAAACCCTGGCCGAGTGAAACTTGGAAGATTGTCTCTCTTTTCGAGAAACAGCAGGATTTCATGAAGCCGGTGACCATGACGTTGGACAGCCCAGGCCAGGGGAGTGAGGGAGGCTGTGGAGTGAGGAGCTTGTGAAGTTAGGCTGGTGAATAGTTGGTTGCCTTAGTTACTCATTGATAGGGCAAAATAACTGATACCCGCAATTTAAAGTTTATTTTGGCTCAAGTTGCAGCTCATGGTCCACTGGCTCCAAAGAAGAAATGGCTAGAAGCCAGGTGTGGTGGCACATGGCTGTAATCCTAGCACTCGAGAGGCTGAGGCAGGAGGACCACCATGAGTTCAAGACCAGCCCGAACTACATAGTGAGATCAGGTCTCAGAAACAAACAAACAAGCATAAATAAATCAAGAAACAAAGAAGAAATAGCATGGCAGAAGGGCCTGGTGGAGAAAAAGCTGCTTACCTCACCTTTTATCTCCAGAAAGGGAGATAAAAGCTTCCAGGTCAACCCTGAGTGACCTCCTCTTCCCCCCAGGCCTCAGCTGACCACAGCAAGTCAGCAATAACCCCCATAATCCAAACACCTTCCAAAGGTCTTGCTCATGAGCATCCAAGACTTTGCAGAGGCAGGGGGAGACCCCAAATCTACACCGTACCAGCAGTCAGAAGGAGACAATCAGCGCATGACCACAATGATAACTTCAAAAGAGAATTTGCTCAGTTATGCACACCTGAAATCCCGACCACTCAGAAGGCTGAGGCAGGAGGGTCATGAGCTCAAACCTAGCCTGGGCAACTTACTGACTTAGCAAGACCCTGTCTTAAAAAATGGAAAAGGGCTGGACATGGAGCTCAGTGTGACGGCCCTAGGTTCAATCTCCAGTATAACAAAAATAAAAATTAAAAAGAGAGAGCGACAGAAAGAGAATAGAAATAATTTAAAAGACCATTTAGCAAAATGGATAAAGAACTTTATATGGTTGCAAAACTGACCCCTTCATGAAAGTCAAAAAGGAAATGAATGTTCTGCTGCTCTACCCCACTCTGCAGTCGACAGATGACACATACGCACAATAGCAACTGTTGGTCCTTTCTCTCTGTTAATTCCAAGGATTTGAGCCTCTTTGCAATTGTTTAGTTTTGTTAAACACAATTAAAAGATATTTTAGGTCCCTTTAAAGGGAAAAAATCCCCAGTGAATGTCAGCCCCTGCTCCCTAGCCCAAGCTTCCCTATACAATCTGGACTCTTGTTTTCAGTGGATTGGCTCCATGCAGCTCTTTTCAGAACAAAGGATCCTGGAGTGGACAAGTTTCCACGAGCACTTTCTTACTTCCCACCTATTCTAATCATCTGCAGGGAGGGCTGCATCTATTTAACTTGTCTATTTATTCCCTTTTTGTGAACTTCTTTCCCCTTTGGTGTTTTGAGACAAGGTCTTGCTATGTACTTCAGGCTGATCTTAAACTCACTATGTAACCCAGGCTGACCTCGAATTCATGGCAATCCTCCTACCTCAGCCTCCTGAGTTCTAAGATTACAGGCCATGCTCAAATTGTGATCTTTTATTGTTTCCAACTAGATGCTTTAAAAGTGATAAAGCAATTAGCCAGGTACGGTTGTGCGTCCCCAAGATCCCAGCTAGTCAGGAGGCCTGGGCAACTTAGGAAGACCCTGTCTCGAGATAAAACTGCAGAAGGGCTGAAGATGTAGCTCAGTGGTAGAGCTCTGCCTAGCATGTGTGAGGCCCTGGATCCACCCGTAGTATCATATAAACTAAGTGACAAAACCAGGGATTACAATGTGTCTTCATGCTCTGAACTTCTGGATATCAAACACATATAATGGCAGGGGCAGATGTGAAGCTGATGTATTTGGAGGACCCTTGCCCCAACATATGTACACTGTATGTACTAGATAATGACCTTATACAACTGACAGCCTAGTTCAGAGAAAGCAACACATAATGAGTCAACATGACAGACATGGTGTGGAAACACAGGCTGGGCTCGGGACCAATAATGGAGCCTGCTCAGTGAGGAACATTCATGCAAAAACTGCACAACATCAAGGGAGGGAGCTGTGGGGAAGGCCCAGGAAGACCCAGGTGTAGCGGCACAGGCCTGTCATTCCAGCTACTCTGGAGGCTGAGGCAGGAGAATTGCAAGTTCAAGGCCAACCTGGGCAACTTAGTGAGATATTGTCTCAAAATTTTTAAAAATAAAAATAAAAAGGGCTGAGTTCGATCCCCGGTACCAAAAAAAATAAAAATTAAAATTAAAAATTAAAAAGGGCTGGGGACGTGGCTGGAATACAGGAAGAAGCATCTGCAGGTGAGAGATGTGGAGCCGTGACCAGGCAGACACCCTGTGAGTTAGTTGTGTCTGGAACCTGAGGAAGACTGGGCACATGGGTGCTGTGCGAGCCTGGCTGTAGAGGACGGGGGAAGGGGAGAAGCCCGGGGCTCCAGACAGAGCTGCAGAGAGCAGAGGAAGACGCCTGGCAGGCGGGACTCGGGATGGGCGCCAGTCACCCTCCGCTCCCCTCTTGAATAACAGAATCACCCCACAGCCGTGTTCAGAAAGAATGAAAACGCAAACATCTATTAATCATTATTTGCAAATGCTGCATATTAGCTCATTTAGATAAACCCTGCTCTCTGGGAATTTTGCCAGAAAAAAAACCCAAGTGGAACTTCTGCAGCCATGAAAGCCGATAGAACGCCGTCAGGGAGCAGGGTGTGCTGGGTTCGCAGGTCTGCTTAAGTCTCTCCTCCCGCCTTCTCTGTGAGACCACCTGTCTCCTGACAGGCACAGACAGGGGAGGACCCAGACGAGGAGGGAGGAAGCCAAACATTGCCAGGATGGGATGCTGGGCCGCTCGGGTCCATTAGGCAGGGATCTGAGGCCAAACCTGACTCCCCCTCCAGCCCACACTGTGTTACAGTCCCCCATCTCTGCTTCCTGCTCCATGTGGTGACCTGGGTCTTCCAGCAGGGTGCTCTTGACAAGCAAAGCCATAGGCACAGGGCTGCCCCCAGCCTGGGCCACCCCTCCCCACAGTGCAAAAGATCCCAAGTTCCAGGGCACAGAACACACTTTCTGTTTACTCCCTGGTGCCCTGGACTCAGCACGTGCTTGACAGAGAGATGATGCTTGCATTCATCAGCTGTTACTGTAACAAATATCTGAGGCAAGGAAAGTTATAAAGAGTAAAGGTTTAGCCAGGTATAGTGCTGCACACCCGGAATCCCACCACTCAGGAGACTGAGGCAGAAGGATCATCAAGAGTCCAAGTCCTGCCTGGGCTACATAGAGAGACTTTGTCTCAAAAAATTAGGCATGAATAGCTGTGTGATGATTCATTGATATATATTTTTGAGCGTATGCTTTGGGCTGGGGATGTGTTAGGAGAAAAACTGGGCATAGCCTTTATTTCCACACTAAATAACTGAGCAGGTCAGTGGGAGCTAAACTGCTGTGTTGACAAGGGTGGTGAGGAAAAGCCAAGTGGGGAAATATGCAAGCATAGCAGGAGGGAGGTGTGGAGGAGTCAGCCACAGAGAACAATAGGGAACCAGAGTGGAGGGGAAGAAGAGACAGAAACAGAGAGGTGTTGAGGAAGTGAATTATATTTGGGGCTTTCTGAATGCTCTCCTCCACAGCTGAATAATAACAATAATAGCTCAGTAATTAGTACACAACTGCTCAGTCTCTCTCTTGCCTGGCTGCCAAAGAAGAAACAACCAATTGTACTGGAGAAAGGACCGAGGACTTAGGGAGACATCTGAAGATAAATCAGACTATTAATTGTGCATTGCGGAAGATAGTCTGGAGGTTGTGCAGAGTAAGGAGCTGGGGGTTAGGGGGGAAGGGGGGTGTGTGTTCTAAAGCAGGTTCTGTTGTCACATCGGAACTCGGCTCTTCACTCTAAAGCATTATCTATTTCCGCACATAATGTTCCTGATCCTTTGCCACCAAAAGCAGCCCCTTTTATGTGTGCTGTTTTCCTCCCATTTTGGTAAATCACAGAGATAGATTTTGGTTGATCCAACCACCCTCTCACTGGTCCCGTTTGTGGCAGAGATAATGCTCTGGACCCAACAAATCCTCTTTTATTTTCCTCCTAGGCACCCTGCAAACTTCCATGCTCTAGCACTCCCTGCTGTGCACTGGTGCCTGGGACTGGGTTTTGACCAATGGCTTCAGTGGAAGTGATGTGAACCAGTTTTAAGCTTGGACCATGAGAAATGTCCTGCACAATCCCCTCAGGGGTTTTTTTTGTTTTGTTTTGTTTTGTTTTGGGTACTGGGGATTGAACTCGGGTCTTTGTGCTTCCGCAGCAGGTGGCAAAACCACTGAGCCAAATCCCCGGCCCTGGGTTTTTTCTCTTCCCTCATCTGCCAGTGACATTCAGAAAGAAGTAACAGGGTTGAAGGGGGAGAGGCCCTTGTAAAGGATGGCAAAGCCACAAGATGAAAGAACCCTGGATTCCTGAGCTGCCTGCCACCCAGGCAAAACCCTCCCAAGAGAGTCATCCATGTAGGCCAGTTGGGTGATCAGGACAAATGCACCCATCCACCCATCCATCCATGTCCAGCACTGAGAAGCAGGCCTTAGTTATCACAGCAGCTAGTGCTGCTTATCCTGGCTAACATACCATCATCTAGGAGAGCTGCATGGGCTGGAAGGACGTGTTTACTGTGTCCAGCCCCTGAGCGTGCAGGGCTTGGCTGTTACAACAGCTGGTTTTTCTTATCTTGTCTCATATACCCTTTCTACACAATGTGTGTAGCCGACATATGTTGAGAAGAGATGACTTTCTCTCCTATTCTTCTTCTAAGCCCTTATCTTCTTGCCTTTGAGGAGGAATCTTCTGTGGCTTGCTGTGTCCACCAAGATTCACTCACTGGAAACATAATCTCCTGACTCCAATGTTGGTGGTGTTTGGAGGGAGGTTGTCAGGATTGGACATAAGGCTGGATGAGGCTGTAGGGATGGGGCTGCCATCCTGACACTCGTGGCTGTAGAAGAGGAGGCACCTTGCCCTGTCTCACCACAAAGTGCCCTGCAGCTATGTCCTTGAACTTCCATCCGGACATTGGCCCTGTGTTCTTGAACTTCCACTTCTGCAATCACGAGTCAAATAAACTCTAGTTCTTTATGAATGAGCCAGGCTGTGGTGGCCAGTGATGGCAACAGAAAATGGGCCAAGACATGATCCATCCTCCTTTGAGGCTCAGACCTCACATCCAGCACTGCACCACCTCTCAGACACGCATCTCTGTCTCGGTCCTCCCCACACTGCTCCACTCTGTGGCTTAGCTGTGTATCCTAGTGGGCATGAGCACCAGGACAGACAGAAAGCCCACCAGAAGTTCATGCTTGTTACGCAGGCCTTGGTGACTCTGCTCTTTAACCACTGGGGGAATCAAGCTTGTATGCTTTAAAGGTCATCGGTTATTGAAGCAGAGAGCTAGCAGTTATTTTGACTCTTTCCTCTCCCTCATCCCTCCATTCTATCCATTCTAACATTTATTGATTGTACATCCCGATACCTCTTGCATCCACCCATGTCTTCATCACTTCCATCACTTCCACCAAATTCTAGGCCACCATCATCTCTCCGGATGAATTCCAGTTCTGTTCACATAGCCCAGAGGCCCTGTGTGACGCAGTCCCTGCCCCAACTCCTCCATTTCATGACCTACATTTCAGCTGACCTAGACTCCTTTCAGTTCTCTGGACTCACCTTATTCTTTCCTGGTTCCAGACCTTTGCAGTGCTGTGCCTATAGCTAAGAGAACTCTTCTTGGTCCCTCTCCTCCCCAGATGACTTCTACTCAACCACTTAGCTTCAACTTGAAAGCTCTTTCTCTAAGAAGACTTCTTTGAACTAGTTAGATGGCATTAAATCCCAGGGTAAAATTGTGCCTTCTACTCAAAGGCCTCAATTTACCTTCTACACTGGGATGTTGGCCACAGGCACCACATTGCCTGGTTCATTTTTGTCCTTGTAGGATCTAGCATGGGGCATGACACATAGCAGTTGTTTGAGAAGGTATCGCTGAAAAATAAACAGATGGATGAATAGATAGGTGGATGGATAAGTGGATGATTGGATGGTTGGTTGGATGATCAGAAGGATGGATGAATCAGATGGCTGGATAAATGGGTAGATGGATGGATGACATACAGATAGGCTGTTTGATGGATAAATGGATTAGTAGGTGGGAAGATGGATGGATGGATGGGTGTGTGGCTGGATAAATGGATGATTGGATGGATGGATGGATGGATGGGCAGATGCCCTTTGAAGATGACTGTGTCTGTTTGACTATCTAGTCTATGGAGGACAAAGGAAGTAGGGATTAGGTGACAGGCCATCTTCAGGCTTGGGCCTCCGCAGATGGATGAATAAATGACTGGATGCATGGGTAGATGGGTGGATGATAGATAGGCTGATTGATGGATAAATGGATTAGTGAATGGGAGAATGGATGGATGGACAGATGCATGGATGGCTGATGGAAGGAAGAAAAGGATGGGTGAATGAATTTCTCCCTCTGGATGTTCAGTGTGAATCTGGGTCCAAAGGAACCCAGAGATGGCTGCTGTATTGCCCCCCTCAAAACTATGTGTGTGACCATGTTCTCACTCATGTCTGCTTTAGTGGACTTTGAATCCCCCTTGGGGATGAGCAGATGATGCAGCTGAAAGCAAAAATAATAGAAAACCATGAATAAACCAAGTGGTACCAGAAGATGAGGCACAGCACATGCTTCACAAAGGTGACATTTGATCTGAGACCTTGGGCACTTAAATTAAACAGGTGATATTGCCAAAAATGAAGCCAAACCATAATCAGAATGTGTTGACTGGCAGTGGTGCTGGGATTTAAAAATAGACCTGCCAGCCCCTTATGCATGTCTTGTCTTTTGCTCAGTAATCTCTTTCCCCAAGTGCCAAGGAAATACAAATAGCCCTTGAACAGACAGCGAGGGCCCCATTTCACTCACAAGAAGAGAAAAACAATTAAAACACCACTGAGATGTCATTTTTCACCTACCTTATGGGCAAAACCCCAAACACATCCTAGCACACACTACTAGCAGGCCTGGTGGGCACCAGGCATTGGCACCGGTTGCTGACAGGTATGGAAATTGGAAGGGTTGTTAGACAATGTGCTTCACGTTCCCCATGCTTTCCCAGCGGCTCAGGAGATTGAGGCAGCAGGAGCATAAGTTCAAGCCTGGGCAACTTAGTGAGACCCTGATGAGTAATAAAATAAAAGGAGCTGGGGTGGAGCTCAGTAGTGGAGCCTTTGCCTAGCAGGTGTGAGGCCCTGGGTTCCATGCCCAGCACCACCATAGATATATCTCGCACTTGAGCCAGCAATACAACTCTTCCAAATTTATCCCACTATATCTTTCTATAAGTTACTCATTTCAGCATTTATATAGTGGCAGAATGGTAGAAATAACCTATGTATCCATCCACAGGGGCTGGTTTAATAAATTATGGACCATGTCGCAAGTTCTGAATGTGCTGTGTGGATTAACTGCTAACAACCATGCCAAGTACACCCTCACCACTCTCCCATTTGACAGGTTAAGAACTTGAGGCCCAGAGAGGGTCAGTAACCTGTCCAAGGTCACACAGCTAGGGACCAGTAAATCAGGCCAGGGAGGAAGCGTGGCAACCTAAGGGCCTGGGTGCACACAGAGCTGCACGGCGGTGAATGGAAGCCCTTGGATTGGGGCACACCTGGGGAAAAGCACATGTCTACTGTGCAGAAGCCCCTGGGTTCCCCTCCCAACCCTGAAAAAAGTAAACCAAAGCAGCTCAAGGGAGGTGTGTTTTTCAAGTACAGAGAAGAGAAGGAACAGTGGGCAGGGGGACAGCGTGCTGTATGAACACTTGAGCCCACCCAGGCCTCTATGAAGATACCTGTGCCTTGATTTCTCCTTCTTCCTGCTCTACCTCCGTGCCTGAAAGCACACAGCTAGAATGCCACCCTCTGCAAATAAGACAGCTCTCACCAAATGAGTCTGGAAAGATCTCCAAGAGCATGTCGCTAGGTGACAAGGCCCAGGATGCTAAAATGCACTCAAAGTGTCTGCCGTCTTGGGCAGTAAAGACACTCAAATAAATGCTCACACTGTGCACACCTTGGGGGTTTGCTCGGAGCCGCTCCAGGAAGACACACTGGGAAGCAGAGTGTGCTGAGGGAGGGGGATGGAAGACGGAAGGGAAAGGGGCAGATGGGGAGGGGAGGAGGCACCCTTGTATGAATGATTAATTAGTAATCAATGGTTTGATTGCTGAGTCATCAGCCAGAGAAGCCCACACGTGCTCAAGAAAAGCACCTAGGGCATGGTAATCAGTGCAGCACATGCCTCAAAGTTTGCCATGGTCCCTGCCACTCCCTGTCATCTGTCTGGGGCTGAGGCCAGTCTAAAGGGACAGTCAATTGTTGCCACACCTGAATGCAAGCCTGAAAGCAGCTGATTACCTTAATTTTCAAGTATGGAAATCTAGATTTATGCATAAAACTTGGGGAAGGGATGCAAATTGCTGTGATCTGTATTGGTCAGGTTCTGTCACTATAACAAAGACCCAACAGAAAGAGGGAATGTTTCTTAGGCTTATGGTGAGGGAAGTTGCAGTCCATATGCTGCATTGCACATCATGGCAGGAGAATGTGTGCACCTTATGGCCAGGAAATGAAAAAGAAGCAGGAACTAGAGACCCTCAGTCCCCTTGGGAGCACACCCTCAGTGACCTAAAGTCTGTTCACCCAGCCTTACCTCTTAATAATTTCTAACCCCTCCCCATTAAGCCACACTGGAAACAGCCTTCCACATCCAGGTCTTGTGAGTGGGACATTTAAGATTCAAATTGTGATGTTTCAAAACAGAGATATCAAGAACCAATAACATGGTAGTGCACATCTGTAATCCCAGTACTCAGAAGGCTGAGGCAGGAGGATTGCCTCGAGTTCGAGGCCAGCCTGGGCTACATAGTGAGTTCAAGTTTAGCCTGAACTAATAGGGAGAACTTGTCTCAAAAAACCAAGCAAACAAACACAAAAGAACCCATAACACAGGCTGAAAAGGAGCCTCCATATAGGGTTGCTCAAGGTGTGTACTATACAAGTGCTCCCAGCTACAGGGAAGAAGTATGCTGCTGTACAACCCACCTAATGGAGAATTCATGATGCATGGATTAATGTGGTAATATCAAAACCCCGTCAAGTTCAATATCACCAAAAGGAGAAGCACCCAGATGGAATAAACCATCCAAAGTGCCAAAGGAATCAACTGGGCACTGTTGAAGAATTGTTCTTATAAAAACAGCACTGCCCAATATAATTTACTCTCTAGATCAGGGATCATCAACTATTGGTCCTCTGGCCAAATCTGGTCAACCACCTGATTCTGTAAATAAAATCACTGGGACACAGTGTTATGGTTTAAAAATGAGGTGACCCCCCAAAGACTCATTCATTGGGGGCTTGATCCTCAATACAGCAATGGTCAGAGAAGGGGCCTGGGGAGGAGATTGGATCAGATGGGCTCTGATTGGCCACTGATGAGCTCATGGCTCCATGGGATGCCAGGAGGGGGGGCCCTGTTGCAGAAAGTAGGCCAAGGGGGAGTGCATTCCAAGGGTCCATCTCCCTAGCCCTTCCTCTCTGTTTCTGACCTCTATGAGGTGAGCAGCTTTCCTCTATGGTCCCTTTCATCATGATCCTTCCATCTTGGAGCCAACAAACCATGGACTGAACCCTCAGAAACTGTGAGAAAGTAAACCTTTCCTCCTTTAAGCTGGATTATCAACTTGATTGGCTTGGGAGCCGCTTAGGGGATTAGTAAAGCACATTTCTAGGTATGTCTGGGTGGGTCACAGAGGGCAACTGACCATACGGTCTCTACCTGGCCCCAGCCCCTTCCTCTCTAGCACTGTTCTCCTGCTCTGCTTCCCAGCCACCATGGACTAAGCAGCTTCCTTCCATCATGCCCTTCCGCCATGATGGTCCTGCCTTAGGGGTAGACAATAATGGGCTGAAGCCATGAGCCAAGTGAACCTCTCCTCCCTTCAGCTGTGGGTGTCAGGTCCCCATAATGGAGAAACTGAATAATACGGTGTATATGTCAGGTATTCTGTCTTGGTAAAAAATAGCTGACTAACACATACAGGCCTACCATTTGCTAGACATATTGCTCACATTCATGATACAATCCCTGGGGTTTGCTTTCAAACAATCCAGCAAAATGCAGGGAGTGAGTGAAGGTAGTAGAAAGAGATGTGCAAATGTTGATCATTACTAAAGTTGAGGAATAGGTGCCTGAGCTAGCTTCTGGGGTTTTATTTTTGTGTAATTTGGGAATTTTACATAATAAAAAATTTCACTAAAAAAATTCAGCCTACCTAATGTAGACAGGCTCCCCAGCATAGACTGTGTCTGTTTAGAAGGAGGGGCACCTTTCTGTCACCAGAAGTCCCCCTGCACCAGCTGGACCTCATGTCCCGAGTTGCAGACCCCCTCAGAGCTTCCATCTGGGTGCCAGGCCCCAGCACACTGCCCAGTGGAGAATGGAGATTTCTAATGCCTGGGGCTTCTAAGTACCCCCTAACCCAAACAAGAGGACATCAATGGCCACAAACAAACCCTTCTTTCCTCATGCACGTTCATTTATAAAATGAGCCCCTCAAAATTTTCCTTGAGGACATCTAAAATGACCATTATCTTCTATAAGTGCCATGGGAAATTATCTTTTTTCTTTCCTGGGATGTGAACAGGAAAACAGGTAGCCCCAACTGCAGCTGCAACCATCTTAACAGCTTGTATCCTTGAGAGATGAAAACAGTGCTGGATCAACCCCACCCTGAAGTCCACCTTGCTTTTGTACTTCCACCTATAAATACCAATACCTTCTTTTGTTTCTCAGTCTGCTTGGGCTCACTGTGGTTTGCAGCCCACTACTCTATCCTAACAGGACCACACGAAACTCCCCACACAGACTCCACATGTTTCAGTTCATGAAAATCTGTACAGATTTGCCAAGCAGGTCACAAGCCCACATCTGAAACGGTCAAATTGTGAATCCCAGTTTAGCTTCTTCTGCGAGGCTTAGTCTAGATGATATAGATTTTGATAAGCAATACTGACCAGATCTAAACAGAGTCAAAGACTTTTTCTCTACTTCCATGTAATTCCTGGGCCAGCCACTTGTCAAATATTTCTCGGACCCATTCCCTAGTTCAGGCATCATCACCACATGCTTGGACACACAGTGTCCTCCGCTCCTTCCCCTCCTCCAGCCGTCAATGGGCCAAGAGGAAGCCCCGCCCCCCAGATCTGGAAATCTAACTCAGGACCTTGCGCTTGCCAGGCAGGTGCGGCGCAGCACAGCTCCAGCCCCAGCCCAAGAGGAAGGCTCCTGCATCTGCCTCTCCCACACTCACAACACAAAATTTACCACCTTAACTATTTTTTAGTGCAAAGTTCACCAGCATTAACTACATACCCTTCACCACCACCCCTCTCTGGAACCCTCTTTGTCTCCCTAAACTGAGACTCTGTCCCCATTAAATTCAGTCCCACCCTTTCCCCCACCCAGTCGATGCCCCCTCCCCAACTATTCTGTTCATCATCCTGATGAACTTTGCCTGCTCTAGGCAGCCCACGTTAGTAGAATAGTATCATACTTGTCTTTTGGGAGGGTTCCATTTCAATTTTCATTTTCATTAGTCCATGTTTGCAGTACACAATGGTTACATTCCTTGTGTGGAGTTGGTTCACGTACAGAACACAGCTTAATTCTTTTTCATTCTCTTTCCTACATCTTTCTCCCTCCACCTCTTGATCCCCTTCCTTTCTGTAAAAGATCTATTTCCCCATTTCCTATTATCCATCTTCTATTCTGCTCTTTAATTTATTTATACTTTGAATTTCTCATGTAAGAAAAGCCATGCAATATTTAAGCTTGTTTGTCTGATTTATTTCCCTTAAAATTATGGTCTCAACATGCATTCATTTTCCTACAAATGACTCAAATTCCTACAAATGGCTCCTTCTTTATGGCAGAGTAGTACTCCACTGGATATAAATACTACATTTTCTGTATGCATTCATCTGTTGATGGATATATAGGCTGCTTCCAAGATTTAGTTATTATGAATTGTGCTGCTATAAACATGGGTATTTGTGGATCTCTGAAATACGACATCTTTAACTCTCTTGGGAAGATATCCAGAAAGGGAATGGTATATTTGTCTTTTGGTGACTGGTTTACCTCACTGAGCATAATGTCCTCAGCTTTTGTCAGCTTCGAGACACACGTCAGAATGTTCTCCTTGGGAATCTTCTTGTTCCCAGGCTTCCACTAGAGTCCCCTTGTGCAGTCGTGATGTATTAAACCAGTGACCATCACAGACTGAACTCAGTTGTAGTCCTCTTTCCTCCCCAGTGGTCGGTCGGGTCGGGAGCAGGATGGGAAGATCTCTTCCCCTCCTTAGTCTTCCCGGTGAGGGCCCTTGTGCTGCCACTGTCTAGGAGCCCCTCGGGCAAAAGCCGCTTCATTAGCACATCGGATAGGCTGATCAGGACCTCAGATTCCAGGGATCTCAGAGCCAAGACCAAACATGACAACAAAAGCTGCTCTAATCACCGTTCTTACTCAAGAAATTTCAAGGATTTTAAAGCTCTTTCCCAGGAACTAGGGACAAACAAATTCATATTTCTTCTTCTATCACAATATCACAGGGAAACACTGCTGAGGCCACCACATAATACATATAGCAAAGCAGGTACAGAAAAACTGACATGGTGCTCAGGATTGACCAAAGGGTGGGACACATACACACAAGAAAGTGTGTGTCCCTGACTCTGTCCCTGGCTCTGTCCCCTACCATGCATTGTGCAGGAGCTGAGTATGGAGACAAAGATCAAATATATTTTATTATAGTTTAGGCTGATTGCAGCCCCTATTACAGCCATTCCTGAAACATGATATAATTTCAGCCCCTGGATACAGCCACTCCTGAAACTCATTCCAGTTACTTGAGTCACTAAACCATCTCCCCACATTTTAAACCTGAATCAGTTTGTATTGTATTTCTGTCTCTTAGAGCTAATAGAATCTTAGTTTGCCCGGGATAAACTCTAGCTCATCATTGGCACCTTGCTGCAATGCCTCATCCACTGGGAAGTCCTGTCTGATTTCACAGAACTGCCCTAAGGGTCCCTTCTCCTTGCTGAACATCCCCCTACAGCACTCATCTGCCACATGGTGATAGCTGTTTTGTGCCTTGGCTGCACTGCTTGCTTGAAAGGCATAAACAGAGTCTTTTTATGTGTGCATTCCCAGCCTTGTCCACAGCAGACTCCATAAATAGCTGTCATGCTAAATGAAGGAGTGAATGAATGATTAAACGGTAAGGTGTCTCCTTCCTCTGACAATGGGTTTATATTTAAATAGGGTAAGAAAAACAAAAGGCTGTAGCATGGATGGAGACTGAAGGGCCCTGGCTGGCATTCTCTGCTCTGATTCAAGCAAGGTGTGTGGGGAGGAGTGGTGGCCGGAGACAGGTGGATAAAGGAGTGGGTGGCTCTCACCATCCTGGGTGGCCTGGCCAAGCCCCGTCTCCAGCCCCCTCCACTGCCAGCCCCAGCCCTTGTGGGGCCTCAGAGACAATGAGGAATAATTTGTCTGGGGACAGCAAGGAGGAAGCTGGGCCGTCTCCTTCCAGCTGGCTGTGGCCGGCCAAGTGCATCTCTTAATTGAGCTCATTCTCTTCCCAGCCACCACTAACGGATGTGCACAAATGCTTGGAATTCAACTCCTGTTTCTGTTACTTTTCTGATTGCTGAGACAAAATATCTGACACCCAAAGTTAAAGGAGGAAAGATTTATTTCAGCTCACAGTTTGTAGAGATTTCAGTCCATAATTTGCTATCTCTAAGGCAGGGTGTCATGGCAGAGGGGTGTCACAGAGGAGAAACAGTCCATGGTCGGCAGAAGGCAGCAAAGCAGCGAGCAGCAAGCAATGGCAGCAGCCCTCTTTCAGGGTACCTGGGTAGCACTCACACACAGGGTGGGTCTTCTCATTATCCACGCCCAGAACTATGCCAAACCAATAGTGGACCAATTTAGTAATCACACACCCTTGATCCCAGCATCACACACTTAATCCCAGCATCACACTCTAGACACAGCCACCTGTGAAAAGCCCCACCTATGACCACAAGGGGCTTTCGGGGGATAGTTAGACACAGGCCATAACAACTCCCTTTCCTCCCTATCAAAGAAAGGGAAGGTGGGAGTATATGAAAGAGAAATACACAAGGGAAGAAAAAAGGAAAGGGATAAAAGAAAATGACCCCAGCTTTGGCTGATAAACACTGTATAGCTCTTGCGATTGCCTGGCAGTTAGCTAAAACGTGACATATTTGACCTCATTCATCTCCCCTGTATGTGTGCCCAATAGAGGTCCTAGAATCTCTAGGGAAAAGGGAGAAAATGTAAAAACAGGACAAGGCAAGGCTTTTTTAGAATTCTTTTCAAATGGAGGGACCAATGGAGCCCAAGCCCTAGGACAGAGTGTATAGTAGCTGCTCACTGAGCAATCATGAAGGAAGATTTCCAAGAAAATGGGCCTGTGCCATAAAGATAGCATCATCTATAGTAAGTGGAAAAGCAGTAGGGATGGGGCTATTCATTTTGCTCATCTTAGTAGAGTTGTCCCTTGGTCCTCAACTTCTCTGAAAGTCATCAAATTTGGTACTCGACATATTTTGATGCCAAAATTTTGTCCTGGCACCTGCTGTTTGGTACCCAGCACACAGCTAGAACTTGGTGGCATTGTTTGCCTCCTGGTTCACTGTCCTTTCAGCCAAGATGATTTGTTTGGCACTTATATTGTGTCCTCCTCACGTCTTCTGGAACCAACTGGCCACTACAGGAATCCGGGAATTTCTGAAAGATATCTATCCCCTTTTGTGGGGATTTTCTTGTTGGGAAATAAAAGATCAACCCAGATACTTCAAAAACATTGTAAAAATAAGAATTCATTGATCTCACTGTAAATTATACATAAGAGGAGAAAGACTGTATACGCAAAACTTCTTGCCACCCTTAGGGATGGAACATTCCTCCCAGATTTTTCACAATTATATACCAGGTGATTCGGCTCAGGAGTGGGATCAGCTGGGGAAGTTTTCACATTAAGAGACTTTGATCAGATCAGCCTTTGGAGTGGGGGATGTTGTCATGATGTAACATTGGCACAACAAGCCCAGGGCTTTTACCAACAACAGTCCCAACTCTCAAAGGTTCAACTTACATGGTTTCAACTTCAAGGTGATGCAAAAGTACTGTACCTTCAGTAGCAATCATATTTCCAACTTTGAAATTTATTTTTTTTTCCCAGGCTGGCAATGTTCCACGCTAGACTCTCTATGATGCTAGTCAGTGGCAGAAAACACAGATCCCTGTCAGCCCTTCAATCATGAGGAGAAACAGTTGACTCTCTGGTGTGCTGTGCTGTGAAGCGGGATGTTGGGAGATTAGTTGGATTCAATGCACTTCTCACTGATGATTTCAGTGTGAGATGATTTTCAATGTGAGATGGGCTTATAGGGATGTGATCCCATTGTATATCAAAGGACACCTATATTTGGGCTATTACTTATCAAATGATCCCAACACTTAGCATCTTTTTTTTTTTGGTACCAGGGATCGAACTCAGGTCCTTGTGCTTGTGAGGCAGGCGGCGGAACCACTGAGCTAAATCCCCAGTCCCAACACTTAGCATCTTAAAGCAATGCATGCATATTATTTCACAGCTCTGGCATAGCTTAGCTGAAGACCTCAGTTCCATCATCAGTATCTTAATGATGCTGCCATGAAGAAACTGATCAGTGCTATGGTCTCATCAGAAAGATCAAATGAGGAAGGGTCCATTCCTAAGCTCATTCACATGGTTGTTGTCAAGATTCAGGTCCTCATGGGCTGTTGGCCAGAGACCATCCTCAGCTCCTTGCCACTTTGGCCTCTCCATAAGACAGCACAAAACATGGTAGCCAGTGCCTGCAGAATCAGCACAGAGAAAAGAATAGTAGAGCAAGGGAGTGGCCACAATCTCTTTATGACCCAATCAGGAAGTGATACCTCATCATATTTAGTCACAGTCGATTTATGACCTAATGAGGAAGTGACTCCCCCAACACATTTAGCCAGAGCTTTTTTAGGACCTAATCAGAAGCAAATCCCTCATCACCTTCAGCCAGTTCTTTTAATGACCTCATCAGGAGGTGACACCCCATCACTTTGCCATATTCTGCTTGTTTTAAGAGAATCACTAGATCCAGTAACATACCAGGGGAGGGGGTGGAGGTCAGGAGAAGGACACCAAGACCAGGAAGCAGGATCATTGGGACCTGCTCAGAAACTGCCACCACACTGGGATTGAAAGGCTGTCAGGCTTAGTAGTTAATGCCAAGTCAAACTTCCTGGCTCCAAGTTCCAGCTCTGCCAACCCAAGCTGTAAGACCTCTCTACTTCAGTTTCCCCTTCTAGAAAAGGGGCATGATACTTTATATTCCTCTCAAAATCTACTTTGCAAAATTGTGAGAGGAATGTAATACACTGTCCCCTGGTATCCATGGAGGATTTGTTCAAGGATCCCCTGCAAATACAAAAATCCAAGAATTCTCAAGCCCCCTCTATTAAGTGGTGCTGTATTCACATAGAACATGACACGTGCTCCCACAGATTTGAAATCACCCCTAGACGAAGCTTGATACCTGATGCAATGTACATACTATGTGTGTACTTGTTATATTTTATTTTCAGGGAATAAGGACAAGCCAAATAAAAGTCTGCATGTGTTCAGTGCAGGATGCAATTTTTCTTTGAATAGTTTTGGTCCTGTGTTGGTGGAAGGCACAGTTGCAGAAACCATGGACCGTGAGTGCTGATTAAACATCTTGTCACTTCAGTTTTTGAAAACTATTAAAATGGAAACTTTGTCAAGTTATTAGAGTATCATGGAGCTGGTAGAGAGATGATGTTGGAGACTGTGCAGGAGCCAAGGCCTATTTTACGGTGGGCCTCAATTGCTGGTCGCCCCCGAGGAAGAAGGGGTTAGCCCATCCCTGCCAGCTCCCTTCCATGACAGCAGAAGTGCTGAGTGCATACAGACACTGGTCTCAGCACTTTTTCATCTGAAAGCTTTGGAAAAGCCTTTGAATCAGGGAGGAAGAGGAGAGTTCAGAAGCGCTGGCTGGCAAGATGCTGGGGTGGTGGAAAAAAACGCTTCCAAGGCAAAAAGGATTAAGCAGCTTTTCTGGGCTTTGGCTAGACAGCCTGGGTGGATGCAGAGATTCCCACCCATTCTAGAAAAGAGGTAAGAAAATCTAGAAGTGCGAGGTTTAAGTTTCACCTACAAACTCCTCCCCACCCAAATGAAAAATACCACTTTCACTTTTTTAAAAATTTAAGCTTCTAAAAACTATTTTGCCAGAAATAGTAGGTCAAGTTAACTGGAGAAATACATATTTTTGTACTACATGACTATCTGGTAGGCAGGACTAAGTGGGAGCTGGTATCTTGGGGTTCAGACATTGAGCCCCTAGAAGTGTCATTGAAACAGAAAAAGATAGGTGGATTGCTCTGTGCTTTAGAATTCATCAGCAATAAGAATTCAGGGCTGGACATAGCTTTGTTCTTGGGAAAGAATTGGAAAGGAAAATTTAGCGGGGGAAGACAGGCATGGTTGTGAACAAAATGTTCTCTGCAGGTAGATTATGCAATTTATGAATAAAGGTTGTTGTTTGTGTCCTCAATTGGTCACCTTTGGTAGCAAGTGACTGCTCATGTCTACCAGCATCCTGGGAGTGGGACAGACTATATTTCCCAGCTGTTTTTGCAATTCAGTGTGGTCATGTGACCAGGGACAGGGGAGCAGAGTTCTCAGGTGCCTCTTCTATATCTGGACCTTAACGACAGGGACTTGTCTTTATGTCTGGCTAGAATCCTTGGTGGGCTAGCAAATCCTAGTCCCTGGAGGATAGTGTTATGGTACAAGTATGGCTTGTGTCCCAAAATTCCTGTACCAGATGGTTGGACTCCAGTGTGGCAGCATCAAGGGGTGGAACCTTTAAGAGGCGGGGCCTAGTGGGTGGTAATTAGGTCATGAGGCTCCACCCCCAAGAAAAAGAACCAATGCCATCTCCTGGGAGGGTGTCAGTCTCCTAGGACTGTATGAGATCCCTCTATGATGGGTTGTTAGTCTGGCATCCACACCATTGATAACCCTAGTCCATAAGTCCCCCAGAGCCTCCATCTGCTGACTGGGTCCTTCCTATAGACACAGAGCTTGGGCACCTTAGGGAAGCCCCAGGCCTCCTGTCCTGCATAACTGTCCACCAGTGGGCACCTGTGCCCATCTCATTATCCCATGGGGGAGCCCTTCGTGGAGGGGGCGGGCAGAGGTATCAGCTGTTCATATGAGGCCTGGGCTTAGTTTTTTTGGTTTTAACCTATAACCCAACAGCCTCTAATGATAAGGTGTTCTTTTGGGCAAAACAAAAACATCTTCCAATTAGATGGTAGTGATGGATGTATAACCTTGGGAATACATTTTTTTAAAAATACTTGAAAGGGGGTGGATTTTATGGCATATGAATAGATCAATAAAGCTGTTGTTTAGAAGGAAAGAAAACGGGCTGGGGATGTAGTTCAGTGGTAGAGCACTTGCCTAGCATGCATGCAGCTCTGGGTTCCATCCCCAGTGCTGCAAAAAATGGAAGGAAAGGAAAGGATAAACAATGCCCAGAATCCGTTCTCTGAATGCCTCTACCACTGGACTGGGAACAGGTGAAGAGAATTAGGGTTTACTTGGAGCACAAAATTTAACATTTACACTGCTGGACTGTATGAGTTAGAAAGGCCTACTCTAACAAGGGCCCCACCAAGTGGCCTTATTATCTCATAGCTGGCCATGGCCACTGCTCACCCTGACCACTGCTCACCCCGACCACTGCAGGAGCCCCACCCTGGCTTCTCAACAGTTTTTCCCTACAGTCACATTCCCAATCCTTTTTAGATAGCCCCCGACACTGGAAAGTTTCAAACAGATCCTTGCACATCTATGTTCACTGCAGCACTCTTCAGAATTGCCCCGAAACAGAAGCAACCCTAACGCTCATGAACAGATGAATGGATGAGCAAAACGCAGTACAACTGAAAATTATTCAGCCACAAAAATGGAACAAATCTCTGATACATGCTCCAACAGCACTGGAAATAAATGTGAGAAGGTCCCAGAAAAATTTCAGAAGAATCAGTAGCCAAGAGATCCCTTCTCTACATTGGTTTTAGGCATGTGATTTCAAGTAGGAAAACCAATTATTCTGAACCTGAGTTATGAAAGTAGTTTAAAGGATAGAGTTGTCACACCGTAACAAACGCACTCCTTTAATAACCCCACACACCGAGAAGCGGGTGACAGACCACTGACTCCTGGGGCGCAATGAGACTGATTCTACTTTGCCCCTCCCCAGACTGGAAAGCTCAGAGTTCTCTCCTAACCCACCTCTTCCTTCACCTGGTGTATTTTCAATTCAGAAAAATGTGTAAATTCAGATGGGAAAAAAAAATCACATCTTCATTTTCACTATCTCTAGCTGTAACTATGCACAGAGTCAACAGATCGCAGTGGCATTAGCAGTGTTCACAGTGCTTCGAGTTTGTCATCGGCAGAAACCACGTTTCCATGCCACTTTACTATCATTGCAGGCAGCCTGGACTCCACTCAGTCTCATTGCGCCCCAGGAGTCAGTGGTCTGTCACCCGCTTCTCGGTGTGTGGGGTTATTAAAGGAGTGCGTTTGTTACGGTGTGACAACTCTATCCTTTAAACTACTTTCATAACTCAGGTTCAGAATAATTGGTTTTCCTACTTGAAGTCATACACCTAAAACCAATGTAGAGAAGGGATCTCTTGGCTACTGATTCTTCTGAAATATTTCTGGGATCTTCTCACATTTATTTCCAGTGCTGCTGTCCTAGTTCAGATATCCCTGGTCTCACTGGCGTCTCCTCCCTCCCCATCTTCTTCCTTCTCCTAACTTTCCTCTTTTAAAAATCCACAACAAAGCCGAGAGTCATCCCAGGACTCGGAAGGATGAGGCAGGAGGATCACACAAGCTCAAGGCCACCTTGGGTTACACAGTGAGTTCAAGGCCAGCCTGAAGTACACAGAGAGACCCTGTCTCAAAAAAAATTTTCACAGCAAAATTAATAACTCGTATTTATACTAATGAGTAGGGTTGACAGCAGATGTTAGAAATAAAAAGCTCATGACTTGTTTCTTTGATCTATCCATGTCTTAAGATCCAAATATGTTACTAATAAGCCAGGGGATTATGCATAAAAATGAAAATGTTGCCTTTTCTCCAAAAATCAGAAGACTTAGCCCAAAAGAGTCCCCATTGCCACATGGCAGCACTCAGCTTCTCTTGAGCAGAGGCCTCATGGTTCAGAGGGGTGGCACCTCCTCTGTGAGCCAGGCCCCTAACTTTTGGGCAGCCAGCATGAACTGGTGACTCAGGGGCCTTCCAGATGCTGCAGTGCTCCAGAAAGCTGTCCCCAAATGGGGCGGTGATGACCAAGATGCAGTCCCCACAGAGGGCAGCAGGGTCCACGGTCCTCCCTGCTGTGCACACAGCCTGTGTGATCCTCCAGGGAAGCCTGCCTCTGCCCAACAGCTCCTCCCCTGTTGGGGACATCCTGTCTGTGAGTAGATTACACACTGCTCTCACTTAGCTCTGCCTGGTGCTTCTTTCTTAGGCTGCTCTGACAAAGCCAACTGCCCTAAGGGACAGGAATCAAGCACATCCACTTGCCAGTGGCCTTCAGTCCCACCAATTTTTTTGGTTTGTTTTGGTTTGGTTTTGTTTTGGTACTGGAGATTGAACTTGGAACCTTGTGCTTTCGAGGCAGGTGGTGGAACCACTGAGCTAAATCCGCGTCCCCCAGTGCCACCATTTTTGCAAAGAACAGAATATTGCCACAACTGTGCAAGCCCCAAAGCCATTCTTCCCCAGTGTAGCTTTCTGACAACCCAATCCTGGCTGACACTTTAGCTTCTGGTTTGCCTTGGGCAGGACCTTGAAGAAGAGGACCCACACCAAGACCTGAGACTTAATGAAACTTGAGCTAGTAAACATGTGTGGTTTAATACCCCAAAGCTGTGGTCATGTGCCATGATTTGTGCATGCTTGTTGTGCAGCTATAGCTAACTAATACAAATCTAGCACTACTATGATATTAACTGCATACCCTGTTCTAAGGCCTGTGCATGCACTCCTTCACTTAAACCTCACCTCACAACTATGGTGAAAGTGTTATTTCCACTTTACCCATTAGTAAATTAAGGAACAGAGAAGTTAAAAGATTTGCCCAGCTGATCAGTTTCAGGACCAGGGTTGGAATCAACGCCACCTCTCTCTGCAAACACAGGGGTGCTTTTTTATAGCTCTGAGAGCACAAACTGAACTTGCTATCAATCAAAATACTCATCTGCTCAGAAACAAGAACAAGATATGTTGAGGACAAACAGGTACATTCGGTCCTCCATATCTGTAGATTCTGTATCCTCAGATCAGATTTCTTATCATTTCTCCCTAATTTGGTGTAACTGTTTACACACCGTACACGTGGCGTTCTAAGTCAAGAGGTGATTCAAAGTCTGCAGGAGGGGGTGTGCAGGTTCTATACCAATCCTACGCCATGAGGGACTTGTAGATCAGTGGGCTGGGGACCCTCAGACACAGGGATGGTGTCATTACTACCGAAGGAGATGAAGCCCCTGGAGCGACAATCATCAGGAGGCAGGGAGGCCTGGGAGGGACTCCAGGGACAGGGGTGCTCTCTTGGGGGCCCCTGGCAACAGCAGTTTACTAACTGGTGTGGAAATATTTTAATATTTAACAATCAGCTACCAATGTGTCCCAGAGAGAAGCCAACAAAATGAGAATCCAAACCATGAATCATACAAGAAAGATTCCGCGTTGGCTCGGGAACAGATTAGACACTGTGTTTGGGGTTTTCTCTCTCTCTCTCTCTTTTTTTTTCATTCCCCAGTAGATGTTCAACTTCCAAGTTGTGCACAGAACTAGGGACCTCGGCTGAGTGAGGGAGAGACGCGACGAGCCGTACACAGTTAGGAGGACCTGGGATTTTGCAGCATACATGCCTGGACCCACCTCCACGGTGACCCTGCTTCCACTGTGGGGCTGAACAGGGTGCATCCCCGGGCACTGGGGCTTTCTTAACGTCCCTGGTGATTATGAAGCCACAGTTGAGAACCTCTGACCTGAAGCTGTGCTTTTCAGAGTGTGGCCCCCTGACCCCGACGTCTCTCCCCAGGACCCAGGCACTTCTGAGAAATGCAGGTGGGATAAATACAGAGATCTTCTCGTGTGTGGCACTGGAGATGGAGCCCAGGGCCTCTGCATTGAGCTACATCCCCAGCACTTGCTAAGCAGTTAAACTGCCCAGGCTTGCGATCTTCCTGCCTCAGCCTCCCTGAGTGTTGGGATGAAAAGCATGCAGCGTTTTTTTTCTTTTTGATTGGCACATAGTAAGGGTGGGAAGGTATAGGTGCAGTACTCACTGCTATTCCCATTGTCTTGGGCACTGATCACTCCCTTGTGTGGGGACATTTGAGCCCTTTCCTAGTTGTTCTAAAATACTTGATTTGTTCCCACCAACCGCCATCCCCCGCTGTGCTTCAGAAGGTCTGAAGCCACTCCCCCTGCCCCGCGGCCTCCATAGCTGCTACCACAGGATAAGGGCGGAGTTGAGCTGTGACAACAGATGAACATTCTCACTCTCCAGCCCGGTCCGGTGACTTCTGCAAATGTGTGACCCTCACCACCTCTGGGTGACTTTGCTTTCAGGCTCTGTTCTCCAAGCCCCAACTCACCGAGCCCCTCCCGGGCTTTCTGCACCAGATCAGGGAGGCCACGGTGCCTGCCTAAGGTCAGCCAGAAGCAATGCCACAGGCTGGGCTTCGGAAGGCGGCTCTTCTGCCCCCAGGTTTGTCTCTTGTACCACATTTGGGGCCCTCAGGGAGAAATGGAGACAGGCAAGGATGAGTTTCTTGAATGGCAAAGGAACACACTGGGTTTGCGAGTGGCATTTGGAGACAGTGCGCTTGCTCCTTAAATGCATCGTCCCCAGTGCTTGGCTCTGCTGTCTCTGGCACCAAGAAAGGTCCCAATCGTCCCCATCAGAAATTCCGGAAGGGTCAGCAGAGGCGGGGGCTGTGGTGACTGGGGAACAGCAGAAGGTGAGGGCGCTTCACATTTTAGCGCATCCCAGTTTGGCATCTTGCAAGCTGGTCCCCATGGCCCAGTTTTAGAGAGCGGGTTACATGTGCTTTGCTCACCTCCGGGTTTTTCTAGATCTCATCCTGATCTTAGCTCAGAGTCCACACAACCACGTCCAACAGACGCCGAGTGCTTCCTACCCGAAAAGATCGAAGAGGAAGGTACCTGGGCTCAGCGGTGCGGAGGAGCTGAGAGGAGGGAACCTGGGATAAGTCTTGGTTTGCAGGGCAACTTCCTCGAAGCCCAGCGAGGTCACAGGCGGGGCCTCCGGAAGGTAACTTCTGCCTGGGTCCTGCGATCACAGACTAAAACCCTGAGCCAAAATAAATCCCCACTTCTTTAAATTTCAGGTGGCAGCTACTGTGTCCCAGCATCGGTTCCACCCTACTGGCTTCACTATTTAACCTTCTTGTGCCTCAATTGTCACCTCCGTGAAATGGGTATGGGCTGAGGATCTCATGAGCTCATACCCACAGCTGGGCCCGTGGTGGGAGTGAGGACTGATCTCCATGTAGCTCCTGAGTCTGTGCTCAGTTGCACGCCTATCTCCTCCTCCAGGGGGCCTTTTTGGGCTTGGAACTAGCGCATGCCCTGGGGAGACAACTGAAAAGAAAATAGGACTTACTTGTTCTAAACCCTGTGAAAATAGGGTGCACAAGTCTCAAAGCCATACAGTTAACACAGGGTCCATCAGTTATTCATTCAACAAACATCAGCGCCCACTAGACACTGGACAATTTCCTAAGCAGGGGGGACACAGTAACAGACAGATAGGGAATAAACCCCTGCTCTTTCAGAGGTGACAGTCCAGTTCAGAAGGAAATACATAATTTCACATGTGTTCCACAGCAGCTCAGGGAAGGGGCGTTCCACCCAGAAGGAAGTGATCCAAGAAGGTGCAGCCATGGGGGAGCATTCTAAGAAGAGGAACAGCAAGAACATGCTCAAGTCCGTTTTAGGAGTGCTCCTGTGTCCCAGCTACTCAGAAGGCTGAGGCAGGAGGATTGCTTGAGCCCAGGAGCTTGAGGCCAGCTTGGGCAACAGAGCAAGATTCTGTCTCCAAAAACTGCAGAAACAGAAAAGGGGTCCTGGGCTTGCTGGGGTGTCAGTAGGTATGGTGGACACCCAGTCAGAGACAGGGCAGTGAACTCCAGGTGCGAGCTCTCTTGGGACCTGGAATATGCCCAGTGCCCAAGGACCTGAGGTGTCAGAGGGATGGGTCTGGGATGCAGGTGGCAGAATAGAGCAGCAGGCAGAGCCCATGAAGAGGAGAGATGGGTGCTCTGCTGTCGCCAGCATGCGGGCCTAGCAAAGGCAAGCTCAGCCCTCCATGGAGAAGCGACGCTGGACAGAGACAGTGATGCGGGGGACTCCGCTCACAGCTGCGTGAGCTCCAAAGGCCAGCAGGGAGATGCCCACAGGTCACAGGGCTGCTGCCAACCCACCCCAGGACAAGAGGGCCCTTACTGTCCCCACAGCCAGCCACTGCCTGGGAAGGAAGCTCCTGGGGCCAGGCCTTTCCCCTTAAGTATCTACTAAGCTAGAGCTGTCCAACCTGCCTCCCTGTAACAAACAAAGAAAAGCTTGGTGTGGGAGTGCACACCGGTCATCCAAGCACTCTCAGAGGCTGAGGCAGGGCGGGTCACAAGTTACATCCCAGTCTGGGCGTTTAAAAGGCTGGGGATGGATCTCAGGGGGAAGGCTCAGAGTTCCATTCCTGGTACTGCAAAAGAAAAGGGAGGGGAGAGAGAAGGGGGGGAGAAAGGGAGGGAGGGAGAGAGGAAGGAGGGAAGAAAGAGAGAGAGAGAGAGAGCAAGCATCTGTAGACTCAGCCCTCCCGTCTATGAGGAATGAAATTGTTTTCGACATCATGATTGTCTATGGCAGGATGAGAATTGGATTCTTCTTTGTTTGATTTTTTTGAGATAGGGTCTGGCTATGTAGTCCAGGCTGGCCTTGAACTCATGGGGATCTTCCTGCCTCAGCCTCCCAAGGGCTGGGATGACAGGTTTGTGCCACCACACCCGGCTGGAGAACTACATTGGTGACTGGGGGCTGCCTTCCCTTGAAAGGGCGCCCCCCAGAGGCAGAAAACTAAAGGCGGGGACATGGATACCGGGAGGGCGAGAGGGTCAGGTCCCCTTTCTAGGCCCAGCGCCAGCAGTTCGCAGCGCTTCCTGGTGGCCTCAGGTGGCAACAGCAATGGAATGCAGGGGAGGAACTGAGGCTTTTGAGCACTTGCAATGTGCTAGGGAGAATCTCACCCAGGGTACTGCAAACGCCTTCCATAATAAAAGGCACCAGGTGAGCCAGGCATAGTGGCGCACACCTGAAATCCCAACCTTCCGGGAGGCTGAGGCGGGAGGATTGCAAGTTTGAGGCAAGCCTGAGCAACTTAGCCAGACCATCTCAAAAAAAATTGTTTTAATAAAAATATAATAAAGTAGAAAAGGTCTGGGAATGTAGCTTAGCGCTCCCCAGTACAGGAAAAAAACAAAACAAAACAAAACAAAACAGGTCGGGCTTGTGGAAGTATAGACTAGAAAACACTAATGTACCTAATGTTAAGCAAAATAAGTCAGACACATTAGGTTAAATAGCACATGGTTTCTCACATATAATATATATATGTATGAAAATGTAGGAAGTGGGGAGAGGTTCCGATGGTTCCCCAAATTACCTATTCTGTTCTTTCAAAATATTTTAATATCTATGCTAATTTGTTTCATTTACACTACTAGTTTCTCTTAGTTAACACTACTCGTTTCCAGTTAACTCTGGAAAGAAAGTTTTGTGCTATTATCTGTTCCTTCTTAGTAAGAATCTCTTTGGTTTATGTTTTGTACTCTGAGTAACTACTTTGAAGAGAACAATACACAGTGTATTAACTGTTATTCTCTGATTGTTTGGTTATGAAGTGGTTTTATTTTTTCATAAAACAAAAATAAAGAAAATAAAAGGCACATGCTGCTGCCAGGACTGGGGCATGGTGCACGCCTAAGGGAACAGGAACCCCGTTAGGGGTAGGAACGGGTCCTGGGTTTCTCTGCAGTTAACCAGAACGTGTGAGTGGCGTGCTGGCAGCCACCTACAGTCCCAGCGCGGGGAGCCTGAGCCAGGAGGATTGGGGAGTTCAGTCCCAGCCTGGAACTTGGCTCAAAAAAAAAAAAATCAATCAATAAAGTATCATGTAGTTCAAAGTAGCTTTTATTTAAGAAAAAGATTTTGTTCTCATCCCCCAAAATATCTGAAGCGATGGCTATGCTGATTTCCCTGATCACTCTACTAATGTAGCGAAGGTAATATAACTAATGTAATACAGCCCTAGCGAAACATCACGCTCAGTATTGTTATCACTATTGTCATAGGTCTACCTACCTGTCCACTGTCAGCGACAGGGACATTCTTCGGGGGGTTTTTGTTTGTTTGTTTGGTGCTAGGGATGGAACCCAAGGCCTCTACCATTGAGAGACATCCCATTTCATTCTCCTTTTTTGTTCGTTTGTTTTGTTTTGTTTTTTTATAGATAGGGCCTCATTACGTGGTCCAGGTTGGCCTCAAACTCCCAGGGATCCTCCTGTCTCAACCTCCCAAGTGCTGGGATTACAAGTGTGCACCACCAAACCCAGCCCCATCTCACCCCTTTTTAAAACAGGGTCTCACTAAGTTGTCCAGGCTGGGCTCAAACTTGGGATTCTCCTGCCTCAGCCTTCTAGAGTGCTGGGATTACAGGTTGCAGTTGGTTAAATCTATGAATGCAGAATTCAATTGTACTCATGTTTCTATTGTGTTATCTTTCATCTAGAACTAAGCAAGGCACTAAGCCTTCTTAATCTTTAATAGACAGCTGACTCAATCTACCTGGCTGGTTGGCCACAGTGCTCACCCGTTTGCTGCTCACCTGTTTGATGAATTTGATCATTCATCAGGTGTTTATGGAGCATCTACTTGGAAGAACCATTGCCTCAGGCTCCGGGGGACAAGGCCATGAGTCTCAGTGGTCAGACCCAAGAAAAGAGACAGATGCTGTGCTTGGACCTATGCAAGAGTTGATGGGTTGGGATGTCGCTGGTAAAGGGGATGTAGGGCTGTCAGAGATTTCTGTCTGGAAAACGAAGACAATAGCAAGCACAGAGGAACAATGAGACTGGACCCAGGTGCCGGGGAAGATGCAGAAAGGGATGTATGATTCCATCACTGCTGGGTACAGAAAGCTGTGCTGTCAAAACTAGCTTCCACAGACAGCCCAGAACAGGACAGAGCACAGGACGATGGAGCTGGGCTCCCCTGTGGGCCTAGGAAACAGGAACTGGGGAGTGGAGGAGAGAGTCCCATAGACCATAGAAAACAATGCAAAAACCCACACCTGGAAATATCACTTGATCCAACGATTCCTCTTCTGGGAATAAATCTGAAAGAACTGAAAGCAGGAATGTGAAGAAGTATCTGTAGACTCGTGTTCACAGCAGAGTTACTCACAACAGCCAAAAGGCAGTGAAACCCATGTGTCCACTGATGGACAAATGGCTAAACAAAATGCAATGTGCAGTCCTAACGGAATATTACACAACTGTGAAAATGAAGGCAATTCCGATATGTGCTACAACACGGATGAATGTAAAGGGCATGACACTCAGTAAATAAGCCAATCACCAAAAGACCAACGTTGCACAATTCCACTTCTAGGAGGCCCCTAGAGGAGTCAGATTCATAGGGACAGGAAGTAGGACAGTGGGCCTCAAGGCAGGGGCAGGACAATGGAGAGTCAGTGTTCAGTGGCAACAGAGGTTGAATATGGGAAGCCGAGAGAATTCAGGAGACAGGAGCTGGGGTCAGCCGCACAGCCATGGGAATGTGCTCAGTATAAGGTGAGCTGCAGGTGTTGCTCAGCCATTGCCCAGAAGGATGAGGCCCTGGCTTCCCTGTCCATTGCCAAAAAAAAAAAAAATGGTTAAAAGGACAAATTTTATGTTATGTGCATTTTAGCCCCCGAAAGGGAGAGATATGCACATTTCTAATCCTAATCCTGTGGAGGCTGAGACAGGAGGATTGCAAGTTTGAGCCCAGCTTGGGCAATTTAGTGAGACTTCGTCTCAAAATTTTTAAAAATGTTTTAAAGGGCTGGGGATGTAGTCAGTGCTAGAGCACTGCTGGGTTTGATCCCTAGTATGGAAAAAGCCAGGCATGGTAGCACAGCCACGTGTGGTGGTGCATGCTGGTAATCCCGGCACTCAGGAAGCTGAGGCAGAAGGATCACTGTGAGTTCAAGGCCAGCTTTGAACTAGTGAGACCCTGTCTCCAAAAAAAAAAAAAGAGAGAGAGAGAGGTAAAGGGAAAGAGAGGGAGAGGGAGAAAGAAGAAGGAAAAGGAGGTGGAGGAAAAGAGGGATGAGAAGGAGAAGAAATCAACTGTAAGAAGAGAAAAAAGGAAATTTAGGTATGGATTGAAATTAGAAGATATAAAAGAATCATTCACAAGGTTGCCAGTGTGATATTAGTAAGAACATGTCTGTGTGCTTTAGAGGTATAGTCTGAAGCTTGTAAAATTACATAAAATCTGGGACTTACTTTCAAATATCTCAGAAAATAAGAAAAAGGAAAAATGGATTTATAGTGGAAGCCTGGCAAAACCCTGGTAACTATTAAATTTGGGGATTGGAGAGCTGGGGATTTAGCTCAGTGGCACCGTGCCTGCCTTGCAAGTGCAAGGTCCTGAGTTCAATCCCGATACCAAAAAAAAACCTGAGGGATTGGATATGAAGGGTTCACTGTTCTCCACTTTTAGTATATTTTAATCTTTTTAGTAGAAATGTCTCCCCCCACCCCACCCCCCAGCGCTGGGGACTGAACCTAGGGCTTTCACACGGAGCTACATTCTCAGCCCACCCTCTCACCCTTTTTTCTTTTTTTTTTTTTTTGGAGACAGGCTCTTACTAAGTCACCATATTGTTCAGGCTGGGCTTGAACTTGCAATCCTCCTGCCTCAGCCTCCAAGAGTGCTCAGATTACTGTCATGCATCACCTCACCTAATTGAATCAGTATCTTTTACTGAACACCATATTTAAAACTTGAAGACAAAGTTCTAAACCACGAAACCAAAAATGTTTTGAACCAATAAAGTAAAAACTGCGAACCATTTAAAAATACTATGCATCTCACTGATGCCTCTCCTCTCAACATTTTAACTTTCATGTATTTTTGTAATGCATGTCATAAATGTAGCAGAAAGCTTCTGTGATTTATAAATAATTGCAAATGCTTATGTTATGGGTGTGCTGAGAAACTATTTTGCTAGCAGGGATAGGAGCTCAGGAGTTTGGCGATCCTGGCTGTAAAGATGCTTCAGGTCTTTTTGCGGCCCTGGAAAGTAACAGGAATTGGAAACTGAGACAGAGGATAGCCATAGAAGGAGGCTGCGGTAGGAATGGCAGCTTGGGCCAGCATATGGCTCAGTGGTGAGCGCTTGCCTAGCATGCATGAGGCCCTGGGTTCCATTTTCAGCACCCCAATCCCTTAAGTGATGTGTCCTGATTCTGATCATTAGTCACACTACAGAGCTTCTCTTTTTGTCTCAGTTAGTTAGTTAGTTAGTTAGTTAGTTAGAGACAGGGTCTCGATATGTAGCCCAGGCTGGCCTCAAACTCTCTGTAGACCTCCTGCCTCAGCCTCCTGAGTGCTAGGATTACAGGCATTCGCCACCATGCCAGGCCTCTAATATTTATTTTCAAAGCTATTTGAAAGTAAATCCCTGCTTCTTTCTGTCGCAGAAGTTCTTTGGCCAAATCTGAGCTTGGGTTTTAGTGTCTGAAGGCACAGGGTTCAAATTCATACCAATGGTAAGTGGCTGGGAAGCCCCATGTGACTCCCCTCACCTCCCAGCCTCTGTTCCCCCAAAACTGAGGCCAGCACAGGGCCCAGTGCATGGCAGAGTAGTACTAAGGCAAAGAGGCCAAAAAGGGCTTAGTACTTCGTCTGGCGTACAGTGGGTACCCAAGAAGTGTTTGCTGTCTCTATTCATATAAATTATACTGAGCACTTCCTTTGGGTAACAGTGTTTTTTAATTCTTTAATTCACTATTCCATTCCCTAAAGAAAATTCTTTTCAGCAAGTCTGTGGAAACGACTCACTGGAACCGCTGTGTTTCTGAGAGATCAATTTCTTTATAAAAGGAAGGGGCAGAATGGGAGTAAGTGGTGATAACAAAAGGGGAAAGGAGGGGAGAGAGGAAGAGAGGAGGGCGAAGGTGAGTCCTGGAGGGAGGGCAAGATTGGAGCGGTGTTCAGCATTGGCGCTAAAAGTAACAGGTACATCCGGGTTATTTACGGAATGAGGGAGGGGGAGGGACAAGAGGGGAAGGGTCGGTAGGCGGAAAGGTAGCTGGGTTGGTGGGTCGAAGGACAGACGGATGGATGGAAAGATGATGGACGGATGGATAGGTGGGTGGATGGCTGGCTGGCTGGCTGGCTGGCTTGGGTAGGTGGATGAGTGGATGTATGAAGGGATAGATGGGTGATGATGGGATGGTGAATGGAAAGGATAGGTAAGTTAGTACATAGGTAGAGATGTTGGTGGATGGGCAAGTGTTTGGATAAATGGACAGATGGGTTGGCCGGTGGAAAGGTGGGTGGGTGATTGGATGGAGAGAAATATGGACTGATGGATGCATGAACGTGTGGGCGGAAGGAGAGATGTCAGGTAAATGAATAAGGAGATTGCATGGATAGATGGATAGAAAGAATGAGACATAGGTGGGTGGAAAGATGGAAGGATGGGTGGGTGAGTGGGTGGATGGGCGGATGGATGGATGGACGGATGGATGGGTGGATGGAGAGGTCGATGCAGAAGAGAAAAAGTTAAGACCAGTTGTGGCGAAAAAAGGAGAGGCCATTGCGTTTCCTCCCTAAACGATGCTCACGCGCGCCAGCAGGTGTCAGCCTAATCCCAGGAAACCCGCTCACAGCCGCCCTAGCACCTCCTCCACTCACCCCAAACTCATCCTGGGGCTTCGTCGCACCTCGCGTCTACATCGGCCCTCAACCCACAGAGATGTAGAGCCCGCTCCGTCCAGCAGAAGCAGAAGCAAGTGGCCTGGGCAGTGACAGCCCCGAACCCCCGTGGACAGCCAGGGTCCCCATCGTCACCGAAACCCAACCTCGCGTCTTTGCTAAAGAAACGCTAGAGCAAAAGCAAACAAAATTAACGAAAACTCAAAATTTTAAAAGCAGCACAAAGAAAAGAACACGAGACACCGCACAGAGAGGACTAAACTTTGGCGCGAGCCACCTTGGTCCTCCAGCGCCCGGGGACAGCTGGGCCACCAAGGTCACCGGGGAGCCCTGGCCCCGCCCCTGAATGCCCCTGAATGCCCCTGGAGAAAACCTACGTTGGGGGTCACTGGCAAAGAGCGGGGGCCCAGGTGCCAGCTCTGCCAAGGCTGTCACAGTCCTCCTAGCCCTCTCTGCCTTCAGCACACGGTTCCGTCTCTGCCCCCAAACCCACAGGGTTAGACTCCCGTGGAGCGGAAGTGGGGTTCCTGCGAGTTCCTCCAGACAGCCGCATCTCCCAGACCCCCTTCAGCAGGTCCTCCCCGTATTGCTGAGCTCCTTTATTGCTGCATCATGTGTGGGGAAATCCAGGGTTAAGGATCGAATCCCGCATATTTGGGGTGACTTAAGACCTGGGAACTAATTGGGCATATTGCCGCACACCAGTCATCCCAGTGCTCTGGGAGGCTGAGGCAGGGAGATCCCAAGTTTGAGCTCAGCCTGAGCAGCTTAGCAACTTGGCAAGACCCTGTCTCAAAATTAAAACTTTTAAAAAGTACTAGGGCTCAGTGCAGAGGCCCTGGGTTCAATCCTCAGTACTGGAAAAGAAAACTAGGATGGATTAGTGGGCACTGAGATTCCACAGCCAGTGTGCCCTCCTCTGCGCGCTCCAGCTTGCGACTCTGCACCCCACAGTTGGCCCCAAGACAGCTCCGCCTGCCCCCAGGCCCCCCACCCGCTCAGGTATACTCACTCCCACTCCTTCCTCCGGGCCTGCGGGGTACTGTGGGTCTTGTGCGCCTGGTGGGCCAAGATGACATCCCTGTGGTCCACCACGCCACCCCGCCGCCGCAGAGGGGGCCCCTCGAGACTGCTGCTCATCCGGGGGGTCCATGCATCCTGCAGGGCGCCATGGTGACTGAGGGGGTCGAGCATGGGGTCAGCGACCCTCGGCGATGGCGACATCCATGGGCCTCGCCCGGAAATTTCAGGGTCTTCCGTGCCCAGCACAAGGAGGAGGAAGCTGGAAGAGGAAAGAGGCAGCGTGAGAGGGCTGAGCCAGCGCAGACGCAGGCAGACAGGAGTCCAGGGACCAGAGAGGCCACCGTCGCCTCCCCGGAAGCCACCACGCACCCAGCCCCAGCTGGCAGGGTCCAGGATGCCCTGGCAACTGCAGGCCCTGAAACCTCTTCTCAGGTGCCTCCTGGCAACCACTGCAGCTCCTGGAGCAAAAGGCCACAGGATGTGTCCCTGTCACCCTCCCTGTCCAGGTGCGGGCTGCAGGAACCAGGCTGGGTCCCTCGGCATCTCAGCCTCCCTACGACACAAGGCACCACCAAAGCCTGCTCGTCCAGTCTGCTCTAGCCCCTGGGTCCCTGCACTCCACCGACAGGACAAGTTCCAGGGGGAGTTTGATATACACATGAGAGGCCACCTACCCGCCAGTCAGCTTCCCACAGGTGCAGTTTGCTTTGATGGCTTCAATTTTAATCTGATGTGTGTGTGTGTGTGTGTGTGTGTGTGTGTGTGTGAGAGAGAGAGAGAGAGAGAGAGAGAGAGAGAGAGAGAGAGAGAGAGAACCCAGGGCCTTCACACTGAGCCACAGCCTAGCTCTTCTCTTTTTTTTTAGAGACAAGGTCTCACTAAGTTGCCCAGGCTGGACTCATACTCAGCCTCTCAGAGGCTGGAATGTTTTATTTTTAATTGACACACAATTATAAACATGTAAAAAGCCCACTGTGAAGTTCGGTACACGTAGCCATGATCAAATCAGGGTCATTAGCTGGCGAAGCCCAACCGACCTCCAATGCTGCTTGACAAAGTTCCAGCTGGGGGAGAGAAAGGGTGGAACACATCGGACCCTCATGTTTTATTTTTTCTGGCCATAATGTTTATAATTGTTACTCTGGTCACAGGAGTCATTGTGTTTGTGACTAACAACAAACTCTCCATGAGGCAAATTGGCAATGATATATTGAAATCTGATCTGGCTCACAAGTCCCAAATTCCAGTTTCTCTTAGTTCTATTGCCACATCCACTCCTAAAGAAACCTCTCCTAAAACCCCCTCTGTTTCCTCACTACTATGACTCCCCCTCTTATTCCTGACATTCTGTTTACTAAAGGGGTCTTATGAAGAGATTGAAAGGACAGACCTTAGATGTAAGAAATAGTGGAAAGTGGGAAAAAGAAAGAAAGTTAAGGCAGGTAAATGCATTAAGGGGGCAAGTTACTCAATATTTCTCAAAGTGCTGTAAATATCTCCTGCTCATGGACTATGAACCCAAATGACATTTAGTTAAGATGAATAGAGGTAAAGTAAAATAGAGAGCTAATAGCAAACTATATTAACCATTGTGCAGTTTCTCAAGGGCCAGCTGGCGACCACAAGTTTGACACTTAGTTGATTAAATCTTACTTGTACCCCCACTGATACAAAGATTTTGATTAAGTTACTTTCTGTTCTGCTTAGGTGTGGGTAAATAAGGGGACAATTGTAATTTTTAAATATGTATTCGTGATGTTCAATGAAATGAAACAGCTTAGAGGAATTGTACTTTGTTTAACAAACAATAACCTTTACTTCAATAGAAAATTGCTAAGGCAACCTAAAATGTAAACATGTTCCGCCCAATGCCTCCTAGCTATTGCTTAAAGATATAAAAATAAATCAGACCCTGAGACTTCTCAGAGGGAACCTGAACACTGCTTGTGAAGGTTCTTTTCTCATCGCCGGTCCAGGACATCTCCCCTTCCTACCCTACATCGACTGCACATCGACGGCAGCTGGTCTGCGGCAATTAGCACACCCAGTGCCTGTTACATGGATTGTTTCCTTGTGGTGAACCACTGAAAACCTCTTCTTGGAGCTATTTTGAAGTATACATTAAGAGTCACTATGTGAGCCGATGCAGTGACACACATCTGTCATCCCGGCACTCTGAGAGGCTGAGGCAGGAGGATCCCAAGTTTGGGCCCAGCCTGGGCCACTTAATGACTTGATAAGGCCTTGTCTCAAAAAGGAGGGGGGACTGGGCATGCAGCTCAGTGAGTCCAGTTCCCAGTACTGCAAAAACAAGTGACTCTAGTTGGGCTGTGTTTTGAAAAGAAAAAAAGGGACAAGGTTCCCACCATTCATGTACTCAATATCAGAGGACCCTAAAGCCCTAAGAAAACCTTGGTGTTCATTCACTTATCCAGCAAATCCTGGGAGAGCACCCAGGGTGTGCTGGGCCCTGAGCTAGCCCTGGAGATGCCGTCAGGAATAAGGCTGACGATGTCCCCACCCACCCAGATGGACTGGACATTGGAGGGAGGGAGACAGACAAAGAGCAAAATAAGCCAAGGCACGATGTAGGGATGAAGAGCCTGAGCGCACTACGTAGCAGCGAGAGGAGCAGGCTGGGTGTGGGTCGCTTGGCCGAGGTAGTACGGGAGTGCCGCCCCCGCCATCCCAGGGACCCAGCTTGAGGACCTCAAGGACACCAGCCCCCGAGGTTCCCCGAGCCCCTCCGGTAACACAGCTTTGTGCCGTAGAGGCCTGCGCCCCCCCCCCCCCCCGCCAGCCACTAAGAGCCGCCTCTGCCAACCCAGGACGCCTGAGACAATGTCACCATTGCAGATGCAACTGTGACTGCATGGTATCCTTGGGGAGTCCTGGGAGGGACAAGGCCGTTCGTGTTCCCTGCAAGTCAGTGTTAAAACACACCTTCCACCTGAGGGCCGCAGCCCCTGGACGGGGAGCACCGGTCGGACCACAGAAAAGGTTCTGTCAGAAGGTACAGAAAGGCACTGTCCCCCAGGGCAGGTAGCAGAACACCCCAGACCAGGTGTGGCTCCCTCTTGGGTCCCTCTACTTGGTTTGTGGGTGGCTGTCGTTCTCTGTCGTTAAGTGGTCATCTCCTTTTATCGGTCTGAATCCTACCCCCCCTTTTCCTCTTCTTCTAGGACTACTGCTTTACTACACAGCATTCCCCTCTTATCTAAGGGGACTGAGAGGTGTGATCAAAACACACAGTTAACGTTTAGATTTTTTAAATGTCTAACAAGCAGGGCACAGTGGTGCACACCTGTAATCCCAGCACTTAGGAGACTGAGGCAGGGGGACCTCCATGCGTTCAAGGCCAGCTTGGGCTACATAGTGAGACTCTGTCTCAAAAAGAAAAAATTAAAAATAAAGAAATAAAAATGTATTGTAGTAAAAGACACAATAGCATGAATCTGCCTCAGAATACTCCCCTCCTTTTGAACAAAATTCTCCCATAATTCTTGCCACTTTCTGAAGCAGTTCTGGAAATCCTCTTTCCTGAGTATCTTTATGAGTTATGATAAAAATTACTGTGCGTGCTGCTGTCGAGTGCAATCGAGCGGAAAGGCAGGTTTGTAGAAACATCATCGCTGTGTCCTCATCCACCTTATTCACCAGATATGGTACTACGTGACTTCTGGCTCTTCCCCGAAGTCAAAATGACCATGAAAGAGAAACATTTTGAATCAGTTCAGGACATTGAGGCAGCCAGAACAGTGCGACTAAAGACACTCAGGAAAGAGGACCCTGAACTGCTCCAGAAAACAGCAAGAGTGATGGGATAAGTATGTATGAAATAAAGGGAAGTATTTTTGCTTTGATTTTAAAAGTTTTTTTTATTAGTATGTGTGTTAGTTACTTTTCTCTCATTGCTGAGACAAAATACCTGACACCCAAAGTTAGAGGGGGAGGAGTTTACTTGGCTTACAGTTTGTAGAGGTTTCAGTCCATAATCGTCTGGCTCCAAGGCAGGGATGGAAAACAGGCATCGCAGAGGAAAAACAACATGGTGTGCACAAGGTAGCAAAGGTAACAAAGGACCTTAACAGCACCTTTCTGCCCTTTTATCTCATCCAGACTACCCGGATTAGGGCGTTGCCAAACCAATCAGTCACGTGGTTTAGCAATCACATGCCTTTCTCAATCCCAGCATCATACACTCTAGATTCAGCACCTCAGAAAAAGCTCCACCTACAACTGCATGAGGCTTTAGGGGGACGTCTAGATACAAACCATAACGGTATATGTTTGTGATACGTAACACATTCATCTCAGGGAGGTAAGACAATAAGACCTACCTGGAAAATAAGCTCTAGCATGATTTTTCAGGATGCTCATATTATAAGCCCTATCCCAAAAATCAGCCCCAGGTAAGATGGTCAGCCAGATAGATGCATTTATATGGCCATTGCAACACACAACTAATGTATTGAATTATAAAATAGTAATATTAACATGTAATTAAGGGCTGGGGATTAGCTCAGTGGTTCTGCCACCTGCCTTGCAAGCTCAAGGACCTGAGTTCAATCCCCAGTACCAAAACAAACAAACAAACATATAATTAAGTATGAATAAATAATGTTATTGGCACTAATACTTAAAATAACTGTTAACACAAATTATAACCCAAGTGGTTGCCTTCGGAGAAGAGGTAAAGACCTGTGTAGACAGATGAACACCAGACTTATTACCCAATGACCAATCGGAGCACAGATACAATGCACAAGTAACACGTGCACTTGATAATGAACAGACATGCTTGGTTTTTTTTACATGCTTGTGTCTTACACTAATCTTCATAGTTCAGTATGTCATGTGTTGTAATGGACCTGCTCAATGCACTCCTGTGAAATAAACAAACATTCTCTGGATTTGGTGCCTGCAATTTTTCATCACTTTCATGTGGACCTTCATTCTTAACTGTCATCATTTTTGTCACCACTCCTGTGTCGTGAGTCTTCGATTAACACTTGATTTAATGGAAGCTTTGTGAAGCCAGCCTGTAGGAGGTAGGTCGTGACTTGGGTGAAGAATTCATGGGATAAAATCACCGACAGCTCTGTTGCCAATGTGCTACCAGCAGGCTACATGGACGAGAAGCGCTCATTTAAGGAGAGCTCTACTGCTGGACATGAGGGACTGGGCCGATGGTTCTACAGGAAATGGAGTTGCAAGACTGAGGCTGGAATTCGGGGTTCGGAGAGTTAGGACGAAGGTCCAGAAGAAGATGACATGACCGTATTTGAATAAATTACATTTCTGTACATGAATAAGAGTAGATGGGTATACATGGAAAAAAAAAAAAGAGAACCCCTGAAAATAAGCCCTATTTGGTCTTTTGGAGCAAAAGGTAACACAGGACTCAGTCTTATTTTCAGGGAAACACAGTACATAGGGCATCTTGATCCTTTTTACTCCTCCCCCCAGCTCCCTTCATTCCCAGATCCCCTCCTATCTCTGCAAAGTCTGTCTCTGGGGGAATATTTTGAAGAGGATTAATGGCAATGTGCCTTTTAGCATAATATTTTTTAAAATTTGAACATTCACTTTATTTTTTCAAACATACCTCATTATGTTCCAAGACCCCAGTGGATATCTGAAGCCACAGATAGCAGCCAGCCCTATATGTACTGTTCTCTCCATAGATGTGTACCTACAATCAATTTTAATTCATCTTTTAGTCACTGTGAGAAGTTACCAGCAACGAGTATTAATCAAATGGAACGAGTATGACCGTATACTCTCAGAAAAGTTACAGGAATATTCTCTCCCTCTCTTAGGAGTCCAGACCAATATTAATATTTTCAGAATACAGATGACCCCAGGGAACTGAAAGCACAGATATTGAACATGCAGATGAGGAGGGTTACAGCGCACATCTGCCCTTCTTGAAAGGACACACTGTTAAGTGAACAGCACGCTGCTATTTATATAGAATCACAGGAGCAGCCCTCAGCACTTGTTTTGGGGGAAGGGAAGAGGGAGTTCCTATCCATCTTATTCCTTTTTTTTTCCATTAAGTTTATTGGTACATTTTAGGTATAAAATACAGTTACAGTCATCATTGGGATCTTGTACCATTACATGAGTATCTTGGTTCTTATTTTTTCCCCTTCCCTTGCCCTCCCTTCACCCCCTCCACCTTCCCGATTTGCAAAGACTTTGTTTCCATTTTTTCCTTTTCTCATATTTTTTCTTTTCCCTTTTTTCCCTTTCCCCTACCCCTCCCAATTCCTCTGCTCCTTTAGACCTTTTCTTCCTATTACACAATATTAATTATACATTTTTTAAATTACAATAGCAACATCTAGGAGACATTACCACAGATTTTACAGAATTCAAAAGGATATAGAAAGCACATTACAAAAATCTTTTTTGAAATAAATTTGACAACTTCTAAGAAGTACCTTGGAAGACAAATTAATGAGACTAACTCTGGAGGAAATATAAAATTTGAATAGCACCTATTAAAGAAAGTATATTCCTAGCTTGAAAACCTACCTACATGACAACAGCAGGCTCATATACATAACTGATAGATTATATCAAACAATAAAAGCAGAAAAAAGAAGGAACACTTCTCCCCTCATTTTAGGAAAACCACATTGTGCTAATCCTAAAACTGGATAAAGATAATAGAAGAAAAAAGTATGAACATAGATAGAAATTTGTTTAATAAAACAAACTATTAGAAGTCAGATCCATCTTATTTCTTTATCTCACTTTAATCCATTGACAAGAACTTCAGTATAATCTTGAGGCAGAAACAGTAGGTATTGTCTTGTTTCTAATTTTAGTTTTTATACAGGTCATGCTGGTGCCCCCACCATGGTCCCAGCTACTCCAGAGGCTGAGGCAGGAGGATCGCTTGAGTCTAGGAGTTCCAGGCCAGCTTGGGCAATAAAATGAGATCCCATTTCAAACCAATAAAACTAATTTTCCTTGTTAATATAGCTTTTAGATTGTTTTAAACTGACAAAGATTGTAAATATTTATATTGTGCAATAAATAGTGACTTCAAATGTTGAGTGAGCTGGTTACATTTTAAAGGGTAGGGCAGAGATAACCTCAAAGTATAGGGGGCATCTGAGCAGAGGCCGAAAGAGGTGACACAGAGACAGATGCACGTGCAAAGCCCCTGCAGCAGGATTCGCTCAAGGAACCAGGGGGTGGGCTGGGTGCAGCTCAGTGAGGGGCACTGGCCTGGCCTCCCAGAGGCCCTGAGTCCCACACCCCCAGCACCACAAAACAAAACACAATCAAGCAGGAGACCCATGTGGCTATGAGTGAACAAGGAGGGGGTGCATAGGAGATGGAGGACAGGCCTTGCAGTGCCCTGCAGACCACACTGAAGACTTCTCTCAGTTCTTCTCAGAACAACATGGCACCCGCCTTTGGGAATCCACTCCTCCCTCAACAGCACATTTTCACTCCCAAGTGATTTTTCCCACCTGGGCTTTTCAATATCTTTCCAAAAAGCTGGGACTGATGAAATGGAACCAAGAGGCTGCACCTCACCTCACACACTCATTTCCCAAGTGTCCGTAGCACCCATGGGTGGAGATCTGCGCGGATAGCGAGGCTGCCCCCAGCTGCAGAGCCTGGTGCAGGAAGGCGCCTGAAGCTCTCCTAGACCACTTCCTCTGCTCTATTTCTTTCCCTTTCACTTCAAAGTATCCTAATAAATGAGAATTTCCTATCCTCTCCAGGAGGATCAGCTCCACAGCAGCTGCCCAGTGCCCTTGTCCTCCAGCTTCCTCTAAGTCTTGTCACCTGCAGGATGTAATGACCTGTCCTTCCTGGGGCCTTTATGCTTCACCCTTGATTGCCTATGATTGTTAATTTCTAAAGTCTTTTGTGTTTTGTCAAATACTTTTCCCTCATCCTGAAAAAAGAAATCTGCTAAGCCTTCAATAACCACTTACACATAGAAGGTATATTCCTTTCTATTTTACAGAAATAAAACTGAAGGCAGGAAGTAGATTCAAGGGTCTCCCACATAGCCTGGCTATGAGATTGTAAGTCTCCTTGTAAGAGTTATCCCTCCTCCCAACATAATCTCACTGCATGGATATGAGGAGAAATCCAGCTTCTAGATTGGGTGTGCCATGTAGTATCTGCACCTTAGTAAAACCTCAAAACTAGGGCTGGGGTGCACCTTGGTGGTGAGCACTTGCCTAGCCTCCATAAGGCCCTGGGTTCCATCCCAGCACCACAAAAGAAAAGAAAACTCAATGATCAGACATGATGGAAGCATTTTGATGGGAAAAGTTCTAAGCTGAGTTCGGTGGCACAGGACTGTAATCCAGGGCTGAGGTAGGAGGATCATAACTTCAAACCCATTCTGGACAACTTAGTAATTTAGTGAGACCCTGTCTCAAAATTTAAAATTTTTAAATAGGGCTGGCTGGGGATGTAGCTCGGTGTGAAGGTCCTGGGTTCAATCTTTAGTACAAAACAAAAAGAAAGGAGGGAGGGAGAGGAGGAAGAAGAAGAAAGAAGAGGAAGAGGAAATAGAGGAAGAGAAGGAGGAGGAAGAGGAGAAATTGTTCTAAACAGCAGAAGTTTACATAGCTGCCAAGGCAGGAGGAACAGCAAAGCCAAACCTGAGGTGCTCACCCGATATGACACCTCCTGAGGCAGCCACCTCCTTGTTATCCAGGCCCAAGAAAAATACCCAATTTCCCTCACTATGGTCTGGATAGAAGTGTCCCCAGGCTCCTGTGTGGAAGGTTTGGTCTCCAGGCAGTGGTGCTCAGAGTGGGGCTCACGGGTGACTGGATCAGGAGGCTCTGCGTCACTAGCGATGAATCCATAATTTGATGGCTTTATTGGGAGTGGCAGAAACTAAGGAAGTAGAGGCTGGTTGAAGGGCATGGGTCACTCCACACCTTGTCCCCAGCTCTTCTCTGTCTGTCTGCTTCCTGGCCACCATGAAGTGAGAAGCCTCCTCCACACATTCCTGCTGCCATGATGCTTCTACCCAGAGTCAGCAGACCACGGACTGAGCCCTCTGAAACCATGAGCCAAAATCAACCTCTCCTCCTCTGAATTGATTTTCTTAGGTATTTTCTCACAGTGACAGAAAGGTCATCTCATTATAGATCCCACAATTCACCCTGATGCCCAAGCCACAAATAGAGTTCATTGCCTGCTTCCCTTCACCTGCAGGGTTGAATCCAAAATACATCCTGCCTCCCACCACTGCACAGCCAGGACACAGGCAGTCAGAATTTGGGCTTTAATGGGAGAAAAGTACATCCCATGGGACTCCCTCCACCCCTCCAACTTCCTCCATCCTCTTTTACCTTCCCAGATTCACTGGCCTCCTCACCATGCCTGGCCTTTCCCAGGCTCATTCCCCTCTCTGTACCCTCTGTTCCCACCTCCTGGGCTGCTTTTCCCTTAGTCTCCAAGGACTGCACCTTTCACCATTCAAGGCTGCAGTCAGAGGCACCTGGCTGGACCATTCTGCCCAAAGTGACACCCCAGCCAGAGTTCCCATCACTCTTCCCAGTGAGGTCTGTATGATGTGTACTGCTCCCTGGAAGTGCTTATATGTGGGACTTGTATCACATCTACTCCCCGTGAGCTCTACAGGAACAAAGATCCTGGCTTGTCCTCTTGCCTTTGGTTCCCAGACACCTTCAATATGTCTTGCCTGGATGGATGGATGGGTGGATGGACAACCTTAGGCATGGGTCCACCCAGGAAACAGTATCAAGTCTCTTACAAACCACCACCTGGAATCCAGAGCTTTTCCCAAGTAGGGAAGGAATAGATATCGTGTGCTGGGAAAAGTGCTTGACCTCAGGACTGTGAAGCCAGTGTGACCCCAGCAACTAGCCGTGGGGCCCCCTGCAAATTACTTAAGCCTCTGAGATTCTGCTTTCTTCTCCATACCATGGAGATCAGTCAGTATACTTGTCTCCCGGTGCTGTTGAGGATGGGTTCCTGAACCCCTGAGGACATCAAACTCCAGGGACACTCAGGTCCCTTAGATAAAGTGGCCCAGCTTGGCACAAAAGCTACTCACATTCTCCTGTAGCCCTTAATTCATCTCCAGACACTGAGACAGTGCAAATGCTATGTAAATAGAGCTACACTGTGTTGTTTAGGGAGGGAAGACAAGAAAGGTGTGTATATGTTCAGCACAGATGCAATGTTGTAATGTGTCTTAGATATGTGGCTGGTAGGAGCCCCAGACGGGGAAGCTGCAGACACAGAGGGCCGGCTGTCCTTCAGAACGCTTTTGGGGTGGACCAAGGGCTCCCCTGTGAGAAGACAGTGTCACCGCACAGTCAGGCCATGGAAAGTGTTGGGCAGACACCAGCTCTTGTGTTGATTTGTGGTAGGTCGGTCGAAGGGGACATTGCAGGGGACGGGGACAGCTGCTCCAACAACGTCACCAGGGCACTCAGCAGAGCCCTCGTGTGTGGCTCCAGCAGAGCCCCAGCTGTCCTGTGTGTACACACAACAAACAAACACAGCCCAGCCCACCCTTGGTCCCCAGCTAGGTGTCCATCTCCGGCACCTGGGCACCCTCAGGGCCTAGTGGTGACCAGGTGTGTGATCCCACCCACTATGTTTGCCCAACCGAGGCACAGAGGAGATGGTAAATATGGGTTGCTCCACCTAAAAGCAGCCGGGTGCTGCAAAGAGACAGTGGGAAGGGAGACAATGGGGAAAAGCAAACAGAAGAAAACAAACAGCACAACGCCGGAAGCCACAGCAAGCCTTCTTGTTGATGTGCTAACAGGAACAGAACCCACTCAGCGCACCAGCTCTCGGCTGTGCCCATCCTGCCCACATCCTCACGAGAGCCACACTAGAGATCGAGGCTGACTCCCACCACCAAGCCTGGACCAACCTGCATTGCTATGGCAACCAGATGGAGACCTCTCGGCTCACACGGCTCAGGCTCAGAAGCAATGCGGAAGAGGCAGGGAAGGGCGGCCTTGGGGGAAGTCTGAGGACCTTCTGCGGCCGCCCCACCCCATGTGGATAGAGCCTTTAGCCAGTAGTTTCCAAGAGTGAAACAAGAGGTACTAACTGATTTAAATTTTAAAAAAAAGGGTAAAGGACAGAGCACTGAAGAACAAAAGTAAAGAACATTGTCTAATTTCACAGGCTCATCATACATGTTAGAAAACTTATGATGTTCCCAGAGAGGGAGAAGGACTAAGAGGCATCCACTGTGTAAGGGTCTAAGGAAGACGGAAAGACAGGACAGGCTGGGGACTGGAGCCTTACAATCATGGGGCTCCGCATCTGATCCAGTCTGGGCACCTGCGTCTTCTGGGCCTTTGCTGTTCTCCAGGATGAAGGAGCCAGCCTTCTAGACATAGATCTCTGTGAGCCACTACAAGAGTCTCTGTGGAACAATTCCTAGAAGTGGAATTGCTATTTCAAATAGTGTGCACCTTTTAAAATTTGACACTCTCTCACCAGAATCGAGGCGATATCTTGATGCATAGACCAGTTCTTGGTGAGCAACCAGACCCTGACAAAATTCCTGGGTCCTCTTTTCTATCTTTTTTTTTTGGTGGTACCAAAAATTGAACCCAGATCCTTTGCAGCAAGCTACATCCCCAGCCCTGTTATTTTAAGACAGGGTCTTGCTAAGTCACTAAGTCGCCAGGCTGGACTCAAGCTTGAGATCTTCCTGCCTCTAAGCCCTCACCCTGAGTACCAGGATTTGATGTGTCCTCTTATAAGGGCCCTAATCCACCATGAGGGACCCCCACCATGACTTCAACTACACCCCAGATACTGCTCATTGAGAGTTAGCACCTCAACAAGAAACTGTGAGTGCCATGAAGAGGTCCACAGCAATGCACGAATGCAGGGCAGGCAGGCCTTGCACCCGTGGTTGTGCTACCACACATCCAGCCAAGCAGAGGGAAAATATTTGGGAAAATCGCATCTGTGCTGAACATGCATGCAATTTTTTCTTGCCTTTTCTCCCCAAATGACACAGTATAACAACTATTTCCCTTGTGCTAGGAGTTATAGGTCACTGAGAGATCGCCTGAAGTCTACAGGGGGATTGCGTACACTCTCATTTTATACAAGGGACTTGGGCACCCGTGGATTTCAGTATTTGTGGGGTCCTGGTGCTGACTCCCCACAGACACCGAGGGGTGACTGTACTTGATGAAAACAGTGTGCGTTTCCATTTGGAAGGTTTCCTCCTGCCCTGGAAACCGTGCATTCCAGTGGGATAGCACGATGCAGTGTGCCACCCCGTTGAAAACAGGGAAGGGGCTGTTAAAAAGAGCAGCTGTGTGGGAAATCAGAGCCCCCCACCCCTCTCGTCTCCTCCCAGCCTTCATTCTCTTCCACCCTGCGGCATCCAATCCTGCCTTTCTCTGTGTGCTAAGAGCCCATAAAGCAGCCAACTCTCACCCGGATGAGAGAGGGGTTGCTAAGACCCACAGAAACGGCGTAGGCCGTGACACTGGCCGAGCACAGGTTCCAGCAGCCAGGACGCAAACAATCCAAATGTCATCATAAATTGACCTCAAGTGCAGTCACCAGCTTCCGGACGGTGTTTCATTGGACTGATAGTAAAGGCAATTTCAGGCCCTGAACAAACACTCTCCACTGCAGGTAGCCAGGTAGGTGGGAAGAGTTGAGGACCTATCTAGAATTAAAACCTCATAACCAGAAAAAACCCCAAATGTCCACTCAGGGAGGGACAGGTGGGTAAGCAAACAGAGGAATATTACTCGGCCCTGAAGAGAAAGGGAATTCTGACACGTGCTACAGCATGGGTGGACCTTGTGAACATTATACTACCCTAAAAAAACCAGACACAAAAGCCAAATACTATATGATTTCACTCACTGGCGGTCAGTAGAGTAAGAGTCATAGAGACAGGAAGTAGAGTGGTGAGTGCAAGGGCTGGGGAGGGGACAGGGGTGTTTAGTGGGGACAGAGTGTCAGTGTGGGAAGATGAAAAAGGTCTGGATATGGATGGTGGTGAAGCTTGCACAACAATTCGAACACTGTTAATGCCTCAGAATTGCACGCTTAAAAATGGTTAAGGGGGAGGCTGAGGCAGGAGGATCAGAAGCTCAAGGCCAGCCTGGGCAACTTAGCGAGACTCTCTCAAAATAAAAATTAGAAATGACTGAGGTTGATCTGGGCATGGTGGCACAAGCCTCTGATGCCGGCACTCTGGGAGGCTCAGGCAGGAGGATGACAAGTTAGAGCCAGCTTGAGTAACTTAGCAACTTAGCAAGACCCTGGCTCAAGATCAAAGAACAAAGAGAGCTGGGGGTGTAACTCAGTGCAGAGGCCCTGGGTTCCATCTCCAGTACTGAAAAAAAAAAGTAAAGATGGTCAATTTTATGTTATATATACTTTACAAATAATTTTCATGTGTAAAAAATTTTAATTTTTAACAAGTGACCTGAAATGTGCACCCATTCTCATGCCGGTACCTAAGTATTTACAGTGGTCCTGGCTTTGAGCCTTTATAATTCCCAGCACCAGCATCCCCTGAGTGAGAAAACTGATAAATAGATACAGTGTCCATAAAGAGATGTGGCCAGGCATGGTGGTGCACACCTGTAATTCCCAGCACTCAGGAGGCTGAGGCGGGAGGACTGCCACAAGTTCAAGGCCAGCCTGGGCTACATAGCGAGACCCTGTCTCAAAACACCGATGATGATGATGATGATGATGATGATGATGATGATGATGATGATGATGTAAACGCTGTAAGGAGACATGGGCAGGAAGAAGGAGATGCAGGCCTTGATGAGTAAATACAGGCACGAGTAAGGAGCCAGGCACCACAGGGCAGTGCAGGCTGCTGTCAGCAGATACAGGCTCATATGAGGGGTTTGTTTTGACTCTGGCCACAGCTCCAAGGTCCTCCATGTCGAGTGGTGTGAAATCCCCACACCTCATTTTGGCACAGACAGGGAGTAAGGTGGAAAAAAACATCAGAAACCATGACTGACCAAGCTCCCGTGGCCGGGAGTGAAACTCCAGCCCTGCCCCACATGGTTGAGAACAGACCTGACCATAAGGCCAGGACAGATGGTGGAGGCGCCAACCTGGGGCCCGCAAGCCCGTGTGCCAGGCGGAGCTGGCAATGTCCACCCTGGAGAGAAGCGAACAATGTCATCACAGGGACAGGTCACCTGGGATCCGGGAGACTGGAGGACCGGGCGGGGCGGGATGCCGGCTGCAAGGGCGCAGTGTGAGCTGCTCAGTTGCAAGCCAGATTCTTCCCCCAACCCTATCCTAGCTCTGCCATCCTCCATCCAGGCAGCGATATATGTTGAGCACCTACTAAATACCAAGCACTATTCTCATTCCAGGGGCCCAGCAGTGAACCAGAGAAGACAAAAGCCCCTTCTGTCCTGGAGTTGAACTTCAGGCTGGGGAGAAGACCGGATACAGAGAAAAGAAATAAAATGCACAAGTCAGATGGAGAGGAGAAGACAGGAGAGGAAGAGGGGAAGGAAAGTGGGTTGTCACTTCCACAGGGACTGGGAGGAGCTCCCTGAGGAAGGGCCTTGTCGGGAGCTGTGAGGGGGCCAGTTGGAGAGCGCCCAAGAGGAACAGCTGTGCAAAGGCTCTGGGGCTGATGTGACTGGAACAAAGTGAGTGAGGAGGAAAATTGCAAGAAAGAGGGCAAGGAGGTGCTGGAAACAGAAGGTACTGGGCCTAGCAGGGCACGGGGAGACCCCTGGCATTTGTTGAGGAAGGTAGGAGCCATGCAAGGTTCCAAGCTCATGCGGGACATGAACCTGACTCAGTGTTCACAGGCACCCTCTCAGGGTCAGATTTGCAAGAAAGCCAAAGAGCAATGGAGCCCATCACCCCAGCTATTGGGGGCTCCTGGTCGCCCGACCCCTTCACAAGCAATCTCAGAATCCCCAGCTTTCACTGCCTTGAACCCCTTCCCCACCCCAAAGTCCAGCTGGAGAGATGTATCTTTCTTAGAAGCCACCAGAGGACTCTACCTGTGCCCACACCCCTGCCTGCCCATTGCGCCCCAGGTGTTGGCTTCTCCTGCCTGGGGCTCCTGTGGCCACAAGATCACATCCCCTGCTCCAGCTAGGATCCCAGATCTTCCCCCTCTTACTGTGTGACCTTGGGAAAATCACCTCACCTTTCTGGGCCACATTGCCTTAGCTGTGGAATGAGGGTGGCTAGAGCACATTATTTGTGGAGTCATCATGAGGGCAAAACACAGCCAGTCCTCTGTATTCTCGGACTCCACATCCAAGGACTCAATCAACATCCAGCCAAAGATTTTGGCATCTGCCAGAGGTCGTGGAATGAGCCCTCTGGATACCAAGGGACGACTGTAACTTATTCTCTGAAGCCGGCTCACCACCCTCGTCATCATGGGCATCACTACACTCCCAATGCACCCTGGAAACCTAGCCCAGTGCCCGGCCAACAGGGACAACTCAATGAAGACTTGCTGTGAGGTGGGTCGATCGTTCCTTGAAATCTCAGCTCCTTAGGAGGCTG